>NW_019734967.1:174992-292393 GCF_002891405.2 Cryptotermes secundus | reverse complement strand
TATGGGCCCCCTAAGGCTATGATCACACAAGGAATACAGCTTTATGCTACGATGTGTACCGATTTATTTCAACCTGCAACAGCGTGACGGGACGCCGTGGTATTTCTGTTACTAAAAATGTAATCCTGAATATAGGCCGCGCCATAGCTCAAGCGGTTAGTCGCTGGCTTCACACTGCGGCGGCCCGGGTTCGATCCCGGGTCTGGTCAAGTGGGATTTGTGGTGGACAGAGTGGAGCTGGGGCGGTTTTTCTCCAAGTACTTCGGTTTCTCTGCCAATCTTTATTCCACCAAATTCTCCATCATCATAATCACCTGGGGCAGGCTACAATACGCCAATCAGTGGCCGCCGTGCCGAGTGGACCCAGCTGGACTCCACCCCCCCCCACTAAGAGAATTAAAAAGAATCCTGAATATGAATACAGTAAGCACTCGCCAATACAGAGTAATTTAGGTGGGAGGGAAGTCGTCAGGATTAACAGATAAAGCGGCATAATGAAGCAAAAGAGAGCCTTCAAAGAAAGAAAAATCTTAGAAAACAAAAAAATTAATAATATAGGTAGTGTTGATGAAAATAAATAAATAAATAACACTGCAGCAATTTCTTCTTCTGTCAGAAGCTGAAATCCAGGATTTCCTTCATCCAGCCTAAGCAAATCTTGGATATTTTCTTGCGTGGAACGAGGGTGTGTCATCAATTAGAGACGTACACCGTTACGTCATTGTCAGAAAAGTAACTTGAGTCTACGGAGTGATTCTAAATTACTGTCGGGGTTTCCGTGTCCCATAAACGGAAACCCCGGCAATAATTTAGAATAATCCTGTATATTCAACATACTTCTGGTATTCATATACCGGTGGAAATTCATATTCACACACGACTTTTCTTCCGCAAGGCTGCCTACACAAGGTATGAGTCTGAACCACCCTTTTGAACTTCCGTCGTTTTTAGATTTTCTACTAGAATGTCCCAGCTTCCGCCTTTAATATATTTGGCGTGGTGTTTGATGGACAGGGTTAAGCGGGTAGATAGTTCAGTAGCTATCGGGAAGGGAATGCTTACTAGGGCGCACCGGACATGTGGTCCAAGTGAAAATGGGTAAAAGAAACAAGACAGTGCCCCCACCCCCACCAAAAAAAGAGGACGGACAGACAGACTTGCAGTCACTGTTTGCTTAAAACCGCCAGAACACTGCCATAATTAAACTTTCTAGAATTAACCACTGAAACATTTAATCCGAAACGTGGTCACGCGGGAGGGATGAATTTTTGTGCACTTTGCGCTGAATGTTCCAGTACTCCTGAGTACTGGCCGCGGCATCTCCATCCACTGGTTCCGAGATCGAAGCCGAGGGAACTAGTGTTCCCACTGATCCGCCCATAAGCAATCTCCATTTTCATTGGAGAAGAAATGGGCACTCCAAAATTCTTAACCTCAAATACAGTGGAAATAAGGCGCAAAGCTGAGCCACGTCCAGGAATGTAAGCGCAATACTGGTTGCGTTCCTTGTCAAGTCTGCAGTCTCAATCCCGAGTTCATTTGAGGGGAACATGAAACAGCCCTACAGGGTTCGCAGCTCGCGCTGTATGTACGTCACCACTGAAACGTTCCTCTAAGGGCGGAGGAAACAATCGCATCCTAATGGTCAGAAGGCATCTGCATTCCTGCTCCCCCCCCAAGACAATGTTCTAAAGTTTAGAACAGTCAGTTTAGAATCTAAACTGACGACAACCATATACGTATCTCTAAATCCTGGGGTGCCTGGTCAGACTTTGAACTGGGCAGTTATTGAAGAAAGCAGTCTTCTGGGATGTGGCACCGTGCAGATGTGGTATTAACCGACGTTTCGGAGGAACGTATCGCCTCCATCTTCAGGGTAGAAGGAAAAATAAGAAGAGACCGTGAGAACCGGTACAAGTCTGCTTGTACCCTTCTACCCTGAAGATGGAGGCGATACGTTCCTCCGAAACGTCGGTTAACGCCACATCTACACGGTGCCACATCCCAGAAGACGGCTTTCTTCACAGTCACCGCCATGAAAACCTCAAATCTTACATGGGCAGTTACTGTTCGGTTACAAGTCGTAGCGTTGTGGGACTGTGTACGTCGCCTCTCACAAGCACAGCCACTGGCAAGAGGAGTAGGAATAGCTCAGTCGGTATAGTGACAGGCTGCATGGCCCGGGGTTCATTCCCAACAATGCAAAATTTCTCTCTTCTACACATCAACCAGATCGGCTCTGGGGCCCACCCAGCCTCCTATCCAATGGGTAACGGGGTCGATTTCCCCGGGGATAAAGCGGTCTGGGCATGAAATTGACTATTCACCTCCATCTAGTGCCGAGATCAAGAATGGTGGAGCTATACCCCCATATGTCTTCATGACATAGTACTTAATTTAATTAGACACAGGGACAACTTTTAAAGCCACTGGCGAGGAGAGGGCCTTACGGAAGCGCAGCCACTGTTGCAGAAACTGCAACGCAACCCCAACTTCCGAGAATATCGCCGATTTCAAGCAGGCAACTGGTTTCCAAATTAGCAGACGCACACCGAGGAAAATTGTGTCTGAGAAGTTGCTCACATCACCTTAAGTGGATATGTTCGTCCGACGCAATACATGACTATTTTTTAATTTCGTGCACTCACCTTCTGCAAAGGAAGATACTAATCCTCTCAGAATACGGTGGTAGTTGGGACCGGCTGAGACGACGTGATCAGAGAGGACGACGACCATAAGGGAAATATTGAGATGTCAATTGTTTTAATTAAGGTCAGTTTACGTCAATCAGGAAATATCGCGTTCACACGCGATACAAAATTTTGACGTACAATGTAACAACTTTAGCAAGATAGAAGACACCTGATAATGGCCGTATATAGCCGAACCATGTAATGTGGTTGTATTTAAGACGGAAATGTATGTGTGAAATAAATGATACATGAATGCAACAGGATGTATGAATATATAATGAATGAATGAATGTGTAAGGGGTGGGCCTTCTCAGCCCTTGCACCGCGACCTACAGTGGTCTATTGTTCTTACGCAACAGGATGCGTAAATACAATATTAGGAAAAGAAAACACTGGGCGCATCCGTTCTTCTGTGACGATTTAAACGGAGGCGCTTATATTGACCGCCTCTGTGGTCTAGTGGTCAGGGTTCCTGGCTACAGATCCAGAGGTCCGGGTTCGATTCCCGGCGCTACCACATTTTCTCTGAGAAGTAGTGGGCCTGGAACGGGATCCACTCAGCCTCGTGATGATAACTGAGGAGATATTTCAAGGAAATAGCGGCTTCGGTCTAGAAAATCAAAATTAACGGCAGTGGGGATTCGTTGCGCTGACCACGCGACACCCTCTATCCGCTAAATTTGGCACTAACTTCGCCGACAAGTGGCGGTCGTTCGGTCGGTATAGTTCGCTTGGGGATTAAAACCACGGAGTTTGTTTTTTTATTTTTTTGCTTATATTGTTTTGAAAGAACTTAATCTGGATCCAGACTCCTTCGTCTCGGGCGAAATCCTTTCCCAAGCCAAATCTATTTTGTCCTGCGTAGCTAGTCTGGGCAGCCTTTATCATATATACTCATATATACTCTTGCTCAATGAACTGCAAAAAAACAAAATTAGCAGCTTCGTCAGCCTTTCGCGCCATATTAAGAAACAAATGAATCACTGACGCGCGTTACAGAACAGCTGACACTAGGAAACCAAGCGGCAACGCAACTGTGAGAAGAATGGAATGCTCCGTTGCCTGAAAGTTGAGTTTCTCAGTCTCTCCGCGAGTTGCGTTGCAGTTTCCTCAATTTGCGCTACTCCATTCAGTAACGTGTGTTCAACTCAGGCTGACAACAATTCTCGGAAATCGCAATTGCGTTGCGGTTGCCAGTTTCCTTGGTATAACCTCTCCCTTACATGTGCCTTTTAAAAATTAAATTCGCTTAGTGGGGGTGGAGTCCAACTGGGTCCACTCGGCACGGCGGCCACTGATTGACCTATTGTAGCCTGCCCCGGGTGATTATGATGATGGAGAATTTGGTGGAATGAAGATTGGCAGGGGAAACCGAAGTACTCGGAGCAAAACTGCCCCAGCGCCACTTTTTTCCACCACAAATCCCACTTGACCAGAACCGGGATCGAACCCGGGCTGCCAGGGTGGTAAGCCAGCGACTAACCGTTTCAGCTATGGCGCGGCCTTACATGTGCCTTTATTGGACACACAAAAAATAACGCCCGTGATAACATCAGACATAAACAAGAACACAGAAACAGTCACAAATGGTAATATGGGGCCCCGGAAACTGGTTTTGGGTGCACCTGCAGCCCAGCTAATGTGCATCTCTGGGTTCGAGGCCCTTCGACTTTTCCCGTGCGTACACAAAAGAAACCCGCGAATATATGGAGCCTTGTATCCTAGCAGCAGAACGTGGATACAGTCGGGAAACTGTAAATACTGTGAAACGGAACGGCGAAGGATTGCTGTTCTGTTTATTCTTTCTAATGAATCATTCGAGCTGTGCGTGCGAGGAGAAGCGAGTCGGTAAATGACAAACATATTGACACATTCTGCATAACACCAACTGCAAACATGGCGACTTTGATGTTGTATCGGGAAATTTAAAACTCTCGGAGTCTATACGCCTATTATTGGAAATTATATAAAAACTGAGAACTAACCTCAACACTCCATGATTGCATTCAAATTAAGCGTGGAACGGGCAAGCCACAGAACAAGTACCTCACCTCCTTTTATGTATTAACGGAACACGATTTCACAACCGGAAAAATATGCATGGACGTGGTGTTACAAAGTTGCAAAAATATATCGTAGAGGCGAGCTGTCAGATATGGAACATGTTCCTACGTGGAACATCCCAGCACTGCGGAAACAAAATGCGACAACCCTGTAATTAACTGCCGTACTGAGGCTAGGGTGAAGAGGCCCTGCCCTGAGGGCAGAAGCGATCCCTCAGTTCGGTTTTGATCTTCTCTTGTTCGTGGTCGGCGTGGTGTTCCACAAAGGAAAAACGGAGTGCATGCAGTGATGCCACTGAGAACGCTGTGGCGCAGAAAATGACATGTTTGCATGCTGACTGTACAAATAGGGCGATTACACATGTTAACGCGATGTGTTCCTCATTTTTAGAACGGCACTGAGTTTCATAATAAAGGAAGGCTGTGTATTTTGTTCATATGATATTAAATATTAGGTACCATATTGTTCCATGGGCGAAATTAGCATATTTCAAATACTCTTTAAACAAAAACATAGTTTTCATTTCACATTTAAAACTTGCTGATTAGACTGTACAAAAAAAAACAAACACAAAGAAACAAACTCCGTGGTTCTAGTCCGGAAGCGAACTATACCGACCGAGCAACCGCCGCTTGTCGGCGAAGTTAGTGCCAACTTTAGCGGACAGAGGGTGCTGCGTCGTCAGGGCAACGACATATTTTATATTATACCACATCATTTTTTGCAATCAATAGTTTTCAAAAAGAATGCTTAATATTTTATGGTACATACCTGGAAAAAATTTCCATATATGGCTCTTTCTTCTCTGAGAAAACAAATGTTGCCACACACACGTCAAGTGATACAAAATTCTGCCTACATAACACTAAACCAACAGAACTAGTTTATTTATGGAGTGAAATTTCGATTTCAAGTCAAAATGGATCACATAAATTACAGGCAGTGCAAATACAAATGAGGTTTTTGAGACCACCAAAGAAATTCTGACATCGGAGAAAGGTTGAAAGTTATAAATATAGCTGAAGAGATGCCAACAAAATGGAAGAAATCGTTCGGAAATGACACAACTCTCATTCCATCAGGGACTGAGACGATAACGACACTCTGAATGAATGAATGAATGGGAGAATGAATGAAGGAATGGGGAGACCAAGATCATCTTGGGAATGAAGCCATAACGACCTGACCCTACAATGTTCATAAAAATGACGAAAACGGAAGTATGAATCATGAGATGTAACCCATAGCAAATACTGTGTAACTTCGTAAAACGTTCACTGACAGAACCTGGACCCAATTCTATCAGTAACTTCGTTCAAAGGATGTCTGCATTTCAAGCAGATCCCACAAGTGACCAGATGAATCAGTTCCCTCCTCACAGCTGTCTTTTGGGTGGGAAGATTTTCAACACTATCCAGCCACAGCTCAACATCTGCAAAACCTGTGTAATCCAACTGATGGTCACTCTTCCACTCAGGTTCTCTGGTTTGGATGGATATTCACTGCGTGCTTTGGAAATAATAAGCGTTTATGTCCCATGAATTTCCCTTTAAACATGAAACTAATATCGTAGAAAATACTGTCGCTTTACTGAAAATTCCAAATACACAGAAGTAATTTATTCGTGTGGATTTCGATGAAACTGCATTCAACGGTAGGCAGGCCTGGGCCTATGAGTACTTTATACACGTAGACCGAACTACATGAAAGAAGCGCATGTATGGCTTCCATGTGAGATAATTTGTTTTCTCTGTTTCTTTGCTCGGCACCCCTCGTTATTCAGAGCTTATGTAACTAATTCCATGGAGCTGGGCCGTCTTGAGAAGCCGCCAGTCGCTAAACCACTCAAGAATTTCCCAACATTTTACTGAACCCGAAAGTTCATTATCGTGTTCACAAGAGCCCTCCAATGGTCCCTATCCTGAACCAGATCAATCCACTCCATACCACGCAATCCATTTTAATATTATCCACCCACCAACGTCTAGGTCTTCCTAATGGTCTCCTACCTTCTGGCTTTTCCACCAAAATCCTATATGCATTCCATTTATACCCAATTCGTGCTACACGCCCCGTCCAACTCCTTCACTTGATCATTCTGATTATACAGGATGATTCATAATTCCCTCCGGAAACCCCGACAATAATTTAGAATCACCCTGTAGACCAAATACACGGTTACAAGTGTACTATGATTCTAAATTATTGTCGGGGTTTCCAGAGGGAGTTAATAATTTCCCTGTAAATTAGCCTCTACTTAGCTCCTAATACTGTACTTTCATCTCCCTATCACTTTCTGTGTCCCTTCATCCTCGTAATCTGTTATTTTGCTGAAAGAGTAACGAATGTAATGTGCGCTGTGCTGCGGAGGCAACCAATCAGGGCAAGAATCTTCAGTGAGAAGCCGGCCCCGATGAACGTCGGAAGGACAGGACGAATAAATAAAGTCTTGTAGGATTCTGAGAACTAGCGACTAAGCATTACAGGAAACACCTGAGGGCAAAGCTAAGTATCGACTTCGTTATGTCAGGTTCAGTTGTATTCTCGTACATTACTCAGAAACGATGAGATGCATCGTCGATTTCACTTGAAAGGGATTAATGGCAGCCCATGGCACTAACAGTATGAAGTCTCATTATAGTTCTGAGAATCGTGTGTGGAATTATTAACGAGAAAATAGTATAAAAAGGGTATTGCTATCCCCGTAACAGGCTGTGGAGGCCCAGAGGGTTGTGAGACGTCGAGGTTCCCACAATTTTCTACACAATCACTTCACAGATACCGGTGAGATTGTCAGCCTCACACGCCGGCCGCACACTTACCCCCAGGAAGATTCCTGGTACTAATTTCTGTTAGAGACTGAGTCGAACCCAGGGCCATAATGCGGCTGGAAGAACTAGGTAAATTGAAAAATCCAATAACACCGCGAATAAAACCCGCGACCTTCCGGCTTGTAGCACTGTGCCTCAACCAACTGCTCAACCGCGTGAAAATAGTAAAATATTAACATAGGCAACCTTGGATGACGTCACAGGATTGAACAATTCTGTTCTGAATTTCCAGTCTCTTGACAAAAGTCGTTAACAATCGAGCACGTACACAAACAAACTGAAATACGATGCAAACAATTGATAGTTTAGAAATAATTCCAATGTTCACGTTTTTTCACGGAACCGATCTGCGTACAAGAACATCTTCCGACTGCGTTTCACGAAAGGTCCAAAGGTCACCTGTTCTTCCAAGAAAACGGTATCAGCAGCAAGCAGTGTCTTTCGTTTTCACAACAATGCTTTTTAATACTTTACCTCGCATGTCACGCATCAGAACGATTTAACTCTTTGAAGACAGAAGTCAAAGTTAACGACCGACGGTCAGTCGGCCAGTCTGTCTTGGTGCAAGCCCTCATATGAGGGCAAAGACCAGATTTTTGTTACTGTCAGAGAGTAGCGGCCTTGTTGACGTGCGTTGCCCTCTGTGACAAGAGGAAGGGTCTGTCGTTTACAATTGCTCCTGACCCTCGCCAGCGCAGTCATTCTCGGGTCCGAGTCCCACGGCATTCATGACCATATATATATTTTGCTTTCTCATATTCGAGGTCGCCGTATTTATGCCATCGAAGAACAGGGTGGCCCACTTATAGCCCCCAAGGACTAAATGTCTTCTAAACAAACTTTATGGATCTGAACCCTTCTTGAGAAGCCGCCAGTTGTGCAGCTATTCAAGAACTTCCCAGCATTTTATGGAACTAGAAGCTTCCTTACCGCGTTCGCAAGGGCCCTCCTCTGGTCCCTATCCTGAGCGAGATCAATCCCGTCCATACCAGCTATTTTAATATTATCCACCCACCGACGTCTTAATTTCTTCTAAATAACATACACAAATCCAGTCTGTACCTCACAGGAAACACATTACGTCCTCGCTACAAAAACCATCTGGTTAATGCTGTGTAAGAACCATACGGAACGCAAAAAATACATTCTGTAGGCAGAATGCAGAGTTTTAGTACGTTAAAGCAGGTGGTACATACAGTAACCAATGGGCGTTAAAGGGTTAATACAGAAATTCTATTTGTTACGTGCTATCCGATTCAATAGTGATGTAGGCCATATCTGCATTATCAGTATTGGCAGACTTGGACATGACACATTGGGGAAAAATAAAGGAGATGTGGGAACTGCCCACATTCAAGCAAGTGTGACAACGCAACAACAGACTCATTCGTGACCTACTACATCATTTGCAACGCTCAACAGTTTGTTGCCATGGTAACACGAAATCGCATAATTTTAGAGCTTTTATGTCACCGTTACAAAACGAAGGATACGTCCATGCCTAGTGTGCACGATGCATGGCAACATCATGAACATGGTGAGTAAATTCTTCGTCTACAGGACGCAGTTTAAATAACTGAGAACTACAGTAACAAGACAAAAATATTCACAAAGCTGTCAAGAGCAGATCAAATTTCGGGAATGCCTGCCACCATTCGGTCCACACCCTATCTAAATTCCAGTGATTAATATATACAGAATCACGTAGTTTTATCTGTTGTTCTATACTGGTGTGACACGAGTTTTCTCGCCCTAAAGGAATAACACTCGTAGACTGAGATCGTAGCAGTGATATGCTGAGGAGGATATTTGCATCTAAGGGAGAAGAAACGCCAAGGGAGTGGGAAAAAATACATAATGAGCAGCTTCATAATATTAAAATATATCTTAAAGAGGCAGTACTCAGTGTTAGGTTATGTCGTGGTTTCAGCTGGCACAGGGCGGAATACATCAGTGTACTCCTGGGCATACTGCAACGAAACTTCGCGTTCCGTAAAAGACAGGAAATATGTTGGCCAATTTCTCAAGAAGGACTCTGTTCCACGAGGAGAGTTCAGGTGCTTTGCGCGGTCACCCAGGCAATACATATATCCACTGACTACAAACACCAGATGTAATGATGTTCACGGTTGCAATCACCTGGAATGTGACGCCGTGCAGTCTGGTAGATATGAACCAACGTTTCGGAGGAATGTGCTACGTACATCTTCCGGGACGAACCTGAAACGCTAGTACCTATTATCCATACTGTACGGTGTCACATTCTGGAGACAGAAATATTAATATTTTCAGCCGTGAGAGCTTCAGATGTCACGCATCAACGTTGCTGCTGCGTCACCCGTAGCCACGACTGTCTCCAAGGGCCCCTGGGGTTCCCGCCCCAGCAAGCTGAACCGAGCCAACTGGCCCTGTCCCTAAGTTCCCGGGGAAGTACTGTACCTTGAAACGGGCCATGAGCGCTTCCTTCTCAGTTCAGACCGTGATCATCCGCGCTGAGAGGAGCTACCCACTGTAAAATCGTTCGGCCGCTCAAGTAGGAGAGACGCTTTTTTGAATTGTTTCATTTTGGTCCGTTACACTATCAATCACCAACTACCAATAGAACCTCCGTCGAGTGTAACAATATATATTCTTGTCACCATTTCCTCACATTTGCCTTACATGTTGTTGTGTAGATGTTGTTGTGTTTTACGCTCCGATACGTGTAACATCTTCCATAAAAAACTGTATATTGTGATTGTTGAGCAGTGCAAGTGTTTCCATATTTTTGTTGTGGATGCCTCTGATGATGGCTCTTTGTGAGCCGAAACATGTAAGGCAAATGTGAGGAAATGGTGACAAGAATATATATTGTTACACTCGACGGAAGTTCTATTGGTAGTTGGTAGGAGAGACGCTTTTCGCGTCACTGTGCCAACACAGATTCAGTGTTCTGGTACAGTTGGTACTGGTAATGGTACTCTTGGTTGGTCGAGATCTCTACCAGTCCGAACCTGTAAGACACGAGTTGACTCGAGAATCTCTGTTTCTACCGCCTTGGCGGCCGAACGACTGTTGTGGGCAATTCTCAAATGATCACACCCTATAAATTCGATAACTTTGATCTACGAGTATGTTGGACCGATATGAACAAAACCTATTTTGCAAGATAATTTATATAATATAAAATCTTATATATCTTCTGGGATATAACAATTGTACTTCTGTGAAAGTTAATCGATGTTTCGGAAAAACATATCGCCTCCATCTTCAAGGTCGTACAGTAAGTCGAGCAAGAAATTGCCACTTCATGCCTGCTTCATGCTGATTTATTGTTTGGATTACTCTCTGACCCTGAACATGGAACCGATATATTCCTCCGAAACGTCCGTTAAATTTCACGGAACTATAACACGGCGTTATATATCAGAAGGCAGAAACCTTCTTACAATCTAGATCTCCAGGATTAAATCAAAATAAAATCCAGTAGTTAAATAGTTTTGGACTTGTAACATGCGTACAAATATTATGTTTTTGCACATGATCCATCGTCTTGTCTCTGTCTAAAAACCGTTCTGTTTAGTCTTCAAAACACAAAGTTTCGGAGATAGGGACTAGCTATCTCGATGGGGCCCAACTGAGTAGGTTTTACCTGAACTCGGAGACAGAATCGTCTCCGAAACGTTGTTTAGAAAAGTAAACACGACGGTTTTTAGATGGATAACGTGCAAAAACAATACTCGAACCAATGTACCGTCGTCACAAACTTTTAGATCTTATTTGCATAACATGTGGACGGACGGCCCCGATATCCGTACACTGAACGCAGCAGAAAGAATGGATAAAATTGTTGTAGCTAGTTTTTGCCAGTGACGTTCCTCTGCTGGATGCCCGAGTGTGCCAGTGCGCGTTACACTGGAATTTATTTGTCGGTCTCGTGAGTTGCTCCAAAATACTTTTGGCAGTCTGTCGGGATAGTTCAATGTGATCTGCCAAATGTTAGGAGTATCAGCTTCTCGAGAACTCTGCTCCACGCAGTTCAGTTTGTTTAATCACTGACTTAGTTTATATGTAAGGGCCGCGCCACAGCTCAAGCGGTTAGTCGCTGGCTTCCCACCGCGGCGAGCCGGATTCGATCCCGGGTCTGGTCAAGTGGGATTTGTGGTGGACAAAGTGGCGCTGGGGCAGGTTTTCTCCGAGTACTTCCGTTTCCCTTACCCCTCGGTTCCCCTTGCCAATCTTCATTCCACCAACTGCTCCACGATCACCCTCACCTATCATCTGGGGCTGGTACAATAGGCCAGAAGTGGCCGCAGTACAAGGGACTTAGCCCCACCCCACTAGCAATACAAAGAAAAAGTTTATATTTAACGATAACGTTAAGGCAAGCTCTCTCGTTGCTTGGTGTGAGCTGCATTTCCACAAATCTCACAGGGTAATTCTCTGAACTTGAGAAACTGTCGTAGAACGGGCTGAACTGCGTGACGCGCAATGTTACTCGGTACTACTCCGTGGCCTGTAGTCAGCAAGGGAACTATACCGACCAAGCGACCGCTGCTTGTCGGCGAAGTTAGTAGCAATTTTGCGGATAGAGGGGTGTCACATGGTCAGCGCTACGGATCCCTACAGCCATTATTCTCGGTTTTCTAGACCTGAGCCGCTTTTCCTCGAAATAGCTCCTCAATTATCCTCACGAGGCTGAGTGGAGCCCGTTCCAGACCCACTACTTCTTAGAAAGTCTGGTAGCGACGGGAATCGAACCCGGGACCTCTGGATCTGTAGCCAGGAACTCTGACCACAGAGGCGTTCCGGTAAGGCAGTACATTCCCCGAAATTTCATCACCGTATTCACAAAAGCTCGCGAACTTAACCTTATCCTGGTCGAAAAATTTGTTTCCATATGCTCACTCTCCATTTCTCAAAGATCCATTATGATATCCTGCAATTTAACCCCAGGTTTCCAAAGTGATCTCTTCCATTCACCGTTCCTGACTCAGTAGGCTAGAGCAGCGGTAATGCTGCCATCCAGAGGTGCTGGGCTCGAATCTCGGCCGTTACACCGGCTATCATGAGGTCTTTCGCGGTCCTCCAGGCAACTGCTGGGATCAGCTACGACCGTTTCCTTCCGAATCCTATTCAATTCATTATCCATCAATCATCCTACCACTCGACTTTATATATTTTTAAATACTGGCAGCATCGTAAATCATAAAAATGACACAGTGCGTTTAAGAATTAATAACAGTTTCCACAGAATGGTCTTGAATGATCAACTCAATAAAGATGAGATGAGCAGATCATGTAGCACGAATTGGGGAGAAGAGGAATGCATATAGGATATTGGGGGGAGGGGAAAGCCATAAAGGGAGAGACCACTGGGAAGACCAAGACGTAGGTGGGTGAATATTAAAATGGATCTTTGACAGATAGGATGCGGTGGTATGGACTGAATTGATCTGGCTCAGAATAAGGACAAGAGGGGGTCCTCTTGTGAACACGGTAATGAACGTTCGGGTTCCATGAAATGTCTTGAGTAGCTGCACAACTAACGGCTTCTCAAGAAGGGCTCAGCTCGTGAAGTTAGTTATCACAAAATGGTCGGCCCTTTAAAAGGAAATGGTTACTGCACCGCCTGATTTAACATTAAGAACGTCTATATTTTGACCACAGTCCGATTGTTTACTTATAACAAGTTAACCTGTTGATCTTCGCAGCTGAATGAACTGCATTTTCAGCGAGCCAATAACTGAATTTTTAAGTATTAATCAGGGTCAAATACTATTTATTCTTCGTTTGGCTGCTGCTATGACTCATCGTTGGGGAGAATACGCAGTGCAAATTCCTGGAAAACACAGCGTCCAAGAAAATATTCAGACATTAATCATAAAAAACATGATTGCTATCTTGGTACCGAAATGGAGATTACGATGATCTGGATATGTAACACGGATAGGTAAGATAGGAGGATAATACGAAGTTTTGCTGAGGAAGCCTCTTGCAAAACAGAGAGGTCGGATCGAAGGGAAGGTTGATATATCAACTTACGAAAGCACACAATGGCGGATTTTGATGTTTAGGAAAAGAAACCAAATATATATAATCCAGGGACGCACGCTCATACACACGCAGATTTTTAAGCAATATAATTCTCACAGCACGAAACTGTGTTTCACATCCATACAGAAATTGCCACTATAAATCCAGTGTTCCCAGTATCAGTCACTGGCTACGTTGTGGCTGTGTGCAAAGGGCACATTATCAAGATTATTTCTTGTAATTGGCCATCTACACTATCTAAAGACACATAAGATAGCTGACGAGTTAAAATGCGTCTGATACGGAATTTATGCTTTGTTGTGATAAATAAATGTAGTTATTTAAACAGAAATGTTGCATATTTTACTCTTAAATTAAAAAAACAGCGTACGAATACTAAGGGTAAATAATTCTCCCTTTTTCAAATCCGTCATATGGTAATATTTTTAGTTACGTTCATAATTACGCAGCGTCTAGTGAAACGAAAACAAAATCGCCAAAAACATTCCCTCCTTGCCTCCCGAGCGCGAAGTGCTAACTCAAGGAAGGACGAATGGCCCGATTGAAAGAGGATGGGTATACATAGACGGTAGGGGAGCCCCGGGGGCTGAGGGGGCAGGCGGGGAGGGTCACACATTCCACCAGTGGCTCGCCTACGGTCTCACTCCCTTCCTTCCACCCCCCTCAACACACAAGGAATTGGTTTTCTTCTTCCCTCGCCCCGCTCCAAAAAAAAAAGAACTAGGATTTCCCTTCTTTCTACAGCAAGCCTCTCGATGGAAACTCAACATGGGAGGACATATGCTACACACAACACACGTTAGCATTCATATATGACCCTGAGGTCTCAGTACGGTGAGCCATAGGTCTACTTACTCTTTGTAGGGGAGATTCCTTGTCCTTTACGCCGTGGCATGTTCTGGTGTGACGTCACGCCTTTAAGAATATCGTAACACAGAAGAAAAAAAGAACGAGTTGAACACAATGTCGCTCTTCCGGTAATGTATACGATAACAGATAGCACTCAACACCAAATGAAAACACCACCTCCTCCCCCCCACCACCTCCACCCTTGCAGATCACACTGGTTCACTCTCACTTATTCAACATGATGTTGATATAGGGTTTCCCCACGGTTTACACGGTTCACATACACCTTACACTGCACCTTGACTCACCTTCTTGCACACACAATCATGCCGAACAGACTACATTCGCAGCAGACTGCGCTTGACTGCTTGCTTGGGATATTCCTTCGGTTTCTCTTCCACACACTTCGCAATCCGCCACACAGTTACCTCTCTCCCCGCCTCTCTCCTAGCCCAATCGTTTGTTTCCGTCCTGTATACGTTCTCTCTGTGTGAACATCGTCCTTCGTACTCTTCACAATGACGTCAGAGATCCAGCAGCAGCAACTTGACACCCCAGTGGCCCCTGAGGCAGCAACAGGCGTGACAATCCATCGCAAACGCCATCTTGTGAGCAGATCTGGAACCCGTTGCTAGGAGTTACAGCATCCGATTTTGCTCCTCGTCGGACTGTTTCTTTCAGGGTAGTTACTTTTAAGTTTTGTTATCAAATCCTTGTCAAAAATATTTACTTGTAAGCCTGTGTCATTTATTGCGTCAAGCAAATGCGTGTGAAGCAGGTTGATTTTGCCACGCAGATGCGTATCAAGAATGCTCTAACCTTTCTAAAAATAATTTTGTTAAAAATACCTGTTAAATTATCTCCCGTCTTCTAATTTAATTATACACATAGACAGCAGGTCGGTGTTCGTGTTGGGTACAGACACGACAACGTCTTGCTCGAAACAAATACGCTATAAAAGTAAAACTATCCCTGTAACAGGCCGTGGAGGCCCATAGGATTGTGAGATGTTGAGGTTCTCGCATTTTCTAGATAATGAACTCATGGATGGCGGCAAGGTTGTCAGCCTTACGCGCCGGCCGTCCTTTACCCCCAAGAATATTTCCTGAATATTCCTGGAACTCATTTCTTTTAGAGGGTGAGTCGACCCCAGGGCCATAGCGCGGCTGGAAGGATTAGGTCAATTGAAGAAATCCAATGACCTCATCGGGACTTGAACCCGCCACCTTCCGGCCTGTTGCATAGTGCCTCAACCAACTACGTTCTGCTTGCTCCATTTAGAAATGACTTCCGAATTTTATTTCTTATATAAGATAAGGGTAATTTTTCGTAACAAGTTTATTTTTTACGGTAAGGAGTTGTTAGCCCCACGCCCAACCGGAAGTTGTAGGACCACCCCTTGTCGGCTGTCCGCGACCGCTTGTTCAATATATTCGCAGCTACCCTCCATGCCTGGAAGGTGTCTCCACCATCCGCAACCTGAGGACGCGCCATGCCGTGGCATGTGGCTTGGATGGGTGCGAGGAGAAATGCATATAGGATATTGGTGGAAAAGCCGGAAGGAAGGAGACCACTGGAAAGACAATATTAAAATGGATCTTAGAGGTATAAAATGGGATGGTGTAAATTGGATTGTTCTGGCTTAGGATAGGGACCAGTGGAGGGCTCTTGTGAACACGGTAATGAATCTTCGGGTTCCATAAAATGCAAGGAAGTTCTTGAGTAAAAGTTGCACAATTGGCAGCTTCTCAAGAAGGGCTCAGCTCCATGAATGTGAGTGAGAGATATAAGGTAAAGCTATCCCTGTAACAGGCCGTCAAGGCCGGCAAGGTTGTGAGACGTCGAGGCTCCCACACTTTCTAGACAGTCGCCCCACAGATGGCGGTGAGGTTGGCAGCCTTACGCGCCGACCGCCCGTTAACCCCAGGAAGATTCCTGGTACTCATTTCTGTTAGAGGTTGAGTCGACCCCAGGGCCATAGTGCGGCTAGACGGATTAGGTAAATTCAAAAACCCAATGACCTCATCGGAAATCGAACCCGCGACCTTCCGGCTTGTAGCACAGTACCTCAACCAACTACGCTAGCGCCCCCCCCCCCCAATTTCTTATATATAATGCAGTTAAAATAATGTTATCCCAGTTCCCCGTGTGGAGGCGTGGTCGAATACCTCTACCGTGACCCTGCGAGTCGTAGGAGGCGACGAAAAGGAAAGTCTCAAATCTGAGACAGTAAACTATGGTCTCGAGTCCCAAGTGACTCAGACCCGAGAGATACTGCACTGGCAAGGTCCAGCAGCATATACAAAAGGCAAACCCGTCCTCTCGTCAGAGAGGGCGACCCACATAAACAAGACCGTAAATGCCAAACAGTAATAAATATCTGGTCATGAGCCCCAGATGGGGCTCGACGCCAAGACTTACTGACTGACTGACTGACCGACCGTCAGTCGCAATGTGACTTGGACTTGATGTCCCAGTGTTCAGTTAATCACAACACCATGAAGACATATGGGGAACTGGGGTATAACTCCACCCCTCTTAATTTTGGCACTCGAAATAAATCAGTGGTCACCTTCAGGTCCCTGTCGCTTTATTGACGAGGAAGGAGGACCCGGTACCCATTGGATGGGACATTGGGTCAGTCCTTTAGCCGGTCTGGACACTGTTGTGAAGGTAAATGGTAAAACTGTCCCTGTGAGCAATTAATTAAGCACCACACCTTGAAGCCGTATGGGGAGTGGAGGTATAGCTCCACCATCCTTGAACTCGACATTTAATTTAAGTGAGAGGTCAGTTTCACACTCCGCCTGCCTTACCCCAGGGAAAATTGCCCTGGAACCCATTTAATAAGGTGGGCACGCGGCAGCGCAGTTAGTTGAGGCATTATGCTAGAAGCCGGAAGGTCACGGATTCGATTCCAGAGAAGATCGTTGGATTTTTCAGCTGGCCTAATCTTTCCAGTCGCACTAAGACCCTGTGGGGTCGACTCAGCTTCTAACAGAAATGGGTACCAGGAATCTTCCTGGAGGTTAAGGACGGAGGGTGCATAGGCTGACAACCTCGCCACCATCTGTAAACCAATTGTCTAGAAAATGTGGGAGCCTGGACTTGTCACAACCCTATGGGTCTCTACGGCCCGTTACAGGGGTAGCGTTACCTTTTTCTTATCTTACCAATTTGACAGGAAGCTATGTGCGCACCACTGCTGGTCTGGATGCTGTGGAGTAGAAGAAAATCTCTGTCCTATCGACAATTGAACCCCTGCCGTCCAGCCCGTAGCCCATCTCTATACCGACTGAGCCCTGAGAAGATCTCTTCTCTGCCGGGAATGGAACATCAGATCTTCCGACCTCCAGCCCGTAGTGAATATGTTATACCGACTGAAGAGTTCTGGATTCTCTTATACAATTTCGATATAAATGAAATTGGATCAATGGACCACGTAACAAGCTATTTGGTTTAATTTCAATGATTTAAGCCAGAGGGAGAAAACTCGCTTTCTGTAGGAGCCACATTGGTCTATTTCGAAACGGCCGCGGACCGGAGGATGGTGAACTGACATCTTCGATCATTGGCACTTCCCAGCCCTACAGTGCAGGTATATACGAATTTCACCATTAACATCCATTTATGACCTGATAACTCCCAAAGTCTCTTCGGCCCTCTGAGGGTGGGCGAACAGCCACTGAACTGGTTCAGTAGTGGGCCGACACTGTCAGCAGCTCAGACTGCACGGCGTCGAATGGTGGTATGATTAATGAACTGGGAAGTATGTGGGAGCAAGTGGTCGTAACCTGTTTCAAGGTACTGTCGACTGATGGAGTAAGGAAAACCACGAAATCTCAGTCAGGAGAGACGGCGTCGCGGCCTAGATCCGACTGTAACTCGCTCCGAACGAAAGACCGAAGCTACACCACGTGAATCAAGCTTGGCTGCCTTCGTGCCCACTTGTCTGTACGCCTACAGTAAATTGAGATAGTAATTACTCGCCTTAGTGCAGAATATTATTTATCGTCTGTACGAGTACATGAGAGACTGGTGTAACACTCGTTGAGAATTCAAAACGATGTCTCATCGTTTGTTATACGAGTTTACATGCTATTAACTTCCCCTGCTTTCATCCGTGTTGCTTTCCGCACTGCATGTTATTGAACGATAAGTCGAGGCCGACATTTAACGTCATCTCTCACGAATAACACGCACTAATAGCAAATCGTAAACCTTCTCTTATATGTACTACATTTCATATTGAGAACATCAAAATGTTATCACCACTCACAGAATAGATATGATAAACCGAAACAAAAATTCATCGCCTAAGAATCAGTCACAGACAACGGTCCATCAGTCAGTCCCCACAATTGTCTGACCGGCAATAGGGTCCACACTATACAGGCCCAAGGGACACCAATGACTCTCATCTGGAGGGTAAAACCAGCCGAACACGAAAACGGCCATTCACTTTAGCCCATCTCCGATATCTGAGGAAGCGTTAACTTTACGTAACACGGGAAAAATATGTGCGCAATTTTATCCTTCCTATATCTAGTTTATATATACGAGTATATGTATAACTTGTAGATGTATGTAGAAAACATTTATTTAGGAGCTTTCAGTGGAAGGAAGGAATTAAACGACGCACTAATACATGTATTTTCAGATTCCAAAGACAAAACAACTCCGTCCAGTGTGACTATTTAAGTTTTTACTACTTGAAAACTTAGCACCCTTAACATGTTTCGGTCCTTACGGACCATCATCAGAGGGAACATCGATACTTATTTGGAAACTACTATCACAATGGGTGTTCTGAGTGCTAAAATACATACACACACAATGCCTGCAATGCACAGTATACACAATATCCAAATTTTCCACAACCACAGCAGCTTTCCTGGTATATTAAAGCTTTTAAATTTTTTAAAACTTTGTTGTTTAAGTTAAAATGTATAAAACAAATAGGTTCGTGTCCCTTCGCCTATCGTCTTTCTTGATGGGGGCTGAACTTGTGCCGCCTGTCAGTCTTGAGAAGGAGATTCTTGGTATCCTGTTCTGCACCAATTCAGCACATCACGAAGACATATGGGGAGTGAACGTATAGCTCCGTCACTCTTAACCTCGGCACTAGATTTAGGTGCATGGTTGGCTTCATACCCCTGCCCTCTACTTCCCGGGAAAAGACCACGATACCCATCGGATATAACTTTAATAGGCTTTGTTACTATTTATTTCCCTTGCCTTCGAGGGTTGGATATTACACAAGCCCGTTCCGATAATCAGAACATTTTATATTCATCTTTCCATCTCTCTCTGGGGTTTCTTACGTATATCTCTCCTGTGAGATTACAGAGGCATGCTAATTTGGCAAATCTATGTTGCATCTTGCATGTATGTACATGTTGACTATTAATTTATCACTTGCACTTCCCGTATTTCCTGTAGCATTTCTGCACGAATGAACGTATCATAACACAAACAAATGCTGACTGTACGGCCCGTACAGACCTCCCTGATCTAATTATTTTATGCTCTCTGGATCACGCAGCATATTCTCGTTGTATCGTGTATACTTTAGTGATCACTGGCGATCACTGGTATGTGGTGGACGGTGAGAGTGCTGTGCTTTGGTGCTGCTGTTATTCCGGTTTGCCTATGATCAGTTGCTGAAAGTGAGTGGTCATTAGTGGTTATTTGGTCGCCGGCTGTAATTTGAGTTTTGGAAGTAATAAACGTTGTGGTTGTTAAGGGTGTTAACTTCTTAGCTTTCCACCCTTTTATCCTAATTTTTACGTTTTGGGTGTCTTATGCAGCAGATTTAAGGACATTTTTTATAGAAAGGAACTTCAAAATAATTACAATGCCAGTTGTTAGCTCGCTATTTGGGAATGCTGGTTCTCGCGCCCAAAGCAAAAATCTTGTAGAATGCAAAGCGGGCAAAATGTCGTTGAAAGGTAAAATGGTTCACCCTGATAAAAGAAAAGGTTTATTGTATGTGTACCAGTCTGATGATTCACTTATGCATTTCTGCTGGAAAGATCGCCAAACCGGAACGGTTGAAGATGTAAGTAGGACGTACTGGTATATGGGTACTGTTGAGGAATTCCAAGCCCTAATTTCTTTTTAGGCAGGTGATAATTATTCATCTGGTAAAGAGCTTGTTTTTGTGCGGATTCATAAGGTTTATTACCGATTTCACAAAAGTGGATTGGATTGAGCTTGACAGTATCCTCTCCAGGTCAAAGCAATTCATGCTTACCACCCTACATCGCTAAGGTCCGTTTTAATATTACTGTTGCATGTACATATAGGTATTGAAAGTAGGCGCCTCATTTGAGGTTATTTGATCAAGCAATTTGTCTAAAATTTTCATCAAACTGTGGCAACAGTGCTGGAAGCATAATAGCAGCTTGGCCTTATGACAGCCAATGAACTTCAGTCTGGTAAAGTAAATTAAGTGATTAGCGTCAGTCTCTGAGCAGAATATCTAAAAGACTCAGACCTTCACTGAGTTGCTTTTAATGGTATTAATAATTTTTGCTGCAGTTATTCATAAGATCACGAGGGAATAGCTTCTGATGCCAAAGCTTTGGGGCAGTTAAAAACTGATTTGAAACAGAAATATTATTTGTTACATGCAGTAGTATTTTAACAACTCCAGTACGTTTTCCTATCATATTTGGAACACTGTTTCTTGCAGTTCCTTTGCAATTGCCTAGTTTAACTTATATCATCAAACTGTGCACTTTTCCAGTGCTGTGAATGTTTCTAATCTGGTTATGTTTCAAGGCACATTTAAGTAAAACAGGTAATCATTAAATCATTTTGCCGTACGTATTTGAAACTAAGTGTTTGCCACAGTTTCAAATATCAGTGCTGTCATGAAGTTTGATTGCAATATCAGTATCAGTACCAGACTGTACCCAATGCTCCACCAAGAATAAACTCACTTATCAACACTAAATGCCATGTTGTTTATTTCTTGCAGTTCACACTGCATTCTGCGCATGTGAGTTTCACCAGACTTGCACTAGTATTGTAGTGCATGAATTTATTAACATTCCTAGCACTGGGCTTGTGTTTAAAAAAACCGTTGGATGTAACATCATGTTGCCTGTAAAACTCAGTGGACGTTTTGGAGGCACATGTCGCCTCCATCTTCAGGGTTGAAGAATAAGCCAATTAAGAAACAAGCATGAAGCTAATAGCAAGCAGTGCTTGGGTTATTCTTCAGCCCTGAAGATTGAGGTGACATACTTCTGGTATGTCACTCAATTTCTAAAAGACTATGCAGCATCATGTCCCAGAACATAGAACTCTTTCATTGCATAGTAATCTGTTTGCTTTGTGTTCATAAAATTTATTGATTATGAAAATACTTGTATTGAATTAGTAACAAATATGTGTAATATTTCATATACAAAAGTATTTTAAAGGAATACAATTCTACTGTTCATACCATTGTTTAGAGTTCAATGCTTTTGTCCGTGGTTTTCTTTGGCTCCTCACCATCCTGTTAAATTGACTTAGGTGGGGGGGGACAACATTGTAGTCACCCAAAGCAATTTGATCATTTTTGGACCATTACCATACCTCAGTATTTGCGTCAGCTCTTTAAAGTGCCTCAGCCAAAATCCTCCAGACTGAGGTCATGTTGATGTCCATCAGCTCCACCCATGCAGTCGGAGATATTTAATCTGGCTCCAGTCAAGTAGGGTACTGGAGTAGAGTCTCTTTGATTTGGAGTATTGACAGCAGAGTACCCTATTTGCCCTCTGTTATTCACTCACAAAGATGCCTGAGCCCCCACTCCTACTCCCACCCTGACTCACAACTGATCATCATTTGAACCCTCAGTTTCATTGAGAAGAACATTTGTTTTCCTGACCACCTTCTGCTGGTCAGAACATTTGTTCTTGATGGTCAGGCTACTGACCTCTGTTAAGAGACCTCTTTCACTTTTTAACTTCATGGGTCCCTCACCAGAGCCCCTGAAAGGTGATGTTTGC
The DNA here is from genome assembly GCF_002891405.2 of Cryptotermes secundus. Lineage (NCBI taxonomy): Eukaryota > Metazoa > Arthropoda > Insecta > Blattodea > Kalotermitidae > Cryptotermes > Cryptotermes secundus. The sequence goes on along the minus strand of NW_019734967.1, from coordinate 269,914 downwards.
TTCTTTTCAACAGCAGAAGGGCCAATGTTTGATGTAGGAGGAGAATCTTCTTCTTTCAGATAACTGGTTGCAAGGTGTGTATGACCACCCACTGCCACATATAGACAGGAACAGCTGAGCTTGCTGGTCCTGGTTGGGTCTGCTTCTTTGCTAGCCTCTCTGACTCTTGTTCTTGGTAGGCAGCTTACTCACCTCTGGTAAGAGACCTTATGTCCTTGCCCTCAGTAGAGCCAGAGTCCCTGAGAGATTTCCTGCTGCTTTACAACAGCAGAAGACCCAGCAACTGAGCCCTTAAGTGCAGGGAGAGAAGGCCCCTGCCCCAGGAACACTGATGGTGGGGATTACCTAGCTGTGCCCTGCCATGTGCACCAGGGAAAACAACCCCCACCACTAGTTTGAGCTAGAATCGTAACTGAGCTTGAGTGGAGCCCTCCTTTCATCCCAGGATGTCCTCCCCCTGTCCCATTTCTGCTTGCTTGTCTAGTTCTTCTTCTTGGTGGTATTATTCCTTTGGCAGCCCTTCTGGTAAATTGGACATGATGGATTGTGTCTAATAACAACATAACATTTAGAGCAGTGATAAGGCTGTGCCATAGCTTAAGCGGTTAGTTGCTGGCTTCCCATCACGGCAGCCGGGTTCGAATCCAGGTCTGGTCAAGTGGGATTTATGGTGGACAAAGTGGCGTTGGGGCAGGTTTTCTCTGAGTAATTCGGTTTCCCCTGCCAATCTTCATTCCACCAGTTGCTCCACAATCACCCTCACCTATCATCTGGGGCTGGTACAATAGGCCAGAAGTGGCTGCAGTACAAGGGACTTAGTCCCACCCCACTACCAATAAAAAAATAGTGCAGTGATAGATGATTAATAGCATACTGTTATGAAACTAAAAACAACCATAAAATATGTGGAGCTAAGGTAGGTATATTTTTTGTCACTCACAGCAATTAAAGTGATACTATTCAAAATCAACAGTCATAATCAATGTTGTGTAAAATGTACTGAATACATACCTAGACTACATGTTTTGTCTGTACCTCGTCATTCCCAGGTTCGTAGTCGCATTATGCATTTCGTACATAACTGACTAACTTCATGAAACTGAGCCATTCTTGAGAAGCTGCAAGTCACTCAACTGCTCAAGAATTTCCCAACATTCTATGGAACCCAAAGGTTCATTACCGTGTTTACAAGAGCTCTCCACTGGCCCCTATCCTGAGTTAGATAAATCTAGTCCATACCAACCTGCCCTATTTCTCTAAGATCCTTTTTAATATTATCCTTCCACCTACTTCTAGGTCTTTCTAGTGGCTTCATTCCTTCTGGCTTTCCCACCAAAATCATATGTGCTTCCCCCCCCCCCCCCACACCCATGCATGCTACATGCCCTGCCCATCCCATCATCTTTGACTTGATCGTTCTAATTATACTAGGCAAAGAGTACAAGCTATGAAGCTCATCATTATGGAGTTTTCTCTAACAGCGCTCATTGGCTCAAATATTGTTCTCAGCACCCTGTTCACAAACACCCTCAGTCTGTCTTCCTCCTTTAATGTCAGAGACCAAGTTTCATGCCCATACAAAACAAGCAAAATTGTAGTTTTGTATATTCTGATTTTTACGTTTTTAGACAAGAGACGAGAAGACAGAAGGTTCTGGAGAATGGTAGTGAATGGTAGCAAGCATTACCTGAGTCCAGTCTCTTAATTTCCACCAGAATCAAATTTTGATTTCTTACTGTCATTCCCAAATATTTTAACTGTTCCACATTTTCAAAGCATCTGTTAGCTACCCTTATGTTATGATTTTGCCCTGCATTCTGGTGACGAGACAGCAACATATACTTAGTTTTCTCTGCATTTGCTTTTAAACCAACCTCCTTACTATCATCAGCGAAGAGTTTCTGTGTTTTTCTTTATGTTATCTGTCGTGAAACAAGACCTCAAGGGGTGAATTCTATTGACGTGTATAGTCTCAAATGATGACAGCATAGTTAAATGAACAGAAATCGTTAATGTTTTTAGACATGAAATTAACAGCCGCTACAATCACAACAGTCACCACTGCCGTCACAACAGTCACCACTGCCGTCACAACAATCACCACCGCCTTCACAACAATCACCACCACCTTCACAACAATCACCACTGCTGTCACAACAGTCACCACTGCTGTCACAACAATCACCACTCTCTCCGCAACAGTCCCCTCTCTCATTCATGCCACAACCACTGCAGCCTCCACACTCGTCAGTGTTTCCTACTACAAAACAAGTGTTGCAAGTTGCAGTATCCAAGCCGTTTCCCTTGATTTTGGAAGAATGGACTATATGACTGACGTTAACACAGATATGAAATGTTTTTTTTTTGCATTGAAGAAAGGAATAAGAAAAACTTTTCCAGCGTCCTAAGCTGTCATTAAATTAAGGATTTTCTTTTGGTTGTAACTCATGTCACACTAACAGCTGCACTCTTTGTTGAAGTAATTTCTGAATGTGGGTGTGTAAACATACTATCAGTAATGGCAACTATGTCAGAGGAAATAGTGCACAGGTGCAGCAGCAGGAAAGCACATTACTGTGGGAATGTGACTGAATGCCGAGCCTTAAGTATTCATTATTATCTCTGAAGTTTAGGTGTGTTATCACAGTTTCCAGACTTCACACCACTTTGGCAGTAATTTTTTAATGGATTGTTGTATCTTTTTTTCAGCAGACGCAGCAGTGTATAGTTTGTTGTACAAGTAATGGTTAATATGCCATGGGATAATTCAAAACCATTGCTGTATTGAGCACCTAAATTTGGGTTTACGTAATAGGTATCGTTCGTACTTGGGCACAGGAACAGTGAACTAATATTTAATACACAGGGTGTCAGGGTTGATAGCATTGATAACAAAAAGTTAAGGTTTGGGTGTAAGGGTGTCAGGGTTGATAGCATTGATAACAAAAAGTTAAGGTTTGGGTGTACTGTGTGTGTATATGTCCATCGACTTGTGTGTTTCAGTGTACAAATGAGTATGCTGTATGTTCTACATTTGTTCCCAGGAACAACCTTGTGTTTACCTTGTAATACTAGAAGTCATTCTCTTTATAGGAGTATGTGATAGTATAGTTCATTGAAGCACTATGCTACAAGCTGGAAGGTTGCAGGTGCAATTCCTGATGAGGTCATTGGATTTTTCAGTTGACCTAATCCTTCGAGCCCTGTGGCCGACCCAGCCTCTAACAGAAATGAGTACCAGGAATCTTCCTGGGGGGTAAATGGCGGCTGGCACGTGAGGTTGAGAATCTCATTGCCATCTGTGAGCTGACCTAGTAGAAAATGTGGGAACCTAGAAGTCTTACAGCCCTATAGGCCTTCATGGCCTGTTACAGGCATAGCTTTACCTTTTTACCATTCTTGTTATACCATTTACGTTTCCATTACAGAGCAGATAAATTGTATACTCCATCTGTTAGGGGAGTGGGTGTGTCACCATCAGTTAGTAATTTAGACTGTTATCTCACTATTGGAAAATTTCTGGATTCAGTGTTCAACATACATCCAGTGTTTATACCTGGTGGGAAATTAAGATATTCTTACACAGAACCCTTCTTTGTAAGGTTGCTTGTACATGGTGTGATGTACCCTGGTTCACAGAGTAGATGGACTTGAGAACCACCGAGTTTGTTTCTGCTGCTGGCATATTAGTCATCTACTCTAAGGATGAGACGTGATGAACGTAGAGCTTGTAGGCAATTTTTGATGGCCTGTTGCAGCTGTAGACAAGACATGAGCATGTCATTCAAGATGTTTTTTATTTTCAGGACCTTATTATCTTCCCTGATGACTGTGAATTTAAACGAGTGGCTCAGTGCACCACTGGGCGTGTTTACGTCCTGAAATTTAAGTCATCAAGCAGGAAATTCTTCTTTTGGATTCAGGTATTGAAATTATAATTCTAACTCAGAATGCTTGCCAGTAATAAGGCCAGACATGGATAAACATTTAAATTCCGTTTGATGTAATAGGAACCAAAGACGGATAAGGATGACGAGAACTGCCGCCGTATTAATGAAGTGCTTAACAATCCTCCAACTCCGGGATCTCAGAGAAGTGGAGGTGGAACTCCAGGTATTTGCAGTTTACATTTAACAAATATCTTTGTGGTTTCTGTGGTGAGGTCAGAATATGTCGTACAGAATGAAAAGCAATTGAATTCTTGCTTAAGTATTGTAGATGGAATAGTTCATTATGAAAGCTACTGTCATACTGTCGCTGTGACATGCAGGTTGTCACCCAGGAAGATGATAGTTGTACTTGTATAAGTGCTGTATTTTTTTTAATTCGCATAGTGCGGGGTGAAGTAAGTGCTGTACTTTCCATGATATTGTTAAATCAGTCATAAGAGGTGTGTACAATGTAATGGTCAGGCTGTCCACCAGATGTAATGATAATGGTTCTGTTGTGGCTCACTTTCCACTCTGTGTCCTGTATAAATGTGCAGGTCCATTTGACAGGAATAGTTATCTCCTTTTCTTACGAGTGGTTTCCTGTGGAAAACCATGTTGTATTTTAAAAAATGCTGTGATTCGTAGTTCTTAGGGTAAGGTAAAGTTGTCCCCGTTCTAATTAATTAAGCACTATGTCATGAAGACATATGGGGGAGTTGAGGTATAAGTTTGCCATTCTTGACCTTGGCACTAGATGGAGGTGAATTGTCAGCTTCATGCTTGGCCGCTTTACCCTGGGAAGATAGGCCATGGGACCCATTGGATAGGAGGCTGGGTGGGCTCCAGAGCCAGTCTGGATACTGTAGAGAAGAGAAAAATGCTTGCCATGCTGGGAATCGAACCTGGGCCAATGCAGCCCATAGCCTGTCACTGTACTGACTGAGCTATCCTGACTTCTTGTTTTGGGGTATAGTTTGTGAATATCTAGCTCTGTTTAATCCAGTCCCTTATGTAGTGTTATCATTAAATTGTGATAATCCTGTGTTTTAAACTTTGGGTTCATAAAAGTATCAAACACTACACTTTCCTTGCTAAAAGACCAGATGTGTTCTGTGAACATTGTTATAGCTTGATGTCCACCAGAGGACTATTTATTCAGAGACGAATCTTGTGAACAGGGAGTCATTGGGGGGAGGGGGAGATGCATTATGTGAATCCCGACTTCAGTACTTTTACCTTAGGCAGTGATTTCATAACAGTGATCCAGCATGCATGGAAAACCTGTGCCACTGATCCAGAATCAGTTGCCTTGTAGTTCCAAGAGACACAAGCACATGCTCCTTCTCTGTCACTGTCTCAGACATCAGAAACATGTTTACAAGATGTGTTTTTAGATGACAGTTTATGTTAATACTAAAGAAATAATCAAAATTAGCCCTCCCTGAACTCATGCTAGATGGTTTGGTGACTGTATGGGTGGATGAGGGAAGGGAGTTGGATTAGTTGAAAAAATGCATGGCATTGAATTTTGCACTTATGGTCATTGAATCTGGTGGTGAAGTTGCAGTGGTGGTATTTGGTGGATCTGTTGGCTGTGACCTCCAAAAATCATCCATCTTTAGTAGCTTTCCAGCCTCATATTCCTCATACAATGGCAGATGCACAGAAGAGGCTGTGGAGCAGGGTCATCCTGCCTTTGCCACTTGGATTCCTGCATTGCCTCCCACACAACACTACCCCTTCTCCTTGCTGCTCACCATTACTCAGGAAGCAGTACAAATTACAGAGAGTGCCAGTGATTGAAATTGGTCTGTCTAAATAAGTTGGAACAGATTAAAATGATGACAATTTTTTTTTTGGAGCCTAGATAGTCCAGTTAGTATAGTGACTGACTGTGGGCTCGACGATTGAGGGGTTGGGGTTCAAGTGCCAGTAGGGTCAAGAATTTTCTCCATGTTGTCCAGACCGGTTCTGGGGCCCACCCAGCCTCCTTTCCAATGGGTACTGGGTACTGTTTCCCCACAAGTAAACAAGTGGGGCCTGAAGCTGACCACTCACTTCCAACTAGTGCCAAGGCCAAGAAACATGGATCTCTACATCCACTCCCCCATATATCTTAATGGGGTAGTGCTTAATTAGTTAAGCACAGGAACAACTTTATTTTTACTTTACAGCATTTTTTATGAAGCCTCAAGAAGTGAGTTACCTGTACTTATATGTTGGATCTGAGGTTCCAAAGCTTGCTGCTTTCTTATTGCTGGTTTAATGTGTGGCTTATGCTTCAGTGCTGAAGGCGGAAATGCGATGTGTTCTTCTGAAATGTCAGTGGACATTTTCCGAACTACATGATGTAGTTCCCAGAAGAATGTACTCTTCATATTATTTATTATTTATACAGTAAGACTACAAATTAATTTATACCTCTGTGTTCTAATGGATCAGTCTGAAGCAGACAACTTTTAGTATTTTTTTATTTTTCTGTATTAAATTTTATCCAACTCTGCAGAGTGATTTGGAATATGAAGTGGGCAGAGACTGACTGAAGACCTTCATTTTACATGTGTACAGAATTGCAGCTGGAATTGTAAAGCATTTGCACTCTGATTCTTGGCAGTGGATGTACCGATATTGAGACTGGTACATTTGTGTGATACTTCACTGTGTGTTTTTCAGATGCAGATCTTCACAGTTTATTGAACAATATGTCTCAGCAGCAGCTGATGCAGTTGTTTGGCGGTGTAGGGCAGATTGGAGGACTGTCCAGCTTATTGGAAGCTGGTCACATACGTTTACGGTATAAAAGTTGTATCCTACAACCCAGAGATATTTCTATGTATGGTGTTGCATTAAGTGAACAGAAAATCTATTGCCAATAAGAAATGCATCTCAGTGCCTAAAGACGAAGCAGAAATTTATCTCGTGTGTTCTGAAATGGTCACTATGATTCTGCTGTCATTTAAACCCCTCGACACAAAATCAGTTGCTTTCCACACTTTCTCTAAGTTTGTTGTCCTCAGTGTGTTACCCTAAGGGCCCCCCATACACACACAGTTTGGCCTCCTGTTCGGCCTGCACAGTTGAAGACTGAAAGGCAAAACTGATGTGTATGGTGCGGCCGGCCGGCCGGCCGGCCAATTGTTTGGACTGTTGGCCTGTAGGAAACCCGCCAGTCCGTCAGTTCTGCCTGCAGGACGTAGCACATGACGTGTGTGACTCAGCAATATAGGCCGGAAGCCTGCCGGTTTATCTGTGCGTGTATGGGGAAGGAAAGGGAGAGGGAAAACTTTGAAAGTTTTGCCTGTAAGGTTGATCGGAAGCCCAAACTGTGTGTGTATGGGGGGCCTAAAGAATGCTGCAGCTGAATGCAGACTGCATATAACAATAGCCTGCCAGTTAATCTTTAATGTGTTTAGTCTGTATGTGTTTGCATTGGGCTTAGTAGTGTAGCGTATTTGAGGAATTTATGTTGTAAGTAGTGTAATGTCTCTTGAACTTTCTGCAGTAAATCTGGAATAATAAGCAGTGTAACAGATCCTTCTCTTTCACAAACTCATTGTAGTGGCTGAACAATTATGGTATGATTCGTGATGGAGATAGGGAATTTCCACTTTCACTACTGCATCCAAGCAGCCAGACTCTGGGGCCCATTTAGCATTCTCTCCAATAGGTGTCAGGGCACATCCCAAGAATAAAGTGGCATGAGAGCAAAGCTGACCTCACACCTCCATCTACTTCTAGGGTTAAGAATGCTTGGAGCTATGCAACAATTTGTATGTTTTCATGATGTGGTCTTTAAAGTAAGCATAGGGACAAGTTTACCTTTCAGCACAAATTCACAAAACTGATGTTATTTCTCATACATGCCTCCCATCTCCTTGTAGCTCATTGAAATGACTTCATCACCCCTACCAGTGGTGGTGCCAAGTGTGGAAATGATAATTTCCATCAGCACCATTGTTTGTTAGCATAAAATACCATAGGAAGTAAAGCTATTCCTGTAACAGATTGTGGAGGCCCATAAGGTTGTGAGATGTCGAGGCGCCCACGTTTTTCTAGACAGTCGAATTACAAATGGCGGGGAGGTCAGCCTTACATGCTGGCAACCCCCCCCCCAGGAAGATTCATGGTACTCATTTCTGTTAGAGGCTGAGTCGACCCCAGGGTATAAAATACCATAAGCACTTAAAGTTGTTTATTAAGGTTTATAAACCAGAAATAGGGCTTTAGTAAAGTACTAATTAATTTTTACTGTTCAAGAATATGAATTGTAAATCTCCTGGAGCTACAGGATTGCTGGTCATCTATAAAGTCAATGGTAGCAGTCTATAATCCTGGAATGGGGAATTTTAGACCTGCCACTTCTGCATATCTGGCAGCCATATTTAAACGTGATGTTGCCAGTATTAGTATTGAATAAATGCGGTGCTCTGTCAGCTGGACTGATCTCATGTGCCAAACCCAGTGTGCTAGAGGTTGATTGTCAGGATACTTGTTCTGCATCCAAGTGCAGCAAGTGATGAGTGTGTTAGTTGCTGTTGCTGTGTTGGCAGTTGTTTGAATGTTTGATGGATTTTGATTGATATGGTGGACCTATCATCCAGTAGGTTGCCCAGCTTTGAACCGGGGATCCATTTTCAGGTTTCTATATGTAAACCATTCAAATTACTGCGTTGTGTGTCCATTATGTTCGAGTCCCACCTGTGTAATAAAATTGTGGCCCTGTTAAATAAAAAAAAAATTAACTGCTGCATCTTCTTCTGTGTCCTTTGTCCAGACTACCAAATTTCACCAAGGCCAAATAGTAAGTAATACAATATGGCAAAAGAATGTTATTCTTTTGAAACACACTTCTAGGATGTAGTTGTTTCCTCTGATGCTAGATGGTGCATGTAGCTACTTTTTGCAGTTCTTTCAATAGATGTAGATCATTTGGTATCAATTCACTCCCAGTGAAATGGTACAGACTCTTAGTGTACTGTGAGAAGTGTTTGGACTGGGAGGTAAGCCCTAGCAGAGTAGATGGGTGTGAAGTTGTTAATTGAAATCTCATCCTGTGCTGAGCCCAAATGTAATGTGTGTTTCTGAGCATGTAAGCTCAGGCTTGTACAGACTTTATGATGAGCAGAAATTTGATAGTGAAGGACTGGTTTTGTTTGATTGACATGAATTATTTTCAGTCGCCCATCAACAGGGCAGAGTTCTCGCAATGCATCCTCTACTCCATCTTCTACATCCATTACTTCAGCTTCCACAACAAGTTCTACGACTGCCAGTGTTGCCTCGCCTGCCAGCACGGCCGCTAGTGTGACCACTACTGCTAGCTCCACCACCACCGCCACTGCCACTGCCACTGCCACAAGCGGAAGCACAGGAAAGGGAGCCGATAGTGAAGCGGCCAAGCCTGCTGCTGCTGCTGCTGTTAAGCCAGGTCAGACTGTTAATATGAATAAACTAGTGCCTTGTTTCTGCTTTCAATTTGAAGAGTCCCAAGTTCAAATCTTGGCCTAGAGAATGGCTACCCTGAATGAGAATTTTGTCGTTTTTCTCAGTCCTACCAAGCAAATGTTGGGGTAGTACCTTATTTCAGTCATGAGGCTGACTTCCATGTCTATTCAAGCTAATTCTTCCCTGAGCATTCTACCAATCAATGCTATATAATCCTGGCAGTTGAAAACATAATTCAGTAAAATAAAAATAAATAAAAGGACAAATTTTTATGTAGAAGATTTTTAATAATTATAAAAGGTAAAGTTATGGAGGAGTGGAGGTGAAGATCCACATTTTAACCTCAACACTAGATGCAGGTGAGTTGGCCAGCTTCGCATACCAAACCAGTGGGAGGAAGCCCTGGTACTCATTGAACAATAGACTGGATAGGTCCCAGGGCCAGTGTGAACACTGTGAACAAGAGAAAATTCTGTTACCTGTGCCAGAAATCAGCACAATCCATTGGGCATCCAGCCGATAACCTAGTCACTACTGGCAGCTACTCCAGTTGTCTTTGATGATTGTATGGTAGCATGAAGGTCTATTGCTGGGTAACAACCGTGAAATGTACCCCAAAACATATGCTGCTTGACAAAATGCATAATAAGCAAGCATTCACAGCTGTACTGGGTAACGTTTTCGCAAAAAAACGTTCCCAGGGAAAGGATTGGAGTACAACAATAAACAGTGTTTTCTATGCAGTCCATGCCAAGGGGACAAGTTTAGAAGTTAGTCAGTTGTAAGGGAGTTTGTGAAGAGAAGACTTAGTTGGTGTAGTTGAGAATGGAAGGTGAGAAATTTCAATCCTTAAGATCCATTACTGGGAAATGACTAGTAACAATAGAACAAAAAGACCTAGTGTGTGCTGTAGTGATTTGTAAGGTGTGGAGATTAGCAGTAGTGTTATAGTTACGATCTGTAAGTGGTCAATAAATGCAGTCTCTGATCCAAAACCCCGTTGATAGTTACTCATATGCATGGCAGTATGAAGCACCAACTCTGATCTAAGAAACTGACTTTAACTGCAGGGCTGCAGCTGTCTGTTGGATATGAGCATGAGCCATATTAATGTTGTTCGCATCCCCCATGGCTGTTTGTCTGAGATCATTTTTAATATTATCCTCAGTGCCCTATTTTTTGAGAGGTTCTCAGTGTATTCTGTATGATAGTGTCTTGTCTAAATGGAGATATGTTGACTGCCCACAGGTCGTGTGCAGATATATTGTAGTCCAGTTGTTACAGGCACCACTTGCATTGAGCATCATTTGCACAAGGTCCTTCAAATGAACAAAAGATATGGGAGATCTTGTGTTCATCTGTCTATATAAATTTTGCCTTCAAAGCTACAGAATGGATTTAACAAACTTTGGTATTGGGAGGGTCTTTTCTATAAGTTGTTCAATGAATTTAATTTTGGTCTGTATTAGTCAAATGTGAGACCTTTACACGTAACTAAATCAGACCTTTACCATTTGTTTCCAGAATGGCTTGGGTACAGAAAATTTTTATTACATAAGATAGCAGCACAGCTAATTAAAATCTTATAACTTTCATTTGAAAATATTTTGGTATGATGAATGTGCAGTAAAATGTGAAGAAAAGTAATTCTTGGTTCTGTACTATGTGAATGGTTCTACAGAATCTGATGCATGTCTGCAGCCCAACTGAGCACCGTGTTGGTGCTTGTTTCTTTCTTCCACACTTGCTGAAGTTAATACAGTAATGAAGTGAGGATTGTTATGACTACATGATAAATATATCATTGCAAGTAATTGATTGACAATTGAAGTAAGTTTCATTGAGAAGCTACTTAAAGGTANACCGTCTTACAGTGCATACATTTATTCACCTTACTCTTCTCTCTTGCACTACATGTTTCAGCACAAAAGTGCCATCTTCAGGTGCTTTTCGATGTACGTCAAACTACTTCATTGCATGCTCTGTTGTCTTTATACTAAAATATATATTCGTCATATATATTGATAAATTTTAAATATTAAAAATATTAAAACTGTTCAGGTTTTGTCATCCTTATGTCGTATCTCAATACGTGAGTCACACCTATCTTCTTCTATCAGAGTATTCTTCCTGCTTTCGTGTGTGTATTGTGCTCTGTGTTGTGTCTTGCTCCTGTGACTGCGTGTGTTATACTCTATACGCGTATTGAGATACGACATAAGGATGACAAATCCTGAACAGTTTTAATATTTTTAATATTTAAAATTTATCAATATATATGACGAATATATATTTTAGTATAAAGACAACAGAGCATGCAATGAAGTAGTTTGACGTACATCGAAAAGCACCTGAAGATGGCACTTTTGTGCTGAAACATGTAGTGCAAGAGAGAAGAGTAAGGTGAATAAATGTATGCACTGTAAGACGGTTAGAATAAATCATGAACTACAAGCAGTTATAACCGTTTCACTTATTCACACACTTTACAATCACTATAGCATGTACTGAGTCTTCTCAGTCTGCTGTATCTTCAACAGTTGTTGTCTGGTAACGACTTCCAGCTGCAGAAGTTCTCCTTACTCTGGGTTCCCAAACTATCCCCCCTGCCTCAGCTACCAGTTTCTCACCGCAGCAGCCCACAACGACTGAACTGCCGTTCTCATCTGACTGCTTTGACAACCAGCTTGCTCCTCTCCACTCCACTGAACTGCACTGCACTCTAATCTCAACTTGGTCAGTTGAGCGATGTAGCCTCAGAGTGGACTGCATAGATAAATGCTTCCAACAGTATGAGTGTGAGTGTGAGTATGAGGGGTGGGCCATAAAATCCGACAATCGCACCATGACCTTCAGTGATCTATCGTGCTTCCCCTTTGGATTAGTCCTTTATTAATCCTACACTTTTAATGAAGTGTAGGAACCGGCTTATGGGGGTGTCATAAAAGTCACTTGGTTCCATGAAGAACTGACCCAGATGGCGATATCTTAACACTTTGCACACTGGCAATTTAAATATTTAAATCACCCTGGGGACCGGCATTTTTAAACCTGCTACCCTGACTTGTGCACTGTTCACTTTAAAAATTAATATAAAATCTCCTAATTAATTTTATGAACTAAAATTTTTGGAGAACACCAGTGCTTCTAGAAGTGCTTGAGAGTGTGATATTTCTGGAAACTTTCCCCTTTGTGAAGTGGCAATACACAGAACTTGCAATGTAGACAGTCATACTCCTTTTTTTGTGAACTGTGCAAACATGGCATTGCCTAGAAGGATGCTTCACCCTGGAATATTCAATCATCACAATTTTCATGAGGGTATGTTTCTGCATATCACCCAAGAGTTGTCCAGGGGTGTCCACATGAGGCCTGCGTGGGGTGGGAGTTGTTGGGCCTGGTTGCGCTAAGTCTGTGCCTGACTGCTGCCACCATCTTGTCTGTAGCCCAGGCATTTGCCACGTTCATCAGAAATGCTTTGTATTTCAATTTCGAATCAGGGTTTAGATTTTTGTAAACCAAAAATGAATTGAAAAGGCACAATTTATAAGCCACAAGGCAACTTTCTTTGTCCACTTTACTTATTTTCCGAGGAGCAGAATAATAGGCCAAGTACTGATTAGCTCTATCAACTCCCTTCATGAACATATTATACTCGGAAATACAAACAGGCTTCTTTACCTGTCCATGTCTCCTTTGAACATCAATCATGCTTGAATTGTGAATTGTGGAAATCATATTCACAACACGAGTATCCCTCCAGGACTGAAGAAGAATATCCCCCTTCCTCCTGAATGTGGTTTTACCACGTTTCAGGGATTTAGATTCCTCTTTCAGAACTGGAGGAAGGCCTCTGCTCACCCTAATTGTTCCACAAATATGTACTTTTCTCTCGAAAGAAGGTATTCTGCAGTTACCACACTGCTATAATAATTGTCTTGATAGACATGGTAATTTTGATCAAGATAGGGTTCCAAAACGGAAACAATAGTTTCTTGTAATTTTTTGCCTTCACCAGAATAAATTTGTAAATTTCCAATATAGCCTGAAGTGCTTTCAGTAACTACATGAACAAGTAGGCCATACTTTGTAAGTTTCCCAGGATTATATATTCTCATACGAAGCCTTCCCCTCCAAGGAATCACAGATTCGTCCAAAGACAATTGTTGGTTTGGCTTATAAACTATCTGAAATTTCTGAACGAAAAAGTTTAATAAGGGCTGAATTTTGAAAAGCCTGCTTGTTGTTTGTGTTTGCAGTTCATTATTATTGAAATGCAAACACCATCAAATTTGTTCAGATCTCTTATGGCTCATTAGCTTGCCAAAAATGGAAATTTCTAAAAATGGATCTGTTGACCAATACCCTTTTAGATTATCCGTCCTTGTATGCCCCATTAGAAGGGCTGAGTATGTATAAGGTGCAGTCAAATGAGAGTGGGTCACCACACATAACTCACACGGCATGCAAGTTGGTAACACTGGAATTTGCTTATGATATGAACATCTGGTGGGGACTCGGGAAAGCACAATGACAATGTGCCCTTGTACACTAGTCATTTGTTTATTGTTCTGGAAGTAAGGTTAGCGCTATGTGTGGTTGTCCAACATCAGTAATGGAGGCGGATATAGAAGCACAGTGAAGTGTAGTGCGCTTTTTGACTGCTGAAGGAGCAGGAGGATGAGCAATTCATTGTCACATGTCTGTTGTTTACGGTGAACACAGCATGTCACATTCGCGTGTGCTGGCGTGCCATAAGAGATTGTGAGAGGGACGTGTGTCACTGCAAGATGATGTTCTCCCAGGACAGGCTCATCGTGTCATCACTCCTGATGTTATTGCTGCATTGGATGGTCATATCTGGGCAAAGCGATGGATCGCTGTGGAAGAAATTAGTCTTTTGATGGGAATAAGTCAAGGTTCCATACACACCATTGTGACAAAACACCTGCTGTACTGCAAAATCTGTGCGCAGTGGGTTCCACATCAACTCATGGAGGAACAGAAGACTCAGAGAATGGCTGCATCACTGGATCACTTGCAACGATACCATGAGGAAGAGTATGTTTTTCTGTCCCGGATTGCCACTGGGGAAAAAACTTGGTGCCACCATTTTGAACCCGAGAGCAAACAGCAAACATGTGAATTCTCCCCCACCGAAGAAATCTAAAGCCGTAGACGCAAGTTCAGGTAAAGCAATGATGACATTCTTCTTTGCTTCGACTGCAAGGGCCCTCTACTTGTCGAATTTCTTGAGCATTGGGCCACAGTCAGCGCACAGTTCTGTGAAGACACTTTGCAGAAACTGAGATGTGCCATAAAGTCAAAATGCCCTGGAATGCTATCAAACAGCATTATCCTTCATGATAATGCATGCCCCCACACTGCCAACTCTGTGAGGAATACGCTACAGAGATTTGGTTGGGAAGTGCTTCAACATCCCCCGTACAGCCCAGATCTCTCCCCATGTGATTTTCACATTTTTGGAGACCTGAAGAGAGACATTCTTGGACATCGGTTTGCATCGGATGAAGACATGTGTGGCTGGGTAAAGATGTGGTTCCATAGACAGCCCACAAGCTTTTTCAAGGGTGGAATTGCCTGTCTTATCTCCCAGTGGGATAAATGTACTAACAGTTTTGGAAATTACTTTTGAGGTAAGAACTGTTCTTTAACCCTTCAGCGTGGTTTGCCGTACACGGTATGCTGGTATTTAAATGGTCCTACCTGCGGTTTGCCGTACACCGTACGCCAAGCTGTAAACTTAATTTCGAAGGCCCATAAATATGGAACGAACCATGCCAGCATGATGACGATTGCACTGGGCTGTTGTGAAAAGAATGCGCTCTCTGTTCATATAAACATAACATTAAATTTCCTGCACCTCTGCCAGTCAGTCTAAATAGAACGTTGACCTCACAGTTGCGATGGCCGAGTGACTATGATATCGACATACCACAAAGATGATATGCGTGTGGTTGTGAATTAAGCAAACAAGAAACAAAGCCCTTGGTTGTTTGTGATTACAACAGAAACATGCTAGGAGTGGATCTGACGGATCAAATGCTACAGCCATATCTACTTGAACGAAAGAAGAGTACTAAGTGGTATCAGAAGTTATTCAAGAGACTACTCAATGTAGCAATACATAACGCAATGGTCATATATCGGTGTCTCCCGAATAACAAAAACATGGGCACGCTAAAGTTCAGAATTTCACTAGCACAAGGCCTTGTGGAAAATCACAGTTTTGGTTTTCCTCATCCTGTATACGGCCGTCCGTCAGTTGAGCCACCGCCTAAAAGATTCACAGAACGATATTTCCTGGAGCGTATTCCAGCCAGAGGAAAAATGCAAAGCCTCAAAAAAAGATGTGTGGTGTGCGCAAAACATGGTAAAAGGAAAAAAAAAATATTTCTGGTGTAGTGGGTGTGAGGCAGGGTTGTGTTTAGATGGATGTTTCAAGAAATACCATATGAAACTCAACTTCTAATCCACTTGCTTCCATCGCTCAGATACAGGGTGCTCATATTATAAGGAAAGATTATAAAACCATCTTTTAAGATAATTTCAGTGAAAAATTCATAATTATACCCTATATAGTTCAAAAGTTATGATACATAATATAATTTATAATTTAGGCCCCACAACAGCGATATTTAAATGCCCACGCTGAAGGGTTAATTATTTTGGCTTCTGACCCGTTTTCATTTGACTGCCTCTCATAATATGCATACAGCACTTATGAATGTTAGGAGCAAATTGGCATAACCTGGACTCTATTGGTTTCTGTAGGTTCGACTACAATTCAGTTAAGTGATCTCCAGAACTTTCTGTCGGGCTTGAATGTTCCTGCAGGTGAAACTACTAACCAGCGATCAGGTATGGATGCAGTTTTTTGCTATTACTGATTATTACAAACTCACTGTTTGTATTATTACAGCAGCTGGTTAGGAGGTGATGATTTGAAGTACTTTGATATATGTGCCAAGTGGATGAAAGATTTAATGATTTGGCATTTGTTTTTTTATGGATGTGAAATGTGATTGCATTCTTTAGGGGAAAGAACATGAATTGCAAGTGTCTGAAACAGTGTGCTGGAAAGTACTGGGCACAAGCTGGAAAATAAGCGAGCAGTTTAGGATATTACATAACAGAGAATTCTTTGATTACTACTGTTGGGTTAGAGAAATATTGGAGACAGAATATTATTCTGGTAAGGAAATCTGTTGGAAGAGATCCACTTGGAAAATTGAGATGTAGAGGGCAAGATAATGTTAAGATAAAGTAAGATAAATTTTATCCCTGCTATGAGGGCACATGGGGGAATGGAGGTGTAGGTCCACCATTCCTAACCTTGGCTCTAGATGGAAGTGAGTGGCCAGCTTCATGCCAAGATATATCTTAGAAAGTTATATTGTGAGGATTAGAGGTGGATGGATCTGGTTTGGGATCATGTTCACTGGTGGATTTTGGTGTTGATGGTTGATGAAGCTCCAGTTTCTGTTACTGTAGTGTCAGAGAATGAGGGAAAAGCATGTTTGTGAGATGTGGGAGCGATTAGCTTCATGCTGTCATGAAAGGAAGTTCATTCTAAACAAATTAAGTTATGAATTAAAGAGTTTAATATAACCTGGATTTTAAAATAACTGAACATTGTTGTAAATGGACAGAAGTGTCAGGTACCAGTCATTTTGGTTTGCAGTTGATTTGTCCTCTGCATTAACAACTGAGAATCTGCAAGCTGTGCTGGGGGATCCTAATTTAGTGCGTGAACTGCAGCAGCATCTACCATCAGGCATTGGTGGAAATCCACCTCCTCCAGCATCCGAACAGTTACGCTCAACCCTAGCATCACCCCAGTTTCAACAGGTAATCAGAGTCAGTCCATTTGCACTGTGTCCCTTTGTCTTGCATTTGGTAGATGTTAAGAATAAAAGACAGTTGATCATTTTGGATCTGAGGTTCTTATAGTGGTCTCTTTCAAGAGTACTGTCTTCTGAGCTATGACACTATTTAGTTTTGTGGAAGATCATATTCTTCATAGGCACTTCGTGAAAACCTGAAATTCATCCATAGTCACGTCTAATTGTATGTATACATATTGTAACATGTTATTGATTAGCCTTGGGGTTTGGATTATTAATTGGATTTATTGAATGTCTTGTAACTACAAACAATTGTAACAGTTTCACTGGTCTACACACACTGTAAATATCTGTGGCATACTCTGTCTGTTATGTCTTCACTAGTCATTACTTGGTAATGTCTTCTAACATTGGAGGTTCCACTGCTTCCATTCTCATGGCTCACCAGCAACTGCAGCCTCCAGCTGACTGGCTTGTCATTTGGTCAAGTTAAATTGGTACTGGCCTTTACCAGCACAGTCATTCCTGGCTTCAGTCTCCTTGAGATCCATGACCAAGATTTTTATTCTCTCCTAAACATGTATGTGTTTCAAAATGGGGCATACTCTTGTGTGAAGGAGGGGTCAGTCTTTCTATGCAGGCCCTAAATTTGTAGCATATAATTTCAGCACTAGTATATCCGCGCTCTCACAGTGTCAAGGTCACTATGGACTCTGTGCACCCTTTGTTGTTGCACTGTACTAAGTAACATTTATACAAGATATACCGTATTTACGCATGTATAGGCCGCACATTTTTTGCCAAAAATTCAAGAGGAAAACTGGGGTGCGGCTTATATTCGAAATATTCGAAATCACACTTAATTAAAAAAAATAGTCATGATTAGTAATACAGGGTGTTCTACTCCTGAAATAATATTCCAAGAAAATTATTTTTTCTATAATTTCTGTCTGAAAATTGTGCTGCAGCCTATACACGCACGCGGCCTATACATGCGTAAATACGGTATAGAGATTTTCTGTCAATGCAGTGCTGTGAAGCATGTTATGTCTTATGTAACTACTCAGGAACTGCAGTTAGTCACATGCCTAGTTATAAAACCTTGGCACGGACCATGTAGAAGGCACTGCTTCCAGTGATTGCGTGTATATTCATTGGCATGGACACATGTTTACCATGCCATTTCCTAGCAGTGGTCAGATGTCATTCCCGTATTCTGGCTTTCAGCCATCATGTCACAGTATTATTTTTAATTTTAATCTTAACCCTACAAGAGCAGGCTTCAATTTTTACACTAGAGAATTCAGGTTTGACAAGAATGTAGATCTTCTCTGTAAATTTCAGCATGCATAGCCTTATCTTACAATTTTTTGAGGAGACTGAATTGTACTCTATTTTAATATTTACATTCTGATGACCATGAACCTTGAAAATGAAACATGTTATCATTTTAATTCTTGATAAGATTTTGAATACAGGATGAACTCATGATGCTTCCCAGCTCCAAAGAAGGGAACTTGGGGTAAAGGCTGCAATGGAAGGAGAAGGGGGGAAGGAGGCTGCTTGATATGCTGTGTGTGACAGTTGTGTGTTGTCTATCCTGAGCTGCACACTGGGTTTGCATGCACAACTTGTTACAGATTGCTGTGGGACAGTATAAACTCTTTGCACAGGTGACTTTCATCCATAATATTTTAAATTTTTGGCTGAAACTTTTGTAGATGTTTGACTTGTGTACTGTGCAGGCTCTGAGTATGTTCAGTGCAGCCTTACAGTCAGGCCAGCTTGGTCCTGTGGTCCAGCAGTTCGAAGTCGGAGCTGAGGCTGTGGATGCTGCGAACCAGGGCAACATGGAGGAGTTTGTAAAGGCTCTTCAAAAAGCAAGCATCAACAAGGAAGATGAAGACAAGCAACCCGGTGGAGACGAGAAATGCAAGAAGAAGGATGAGCGCAGTAAAAAGGGTGATGATGCAGATGATGATGATGATGAAGTTATGTCACTTGATTAATATGTTGTTTGAGGGGAAAGGTGGTTTATTTTGTTTGATTTATTATTGTTTTATGTGTTACTGTTCCTGGAGAGGCGACTGGTACTGAATGATAATTCATTGTCCATTTGGTGGTAACTGACTGTTATCTTTCAGATTGTTACCTGATTTGCTTGAATGTAAGATCACATTTATTAACCGATTTGAATGTGTATTACAGGCAGATTCTTTAGGTGAATTGAAGTAAAGCATAAAATTATTAATATACATATTGCTAAACTGCTCTCTTGTAGGACATTACTTCAATTCTCTAATTTTGAAGAGAAATTTGGACAGGGGAGGAACTAGTTTGTATTCCTATCGACTTCCTCCATCCTTGATTGCTGCTTGTCACATGGAAAGAAGGTAATAAAAGTCAAGACAGTGGGCACAATTACAATGAGTTACAGGGGATATGTATTGAAAGAAGAATTAAAATGTAGGCAACAAATGAGGCCCACCCATGCACACACACCCAGATGTGAGAGATGGGGGGCCAGAGAGAGAAGGTGAGACCACCGCCATGTGGTTACAGCTGTGATCCTGGTGTAGCTCCTCATTTGTACAGCCAGCAAACTAACATGGCCTGGGGCCAGTAGAGAATTCGGATGAAATTATAAACACAGGAGTGGCCAAAGCCACTCGGTTAAGTGAGATAACTAAGCGAATATCCCAGAGGTGATTCCTACAGTAAAATTGAAACCATATTTAGAATCTCCTCAACCAATCACAGATTAGGAAACAGGACTCTCATTCTGGGCTCCAAACCTCTACCCACGCCAGGCCAGAGCAGCTCTCATTTGCTCTGCTCAAGCCCATGTCATGAACTCCCACCCTGTGCAATGCAGACATACCAACAGGAGTGACAAGGAAAGCTTGTGGGTTGGAGAAGTAGGGATAAGGAACAAAGTAAATGGGGAGGCAGGGTACTGGGAGACTTGTGAAAATACAAATCCTGCACTGCTGTGCAGCTCACTGATCTGTAATTGCATAATTCTGGCGAGAATGTTGACCACATTACCCTCATTTTATGTTATGTTTTCATACATATCTCTGTAGTCTTTTGTAATAATCTCCCCTGTCCACTTCTTCAAAATTATCATTTATAGTGTGATTTGAATCAGTGACCCCTCACATGTAACATGCCTGAATGAGAACTGTATTGGTGTTTATCCAACTGCAGATCACTGCAGCAAACTGCTGTGATTTCATTAGTAGCCTGGATGATGTGCCTCTACTGATAAAAAGCATATTCTTGAATATATTATAATATTGGAGAGACTTTATGTTTCATCTGTATTGGCAGGTTTTTAAAATGAAAAATCTGTGCATGTACTTCATTTTGTCCAGTCTTGTATTGGTGTCTCAGAAGTCGTGCATTGTAGATGTTAAGTGATGTACACAAATGACTTGCAATAAATGCTCAAATTGATGTCATCCAGCCTGTATGCATTTCCTGAACCATTGCAAGTGTCAGAGTTGGACTCTGTATAGTATTGCAGTGTTGATATTGTCACATTCTGATATTCTTACATCCTTCAGCTTCGGTTTCCCCTGCCAATCTTCATTCCACCAGTTGCCCCACAATCACCCTCACCTATCATCTGGGGCTGGTACAATAGGCCATAAGTGGCTGCAGTACAAGGGACTTAGTCCCACCCCACTAGCAGTAAAAAAAAAAACAGCTTGGTGTCTGCATCCTGTAACCTGCAGGTGGAGGTGTTATGTTCCTCCAAAACAAGTAGCCACCCTATGGACTAGTACGTATCATGAACGAAAACACCAAAACTTGAGAATGTATACAATATGATTATTTCCCTTCAGTATCCTTATACAGGGTGTCCCAGGAGGAATGGACCAAACTTCGGGAGGGTGTTCCTTATGTTAAAGTATGCCGATATAACCCAAAACACCTATGTCCAAAGTTGAACGGTTACGGAGATAATGGCCAGAGAAGTGTCAAACTTTGACCGGCGTTGCACACTTGTTGATTACAAAATACATATTAAAACTGGCAGGAATATGTGGATTCTGTAATGTTAATAATGTACGTAACATCAAACTAACTTGTGAGTGACATGAAGCCATAAAATTGAAGTACAAAATACTCGCTCGCCATGTCATAATTGTCCTTAGGGTTTCCAAGCACTATACATGACACATGAATGGCAAGCGCTGACGTAACGTGCTGACTGCGCGTTCTGATAAAGCCAACTACATAAGTACGGCTAGGGTGAATCTCGGCACTCAAGGACAAACATAGATAAAGCCTCTCAGCTGAATGGTATAGTCCGTAGACCCGCTAGAAGACCACACTTTTCTCGGGCCATTATCTCCGTAACCGTTCAACTTTGGACATAGGTGTTTTGGGTTATATCGGCATACTTTAACATAAGGAACACCCTCCCGAAGTTTAGTCCATTCCTCCTGGGACACCCTGTATATGTATATATGTGCAAGTTTTCCAAGGGTGGGTGAAAGTGGAGTAATCATGGAATTTCAGGTTACCAGAGCAATGAACTGCTGAGCATTAACATGTTGCAGAAGCATACCTTATTTAGTAGAACATAAATGAGTGAGCAGTCTTTTGTGTTTCCGTGTATTGTGTCTGTTCTATGAGTACTGATAATTTTGATGTGGAATTGTGAAGTGCAGTTAGTATTTATCATGCGATGTGATTTAGTTTACAAAGATTAGGAAGTTTGTTTTCCTTATAAACAGTTACATAGAAGATGTCTATATAGACCAGCTTAGTAAAATTGTGTCAATAGCTGTAGTCTGAAACCAAAATGATAAACCAAGCGGACACTTGATAGGTCTGTGTAGGTAATGTGATGGGAGTTTGTCTATATGACTACTTGAATTCAGATCTCCATGAACAGCACTGAGTACACTCTATATATGGTTTGTTAATTTCAGATATATTCAGTTACAAAATAATAAAAAATTTCTGTGGTATGAATATATGTCCAGTGTCGTTAGTCTCTTCAATAATAGACCTTACTAGGAAATAAGAGGGAATAAATAAGATTTTACTTGAAATTCCACTGGGAAATGTATTTTTACAAAATGGCACTACCATTATTTCAGTTTATCAAGGTAAAAACGGTAAAGTTATCTGTTTAATAGGCTGTGGAGGCCTATAGGATTGTGAGGTGTCGAGGCTCCCACTTTTCTAGACAATTGGTTCACAAATGGCGGTGAGGTCAGCCGTATTTGCTGACCACCCTTTACCCCCAGGAAGATTCCTGGTACTCATTTCTGTTAGAGGCTGAGCCAACCCCAGAGCCAAAGTGTGGCCGGTCAATTGAAAAATCCAGTATCCTTATCAGGAATCGAAACCGTGACCTTCCAACTTGTAGCACAGTGCCTTAATCGACTACATTACCACGGGACCCCTCAATTTGTCAAGACTGTTAATTTCTTCACTGATATACTTCATGTTATTAGTTCTTGAGCATAAAATTCCTTTATTAATGCAGTGTGTAGAATCAGTTACAGATATATTCTTTTGTGACATTTTCCAATTAGTAATGCAGTACTGATAAGTTGTTTTTCAATAACAGTGATGTTACAGCCTGTTTTAGAATAGCAATGTTATTATAGTTTAAATATGCATGAATCACATTGCCCTTTATTGTAACAAACCTCTAACCTTAACTATAATTCCACTTGAAATTATATTTTAATTTCTTTTAGTTGGAGTGGATTTTTCTGGTGTCAGGAGTCCCATATTACTATTTTCAGTTTACCATTGATTTCAGTGGGGAATGTCTAATTTTATGAAATATACATTTAATCAAAAATGCTTCAGACAAGTATTCTACATCTTCATTTCACATACCAGCTTCTCTTATGACATGTTACTTAACTGTGCAAGTTAACTTCAGCTGTAGTGCTTCTGGATTGCATTCAATAGCCACCTGGTCTGAATTTTGGCCCAGACACCAGACTATCCTTAGGTTTTTAAGGTTCTTTTTTGCAGTGCTTCCATGAGAATCCTTGGACAGTACTTTACACTGGGGTGCAACAACTTGCTTCACATTCTTTCCCATTAATTATTCACCTTCATTCAACACTGTATGATCTTAGTTGCTGACAGTGTCATTATATAAACTGCAAACAGGTGAGTTTCTTGTAAGCGGATGCATAAATATCAGTTTGAGCTGTGGATAGAGTAGGCTTTTCATTGCATAATAGACCAAAATGAAATTGACTGTAACTTATGTTATAGGCCAAAAATATGAAATCTGAAGGAAGTATATTGAACATATTCTAGTCTGATAATATATCCATCAAAAGAATTCTTGAAAAGTTACAGCTGGCACTGAAAACTTTGGATTGGACTGGCATGAAATCAAAGCCAGGTTTTTCTGCTGTAATTGAGAAATATTCAGATTTCGATTTCAAAACATGTTTACTCTTATGATGAATCCTTTGTTTGTGCAGGCATCAGAACTTTAATTCGTAAATTTACCCAAGCAATGTATACAAGTCATGTGTGGTGAGCAGTAAGCACAAGGATTTTGGTGTAAAAAATTGCCACTATGAAGGCCTAGACATAGGGGAGAAGGATAAAATTAACGTGTCAAACAATTACTAGGGGGTGGATAGGTGAACTGGACTCATCTGGCTCAGGACAGAGAGACAGTGGCGGGTTTTTTTTTAAAGTAATGAACCATTCGCTCCACAAGATGTTCAGAAATTCTTGAGTGGTTGAATGACTGTTGGCTTCTCAATAAAGACTTAGCTAAGCAGAGTTAGAAAGTATAAAATCTTCATTGTTTTTTGTACATGACTTTAATATGGAAGTAAATGTGTTTGTTGGCCGTGCTAGTGCTACACATTTTATCCGTGCTGTTATGTACATTAGAAGAAAAGTAAAAATATTTTTACATGCAACAGCAATCGCCTGCAATGGAATTACCACACACATGGAAAGGATGGATAATTTAGATCGTAGAGTATCACTCATAAAAAGTAAATCAAAAGGTGCGTGATGTTGCCCATATTTAATCCCCTTCCATAATCTCACTCTGGACATAAGCACAAAGTTGTTCATTATGCGTCATTATTTTTTCTTTAAATTAACGTCTCTGCATCTCTCGATGTGTGTTGTGTATCCATAGGGGAGTTTGTATTTATTAAGTTTTCAGTTTGAGTGCATCTTACACACAAAAGTAGGTATTCAGAAAGTAAACTGTGTCAATATAAAATGGTATAGCCGCTGATAATTCTGTATTGACGTCATAATAACACGTGTTATAAGTAATAAACCCCTCAAATGGCGGGAACCAATAGCGTGCAAGGATATGATAGATGGTTTCAGCCAAACAGAATTCGCGTGTTGGAAGGTGCAGGAAAGCACAGGTGCTTGTAGGAAAGATGGTATGTGCGGTACAAAGGAAAACACTGACGTTTTGACCGGTTTTCGGATTTGACAGCCTGTGTGAAGTGGTGTATCGTTAATTTGGTGTGTTATTAATAGAGGGGGACAGTTGTTCCTGAGTGTCATGAAATGGTGGCTTGTTGTTCGTGTACTTTTACAGTACATGGATATCAGTGTTACTAACGTCATATTTTTAAAGTAACATCAGCTGACTTGTGAAATGGCATTTAATAAAGCAAGAGGTGTTGGTCATCAGTCGCATAATATGAGTGTGGTCGCGACGCTGTTGAGTTCTTCGTAAACATTAAAGCAAACACCGACAGTTGATAAGAGGGAAAGCTAGTATCGATTTAGGGGACTTGGACCGAGGAAAACACTGCTGCCATGCTTTCCGGTGTGGAAGAGAAAGGTGGCTACCAATCGAAGTTAAAGAGCTTGGCATAAACTACGAACATAAATACGCATTCCCACCATGTTTTTAATTTTGTTAGTATCTTCATATTTGAATGCACCTGGAAAAGTGTCCCCAGCTTCCATAGAACACATTTAATTGCAGTGGAAAAGCGTAAGTAGTTTACTAGTTGTGTTTATGTTACCTTCATGGTATGTTTGTGATGGGCTTGTTTTGTAGAAAATAAACACGACCTTGAATGTTACCAATGTCGCCGTAGCGTAGGTCAAGTTCTTTTTTTGTTCGTGCAGCTTTCACCATTGCGAATATCAGTGGCAAGGGTCATATAAAATGTTCGTTTCACAGCGTGTACCATTAACAATGCAGTTTAATCCCACTATTGCATTGAAGGTGAGTACATAATGGAAACCACCCGCTATAGCTGCACCTGTGCTGGATCGCATACCATGCGGCATCCAGTTGACGTTAATAGGTTCGTAATATAAACTTTGCATGCAGTATTAGTATGTGTAAAATTTGCCTATGAACATGGTAGGAGCTAACGGAAATAATGTAGATAATGTGAACGGGCGGACGTGTAGTACAATATGCAAGTAGACCATGTATGCACGTCATGTTTGTTTAGTATTGTTTGTATTTGCAGAAGCAAAACACAACTGGATGCATAAAGAGGTAGTCCATGCTTGTTAAGAAATCATATACCATATTGAAAAACGCGATGGAATCACGTATCGTGGAATTATTCTAACATGAAAATGACGACAAATGTAGACACTGAATAATTATGAACTTCCAAGTTAAAGGACTTTGAATAACTTGTTGGATAAACATCTTCACTGTATTAGAACTAGATAACAGTAGTTTTAGGGTGACAAGTAATAATTCTTTCAGGAATTCATTAGGAAGTAGACATCCATTAGAAGTCGCAATGTAGTGTCTGCAATTTGGAAATTTAAAATTTATTTCTAAGCTTGTGAATTTGAATAAACACTTGTGCAGAATCATGATGGATGAGAAACCCAGAAATTCATATAGAGGTATGCGTAAGAGCTCTGAGATCTGATCTCTTCCATGTGAATATGTATTTTCATTACTGAACTTCATTGTAAGTAATCAAGAACGTCTACAGACAAATATAGCTGTATACAATGTTAACACAAACGTCAACCTCATAGACTACTTGGCAACCTCTTCATGTTTTGAGAAAAGTGCTTGCTATTCTGGCATTTTCAATAATCTGTCAT
The DNA here is from genome assembly GCF_002891405.2 of Cryptotermes secundus. Lineage (NCBI taxonomy): Eukaryota > Metazoa > Arthropoda > Insecta > Blattodea > Kalotermitidae > Cryptotermes > Cryptotermes secundus. The sequence goes on along the minus strand of NW_019734967.1, from coordinate 243,597 downwards.
CTGGTTTAAAAAATGTTACAAGTGAGAAAGCACAATTTAATTTAGCACTGTAAAGATACATAAATACACACATTTTACTCTGTTGATGAATACCTGTTATCTAAAAATGACTGGTAATCTGTTCGAATGTTCGTATAAATAGCATAAGTTGTCTGTAGTGGTATATGTGTGTGGATATGTTTGAAGCATTTGAATACTTTGTACGACCCCTCTTTTGTATTTCTTATGTGAAAGCTTCATTTGTGCTGTACATATATGTTTTGTTTTTTTACGACTTATTTCACATCTTACTGTAATTTTTGGCTAACTTTGGAATCCATGGAATGTAAAGTATGTGTGTGTCTTTGTGTGCATACAGATTGGAAACAGAAGACTGAAAAGGGGATCTCATTCTGTGAGGATGAATATTAATTATGATTGTTAATATTTTGAAAACTTGGAAAACAAAGCAGTGAAATCGTGGAAGACAGCATGTTGTTTTCTGCAGTTTAAATTGAAAAGAACATTTTCCCTTCCCCCATATATGCATTGAGAACAAAAGATGGATTAAATACATGCCTTCTCAGTGTTAGCTTTCACCTACCTGGAGGTCTTGAAAACGGTTTTGCAGCTCTAGTTATAATTTTTTGCAAGTAACAAATCAGAATTTGATTCAGGAGGAAATTAAGAGGAGATTGAATTTGGCTTACTACCATTTAGTCCAGAACATTTTGTTTTCTCATGTGCTGCCTAAAAACATAAAAATTAGAATGTACAAAACCATAATTTTGCCTGTGGTTCTGTGAAACTTGGTCTCTGACATTATGGGAGGACCATAGACTGAGGGTGTTCGAGAACAGGGTGTTGAGGAGAGTATTTGGACCGAAGAGAGATGAAGTGACAGGAGGTTGGAGAAAACTGTATAATGAGGAGCTTCATAACTTGTACTCTTCTCCAAGTATAATTAGAATGATCAAGTCAAGGAGGATGAGGTGGGCAGGGCATGTAGCACGAATGGGGGAGAAAAGGAATGCATATACAGTAGGATATTGGTGGGAAAGCCAGAAGGAAAGAGACAACTGGGAACACCAAGGCGTAGGTGGGTGGACAATATTAAAATGGATCTTAGAGAGATAGGATGGGATGGTATGGATTGGATTGGTCTGGCTCAGGATAGGGACTGGTGGAGGGCCCTTGTGAACACGGTAATGAACCTTTGGGTTCCATAAAGTGCTGGGAAGCTTTTGAGTAGCTGCACAACTGGCAGTTTCTCAAGAAGGGCTTAGCTTCATGAAATTAGTTATGTTTGCAATGCTATACCGAATTTGAGGTTATGTCAACTGTAGACTAGGAGAGTGGCACATTATTTCATTACCATGTATGCAGTAAAACTTCCCAGACCTGGGAGTGCTGCAGGGAATCACACATACTTCCTTGCTCTGCAAGATAATCACATTCGTCATAGTATGCAGCTGATGACAAATTTATACTGTACAGTCATATTTTTAATATTTTGAGTGTTATGCTTGCGACCGCGTCTTTGATCTACTGGTCAGCGTTCCTGGCTACAGATTGAGAGGTCCGGGTTCGTTTCCCCGGCGCTATCAATTTTTTTTTTCGGAGAAGTAGTGGGTCTGGAACGGGTTCCACTCAGCCTCGTGATGATAATTGAGGAGCTATTGCAAGGAAATAGCGGCTCCGGTCTAGAAAACCGAAATTAACGGCCATGGGGATTCGTTGCGCTGACCACGCGACACCCTCTGTCCGCAAAAAGTTGGCACTAAACTTCGCCGACAAGCGGCGGTCACTCGGTCGGTATTGTTTACTTGCGGACTGAAATCACGGAGTTGTTATGCCTGTTCTTCCAACTGAAGTTGTGGCTGTAATGAGGCTTGGCACGGTTTTCTTTCTTATTGTCCCTCGTGTTGGTTTCAAGTGGTTTGTCACACATGCTTTATATCAGGGTAGTTCTAGTTTCAAAACTCAAGACTGCTTATCCAGAGTGATACGTTTTTTAGTTTTCTTAGTCCCACTAAGTAATTTCTGGGATAAAATAGGCCATAGTTGCTTCTTTCTCCATCTGTTACAATCCATCATTCACAACCACTGTACCGTTTGAGTCAAATTTTCTAGTTTGTTGTTTCACGACAGTGGTATGGCATTGGTTGATTGATGAATGATGAGTTAGAAAGGATTTGGAAGGAAATGGCCATAACCTAATTGAAGTACTGTCTGCAAGACTTAGGAAATCGTGAAGAACCTCAGTCAAAATGGCCAGTGACCCAGCTGAGATTTGAAGAAAGTACCTTGAAATACAAGTCTCACTTAAGTACTAGAACAGTATGTTTTGTCGCGGATATTGTGGCTTCATATGTGGAGTAGATGTGATTTTCATGTTTTTTTATTACCTTCGGCAGATATTGGGATGATACTTAAGTAGAAGGAGCCGGAATAGCATATTCGGTATAGCAACTGGCTACGGGCTGGACGACCAAGGGGTCAGAGTTCAAGTCCCGGTGGGGGTAAGAATTTTCACGTCATCCGGGCCGGCTCTGGGGCCCACCTAACCTCCTATCCAGTGGGTACCGCGGTCTTTCCCCTGGGGTAAAGCGGCCACTGCGTGAGGCTGACAACTCACCTCCAACTATTGCTGAGGTCAAGGAAATGTGGATCTATACATCCACTCCCCCATACGCCTTCATGGCATAGTGCTTAATTAGTTAAGCACATGGACAACTTTACCTTTACCTTTTTCTTTAAAGTGATTTCATCTGATTTAATAGCCAGCATGCTCTCTGCTTGCAGCATAGAGAAGTTACTTATAGTTGATGCAGGCATTCCAAGTGCCTTCCAGGTCTCATGCAGTGGTCCGAAAGTTTCGGATAGCCACCTTGTTTTAGCGTGGCGTTTGGGAGGGAATAGCCTCAAGAGCATATAAATTCTCTGCTCTGGCAGCTAGTATTATGTGTACTTTGAATAGGTTTATTTACATCAGCTTATTGGAGAAGACATTTGAGAAGGTCAGTGGTCAGTGATGCCTTGATTATAAGGTTGTCACATTTGGGAGTTCACTTCGCACCCATTGAGTAGCTGTAATAAAAATCTCGTTCATAAGGTGAAAGATGGAATTTGTGGTCTTCGGATATGAATCGGTGTTTTGCTACTGTCAGCAAAATTGTTGCCTTTGTTCCTGATTTAATATACTTTTCATAATTAATAGTATGATTAAAAACACATGGGTCAGTATTTTTTGCATCCACTGGCAGCAAGTCAGACTGAAACTACGTACTTTTAGATCGTACATGATACATTTGAAATGTAAAATTGTGCAATCAGGCAATGCAGCAGCATTCCTGGAGCCAACTTGTAGTTGAGCATCAGTGTCATACATCGTAGCCAGAACAGCATGCTTTTGTTTTCCTTTCTTCCAGCATAGAACCTGTTGCGGTACACTTTGATTTTTGTTGTTTTGTATGTTTTTGTTTTATACGACACTGTTCATACAGTAATGTTTTCTTTGAAAATTGAAATGACATTTTCTGTGACTTAGTTAAGTTAGTTAGTTATTGGAGAGGGTGGGTTTCCCCATGCACTTAGATCAGTATTGGTCCATTGTGCTTCCCTCTATGATATTCTACCAGTCTCTATACCCTACCGATATTGGTGCGTACCATCAGTCCCGACCGAGCCAGCGAGTTCGGCCTGTACTGGCTTGGCGGTATGGTTTCCCCCATCTGTCAGAGGCGTTAGAGACTACTGTTGGGCGGGAAACGTCCTGAATTTGGCTCAGTGACCTCCTTTGGAGATATGAGGTTCTTTTACGTGCCGTAAAGCTACGACACGGGACCCACGGCTTAAAGTCCCTCCCGGAGGACTTGTTCCCTGAATTTTTCCGCCCTTAAAAATTCGACGACCTCCGCCGGGTTTGAACCAGCGTACCACGAGTCATGAGGTGGGAACGTTACCACTAGACTATGGAGGTCGCTTTTTCTGTGACTTAATAAATAACAGAAAGTTTCTATTTTGGATGTAGCATTTTGGTTCGAGTATCTTCATAGCTTGGCACACATCAGCCGTTGGCATGTGCCATAACGTTCAGTAGCCTTGCATTTAACTGTTGTAATGGCATTCCTTTTGATGAATACACGCCTTTACCTGGCAGGATATCTATTGGATGGAAAGGGGTGCCAAGAAATTGGTTCTAATCTGTCACCCTATGTATTCAGAAACTCGCCATTCAGTGCTTACCACACAGTGTTATTAAATGTGAAGTTTCCAGTCTTGCTGGAAGATGACGGTTGCACACCCTTCAGGTTGTGGAAGGTGTAAATTTCAAACATGTTCAAGTATACATTACTGCCTTTTGTTTTTCTGAAAGTGAAACTGATCTATCACTTATGTGCTTATGAGTATACATCACACATTCACATTAGGAGTGTCTGTGTCATAGGTATTGGGTGAACCGGAACTCCAGATCCAGCGGTTATATTAATATATGCTGCCAAAACAGAAAGTATCAACAAAATGTTGTCGTTCTTTATTGTGATCAGCTCCACTGCTGAATGTGCACACAACCCAATTTTTGTAATGACTTATTGGACCTTTGCAGTTCAGCAATTTTTCAACACTAGTGGTGTCAACATAGCTTCTCTGCTTACCTTGTGCACCAAAGAAGACCAGTGTGCAAGGGTTCGATTTGTTGTGGGCTAAGTTGTGAAAGGTGTGGAAATTAATCAAAGGCCAATAGCACAGTATGTGACAGTGTTTTGCCAGAGTGATGGAGGTACAGATCGATTTACATGTTAAAACATGGCCAAACTGACAAGGAATGACCAGCTGAACTGTCTATATTGACTGCTGAGGGGAAGACTGAACTCATCTGTGCAGTAATTTTCAACTTCTGGTTGGCCATAATCTACGAAGTGGCAGATCAAGTGCAGATTAGTTATGATACTGCCTATGAAATCATCCATTGCAGATTTCACTTCTGTAAAGTTTTTGCGTTGTTGGTTCCAAAGTAGCTTGTGGAAAAGCATAAGCATAACTATTTCAACATTTGTAACTGCTTTTTGAAGCAGTATCACCAAGAAGGTGAAGCCTTTTTTTAATCACATTAATATTTGTGACAAAACAATCCACCAGAGTGTAAAATGAAAACACTCAATGTTCTGTGAAAAAGTTCAGATCTGATTCACAATGGTGGGAAAGTTATGCTGACCTTTTTGGGGATTTGCAAGGATCAACCCTTGAGCATTATCAGTAAAGGGATATGACGATAGTCAGTGCACATCACATTGAGATACTGTGCCACAAGCTGAAGCTGGTGATTTGTGTTAAATGCTGAGGAGAGGTGTTCTGTTACTCCGTGTCAGTGGCTGTCTGTACTGTTGAAACACTCCAGCTGCTACACTCTGAGGTCTTAGAACATGTGCCATACAGCCCTGACCTTGATCCATTGAAGTTTCCTCTGTTTGAACCTCTCAGAGATGCTTTAAGAAGCCATCATTTTGCCAGCAACCATGAGTTGAGGAAGGCAGAGCATATGTATTGTGCCGTCTGGTCAGAAACGTTTCCCCCCCCCATTTCATATATAAACCTGTACAGTGCTGGGCCAAATGTACTAAAAAGCATGGGGACTATATTAAAAGAATTATATACTTGTGAGTTATGTATTGGTAGATGTATTTAGTAGATGAATTGTGCATACTTTTTGACATACCCTATATAATGCCTTGCAAGTGGAATAGTTCCTCATCAGAAAATATGATATGGAAATAGGATACATTGGATCTTACATAACAGCAGCTGAATTTTAGGTTGGATGTGTGCGAAGCCACAGACAGAACTCATAACAATTTAATACACCTGAAGTAAGGAGTTGCTGTTATTTGTCACTCATAGTTTGCTTTGTTTTGTTTGTGCTGCATTTAAGTTTGAAGTATGATAATGGTATAGTTCGCTTGTGGACTATAGGCCACGGAGTTTGTTTTGTTTGTAGTACGACAATTTTGTGTGGAAACTGGTATGTGTGGGATGAGTATGATAGTCTGTTTGTGGAGAAGCATTTGTGTTAGGTAATGAATACATACATATTTTATGGGATTATATGTAAAATTACAGTTTTCCTTGTGTTTAGCTAATTAAGCACTATACCAGGAAGGTGTATGAGGGAATGGATGTGTAGATCCACATATTCTTGACCTATGGGAGAGCTGGAAGTGAGTGTTCAGCTTCATGCCCTAGCTGCCATACCTCCAGGGAAAGAGCTCCCGGTTCCCATAGGACAGGCGGCTGAATGGGCCCCAGAACCGGTCTGCACGACGTTGAGAGGAGAAAAAAGTCTTATCGCTATTGGGACTCGAACCCTGATCCCTCAGGCGTCCAGCATGTAACCAGTCACTATGTTGAGCGCGCTACCATGGTTCCCTGAACTATATGTAATTGAGAAAATATGCTTTTAGCCAGAAAAAGTGTGTGGTAAAATTGTCCCTATGCCCAAGCATCATGCCATGAAGGCATATAGGGAGAGTGGATATAATTCCTAATCTTGGCACCAGATGGAGGCTAGTGGTTTAGTCCAGTGATTCTAATACACTGTCCTGCAGAAGATCCCCAGGGGCCTTCTTCTTTGTGATGATGTTTCATTACGTGCCCCCCTCCCCTCAAGAAGTAATTTTATGTCTCAAAACTATGAGGGAAATTCAGTAAAAGGGTCTCAAATGGTTACAAAACGTATAAATCCTGAAAAAAATTTATTTCTTGACATATCGTGCTCCAACATTGGTACACCCATCCCATCGCTTTACCAATGTGTTGAGACCTGCAGTATAGTAGTCTTTTTGACTGTTGTCTCAGCCACTTCCTCACTTCGTCAGGCATTATCTGCGACTTTCAGATGTCCTTGAGAGAATTTCTGGACCCAGTTGTGGACCACTTTCCGCAACAAACGCTTCCTAATGTAAACAGGAAACATTTATTTATGCATATCCTTTGCATCAGTCCCTTTGCCCACACACACAAAACGCACTACAGAATTCTCTTCGATAGTGCACTTCTCAAGTATGGTCCCCGTTTTGACTACTGAAACCAGCCTCTGAACATGCGCATGCACGTTTGCTACCTAGATTGTCATGAAGTTGGACTTTGCCGCTACCTAGTGATACACATAAAGAACCTATTACGCCAATTACAGCTGTTTCACTTGAATTTGTGACCTATTTACTAACTCGTAATTTTGTTTGCTGAAGCCCAGCATGGAAAGAGTTCTTCTGTTTGTACATAGGAGCAGGGATCAGTCTTTCTGCAGTGTAGTACCATCCATATCTATAGTGTTGGCCATGCCGTAGCTCAGGCGGTTAGTCACCGGCTTCCCACCGCGGCGGCGTAAGTTCGAGCCCAGGTCAGGTCATGTTGGATATAAAGTGGCACTGGGGCAAGTTTTCTGGGAGTTCTTCGGTTTCCCCTGCCAGTTCTCATTCCACTGACTGCTCCACATTCATCATTATCATCCAGGGCTGGTACAGTGAGCCAGTTAGTGGCCAATGTACCAAGTGCACAGCTTCACCCCACTCCAAGAAACTTAAAAAACTACCTGTAGTGTGCAATTGTTACAAATAAAAAAGAAAGCTAAAGCTATCCCAGTCACATGACTCCTTATCCTAATGTGTGGTTGCTAAAAACTTGTTCTGTGTTACTTTTCCTAATTACATGGTCACAAGTGCCTTTTTTCACCTCTTCTCCACACCATGTGGTTCCTAAAAAGTTTTTTATTGCCTTTTGTCCTGTATTGATGTCTCATCACGAAAATGCAGGGAAGAATCGTAACATGAAGATAGCTAATGTGGCAGAGTTCACATATTTGGGAATGACAATAAATAAAAATTTGATTCATTGAGAAATTAAGAGCAGAGTGAGTTGGGGTAATGCCTGCTACCATTCATTTCAGAATCTTTTGTCTTTTAATCTGCTGTCAAAAAACATAAAACTTGAAATACACAGAACTGTATTTTTGACTGTAGTTTTGTATGAGTTTAAAACTTGGTCTCTGACATTAAAGGAAGAATAGACTGAGGGTACTGTAGAATAGGGTGCTGAGGACCGAAGAGGATGAAATGATAGGAGTTTGAAGAAAACCGCATGATGAGAAGCTTCATAACTTATAGAATACTCTTCGCACTGATCAACTAAAGGAAGATGACATGGGCAGGGCATGGAGCATGCATGGGGAGAAGAAGAATGCGTATAGGATTTCTGTGGGGAAAGCCAGAAGGAGTGAAACTACTGGGAAGACCTAGACATAGTTGGCAGGATAATATTAAAATGAACCTTACGGAAACAGGATAGGGTGGTATGGATTGGATTTATCTGGCTTAGGATAGTGACCATTTGAGGGCTTTTGTGAACATGGTAATGCACCTCTGGGTTCCATAAAATATTGGGAAATTCTTGAGTAGCTGAGTGACTGATGGCTTTCCAAGAACTGACCTGCATGTAGTCATTTCATCTCTTGCTTAAACATAGGATTGCTATATGATCACACCCTATTGGATAGCACTTCACTCCTCTGTTTTGTCCAGTCATGGCCTCACCTCTGACTCAGTGCTTACTGTAAGGTCTGTCTATAAGAGCTGCCAAAACAGTCTAAAGACATTGAAGATGGCAGCTGCTGTGTCTTGTCAGAACATTCAAAAACCCTCAACATTCTACACAATATGTTCCTGGAAGCCGAACTTGTGCATTAAACTTCAGCTGCAGAAATCTAAGGGTATCGAGTTTGAAAGTTGATTTAGTTTCATGGGCTTCACACAGTTTGTAAAATTGCTCTGACCCCAGTTGAGCTAGAGAGCTCACTTTAGGTTCACACCAAGATTGACTGACTGACCGACCGTCAGTCGCAATATGACTTTGACCAAGGGACTTGGACCTGAGAAAGACTGCACTGGTAAGGACCAGCAGCATATACACAAGACAGACCTGTCCTCTCGTCAGAGAGGGTGCTCCACAGAAAACAAGACCATAACTGTCAAACAGTAATATACTGGGGCTCAGCGGCCTCCGTAGTCTAGAGGTAACGTTCCCACCTCATGACTCATAGTATGCGGGTTCAAATACCCGACAGAGGTCGTCGAATTTTTAAGGGTGGAAAAATTCAGGGAACAAGTCCTCCGGGAGGGACTTTAAGCCGTGGGTCCCGTGTTGTAGCTTTACAGCATGTAAAAGAACCTCATATCTCCAAAGGAGGTCACTGAGCCAAATTGCGGACGTTTCCCGCCCGACAGCAGTCTCTAATACCTCTGGTAGATGGGGGAAGCATTATAGATACCTCTCAGCCAGTAGAGCCGGTCTCGCTGGCTGGGCGGGACTGATGGTAAGTACCAATACCGGTAGGATATAGAGACTGGTAGAAATCATAGAGGGAAGCACAGTGGACTAATATAGGTCTAAGTGCATGGGGAAACCCACCCTCTCCAAATAACTAACTAACTAATATACTGGGGCTCGACACCAAAACTCACTGATTGACTGACTGACTGTCAGTTGCAGTGTAACTTTGGCTTTGACTGAATGCAGTTGTTGGAGTTTTGGAATATGTGCTAGATGGTAAGGATGTAAGCAGACAGTGTTAAAACCCGTCCCCAAGAAATGTCTAGTGAAGACTGAGAAGACTTTTTGTGCTATATATTTGGAGTGTGTAACTCAGTGAGACTGTTATAGTTACTTGTAGTTACGACATGTAAATGGTCAATAAATTCACTTTTTCCAAAACCCCATTGAGAATCACTCTTAACACGTGACAACATAGAAAGGAAGGACCAGAAATGTTTGTTTGAACACACACACGTAGCTTGAGGAAAATTCTGACAGTCTGGTTCGGAAGAATTATCATTACCACATTTATCACATTTTATCTTCTGAATAATGTGTTGCAGAAACAAAGCACTTTATTTTCTGCGTACAGCACTGATAGCAGTGGCCTTATATCTCTTGAGTAACATGTCAGACAATAGGTTGTAAACCTTGAGGACAGTGCAGGAAAAATATTGTTTCATTTTCAAGATTCATTGATGCTCCCATATTTCCTGGCAAGAAAAGGGTGGAGCAAATGTACTTACGAATCACTGTTAGCTAGTCAGGAAATTTTCTGCCACAGACCAGAAAGGGTTATCTGCCATGTGTGAACATAAGATTGTAGATGGGTAGAGCAGTTGGTGATACTCTTCTGAAGATCCGATTTGTGGGGATGTGTGTCATACAGTGACTCCTTTACATTCGTTGCCTTTTAGACTAGTCATTAATGCCCAAAGCTATTTAATATTTTGACCTAGTGAGGTGTTATGTTGCACAGCCATTTTACAGGCCCATGAATGCATGAAGAAGTTGAATTATTATTTTGTGACAATTCCATGTGGGCATATTTAGTGACAGTAGTCTTCCATAATGAAGTGAAGGAGGATGAGGTGGGCAGGGCATGTAGCACGAATGAGGGAGATGAATGCGTATAGGATGGATATTGGTGGGAAAGCCAGAAGGAAAGAGACCACTGGGAAGATCAAGGTGTAGGTGGGTGGACAATATTAAAATGGATCTTAGATAGGGTGGGATGATATGGACTGGATTGATCTGGCTCAGGATAGGGACCAGCGGAGGGCTCTTGTGAACACGGTAATGAACCTTCGGGGTTCCATAAAATTGATTAGCTGCAATATTGGCAGCTCCTCAAGAAGGGCTCAGCTCCATGAGTATGTAAGTAATAATGGCTGTCTCTTAAAACTGAATTATATAAAAATGTGAGGAAAAGAGTGAATCTGGTCTCTGCCCTAAAGTGTTTTTATTTTTAGCCTGGTTATGAAATCACTATGGTATCTGTACATATGTGTAATCTCTTAGAAATTTGAACCACATTCATAAAACTTGGTGTGAACATTCTTCTTGCTCCAGAATCCATATCAGTTCACCATTCATGATCATCTGTGTCATTTGATGATAGTGAGGTGTTCCATGATCCTGGAGATAGGTTGTGAGGCTGTGGACTGATGTAAAATAGGAGTCAAAGAATGACTTTTGTGAACATGGTAATGAGCATTCATGTTGGCAGTTTCTTGGTCATCTATAAACTACTGAAGGACAGTGGTGTCATGGCGAGTGATGTTCTGTATGTAAGGACAGTTTTCAGTTGGGACAATAACGCTGGAGAATAAAAAGGTTAAAATTATACTGTTGTAATAATTTATTGTTATTACTGAAGGGTACAAAAGGCAGAGAGAGAGACAGCACAGCACATTGCATTGTACGCATTAAACAGCTGAAGTGCCTGCACAGTGTATTTGATTTAATGTGAATAGTTCTTGAATGAAACATAGCTTTCACATCAGTTGATATTTATTTTATACTGCTTATCAGTTATACACCATAGTATGCAATTTCAGTTTTCTGTAACAACGCACAGCTCCGTTAGCTATAATTCAGGCCTGTATATGATGGAATTCATGAGAAATGCTGCATGTACCTGCCAGCAACTGATAAAGGTAAAAGGTAAAGCTGTTTCTGTGCTTAACTAATTAAGCACTATGCCATGAAGGCGTATGAGGGAGTGGACATATAGATCCACATTTTCTTGACCTTGGCACTAGCTGGAGGTGAGTAGTCAACTTCACGCCCCGGCTGTTTTGCCCCCGGGGAAAGAGGTCCCGGTACCCATTGGATAGGAGGTTGGGCGGACCCAAGATTTGGTCTGGATGATGTGGAGAAGAGAAAATTCTTGACTCTACCGGGACTCAAACTGCAACCCTTCGGTCGTCCAGCCCGCAGCCAGTTGCTATAACGATTGTGATACCCTGGCTCCTATTAAGCCACTAATAGAGTAAATAAATTTATTTTTCCATGAAAATGCAAATATAGGTCAGAAAAACAAGCTTCATTGCATCTGTTTTGTGGTAATGCCTACATATGATATAATGAAAAGTTTAATGACACAAGAAAGATATATATACCACTGTGTAATATAAAAGTAATGACATGAACACAATATTGTAGCATGTAGACCTGTTACTGGGCAATGAATGCATAGAAACATGTTCCTATGGCAACCAATGAACACGCAACAGCAGAGGAACTGTTGGAAGCGGCGTTTTCTGTGGTCTGCACCACAACCATTGCTACACAACAGTGCAGTAAACACGTCTCTGCAGCAACAGACAAAATACAAGAATAGAAGAGCTGTGCTTTCTGTTGGTCTGTGCTGAGGGGTTATAAGGAGGACAATTGGAGCAAGAGGTATTGTGTATACATTTAATAACATGTAAAATGTAAATTGTACACACTGACAACAGACTTATTACTGCTGACCGTGGCAAATGACAGACCTGTTCTCTGGTCAGAGAGAGTGCGCCCCACATCAAGAAGCTTGCAACTGTCATGCAGTAATAAAGATCTGGTCTTAAGCCCCAGATGGGTGATTTATTGCAAGACAGACTGGTCAACTGATCATCGGTTGTAACATAACCTTGACTTGAAGAATTCAGAACTGTATGGGGTTCTGTGAAGAGAAGACTTTGTTGCTGCAGTTGAAGAATCTCCACTGTCAGAAGCCATTACCAGAAAACGACTAGTGGAGACTGTAACAGGCTGAGAACATTAGTCTGTGTGCTCTAGTGATTTGTAAAGTGTGGAGATCAGTGATGGCACTATAATTAATTGTACTTATGAGCTATGTGTTAAAGTGGTCAATAAATCCAATCGCCAATCCAAAACCCTGTTGAGAGTCACTCCCACTCGTGACAATACTGTAGATTTTTAGTCATACTAGCAAGGTACTGTTATACAGACTTGGTAATAAACTTATTAATATTCAGCTGCATAAATATTTCATAATATGGAACAGAAATGAAATAAATTTAAACATCACACTTCATGATTAATGCATGAGGTTGCTCAATCAACAGGCTGTATTGTAATAAATCGGGACAACAGGAAGGCCAATACACAGGTTCCTGCTACAAAACAGGCTGCAAAGATATACCAAGTGTCTTCATCAAACAGATCTGTAAATGCAGGTACTTGTTCATAAATGGTATCAATCAATCGTAGGTTATAATCCTTTTTTGGCATTTTGGTTTCTTTTAAACAGTTTATTCTCCGTTTGGGTGACTGAGAAAACTACAATAATCTGGACACTAGAACTGATTAACGCTTCTTTCTGGCTTTTTTCTCAGATTTGGTTTGGGGTACAATTGTCTCTGGTTCTTCAGTTGATGCAAGTGGTGTGATGTGCTTGTTGTAAAGTTGCAGAAGCTCCAAATTTGTCAGGTTTGCACTTTTAAATACTATCACTTCATTATTGCCTGAAAAATAAGAAACATCATTTAACATCTGTCATAAAGGTATGGTTTTTTTTAACATAAGTACAGTATGTAAGTGGTGAATACTGATTCTGTGAAATCTCTCAATTCTTTTAATTTGTTTTGCAGTTAAGATTAACACGTGAGATTTTTTACACAAAAACTTACTGTTCCATTTGAGCTAGAGTTAAGACTTGAAGACCAGTGAGAGGCTTCTATACAATTTTATGGAAAATCTGATTTTAGAGTAGAATTAAGCTCTTGAATAGTAAGTACAGTTAAAAAATACTGGCATGGCAGTTTTCTGGAATAGTAGAAGTTCTGAAATTTACATAAAGGCACTCATTTCTTGGGATGTCATGACTAGAACAGTGAGTTTAATTTTTCCCTGTTTTCACTGTCCTATTATTGAGACATTTCATTTATGTCCTTTATCAACAAGTATGGTATGAAAATCACATGTTAAGAAACTTTTAACTATCAAAATTGCAAGGAATGGGTGACTATCAAACTCCCATTGATGCAGTCACTGTCAGAATCACAGTGGAATTCTGCACCTGCGGAGAATTTCTGCCAAGGTCAGTCCACCTTCTGGTGACATACACAGTGTGCACTAATAGTAGGAATATTGTCACTTAGAAATAACACGTCCTGCTAATGTTGGTGACACGAGAAGTTTCCCTTTCATGGCATAAGTTTGCATTTACAGTAGCATGCTCTTCCCAATTTCAAAAGTTGTTAACCAGTACTGAATGGGTCCCAGTTCTCCTGTACAGTATGTACTACTTTTCAATTCAGCTCAATCTTCTACCATGAAGTGGAGGTGCATGGTTCCTTCTGAATTGTTGGTACCTATTTCCAAAAGTATGTGGTGTCACATCCCAGAAGACGATAATCTTAATCGAAGAAGTGGCATCAGTTATTCTTTTATTTATGGTAAACCCTCGCTAATCTAGTTACAGTTAATCTGGATCGAAATAAGAAAAACGAAGAATGCTGTTCAAAGTTGAGTACATACTTTAAAAGACACATGACATTTAGGAAGGCAGATGAGTCGCTTGTACTTGTCTGTTCAGACAAAACTTTTACAGTTTCTTCAAACCTGCATTATTACTTTAAAAACAAGTAAAACTTTTGAGTCTTCTATCGATGAATAAGTGTATTGCTTTTTTATAGTTTTTAAATAAAGGATTTACTGTGATTTTTATTTTCATCAGCACAACTTTTATTATTAAATTTTCCACTTGTTCCTAGTTTTTAGGGCTATATTTTGCTTCATTAATCTGGATTATTGCGTAATACATACGACCTCTCCCCCCAGTTACTCCAGACTAGTAAGGATTTACTGTACATCGAAAATCTGCTTATATAAAAACAAAAAAACACCATCTTATAAACGAGATTTGCTTGAGTTGTTGTGAAATTGAAAACTTCTGCAAGCCCTGTCACACGTATAGAATATCAGTGCAGCAGGCTGATTATACTTTCTCTCTGGCAGAAGCCAAGCTGTAACTACGTGGAACAGAACCTCTGATATGCAAACCTATGCTGAAGTATGCAAGACATTCTGTGTACCTTCTGTGGAGCCCATAGGGACATTACTATGTTCACAACAGTCTTGCAGGTCTGACGGCCTGCGTAACATTTTGTTGCATGCTGTTCTTTATGGTGAGGTGTTATGTACCACTTAATCCTCCCCCATGCTAGAGGACTACCTTATGTCAGGTATGTCCATTTATGCAGTATGTTTACAGCTACTCCACATATCTGGAGGCCATCCCCTCCAGCTGCTACTTGAAGGTACACTACGCAATGGTAAAAACAGTCATTTAACAGACCACATGGTTTAGTGGAAGTGTACTGCCCACCACGAATGAGTATACAGGTGAACTTACTCAATGTAAAAGTGATGGAGGGCTGACTTCGATCACACAGGATATTTGTCTTGATTTTACAGCTGATGTTTGTTGTCAACACCTTAGAGCCTGTCAGACTGAACAGGAATTCTCTGCAAAAGAATCACTATAAGATTAAGAGTTAAAAGAATGCGTGCTTATGATGTGTATGGGGAGTGTGTACATTATTTACAGCACATAGGGGAGTGTTAACAATTATGTAATGAAGGTGGAATGATTTTACCAACAGATGTGAAAATTACATATTTTCATATGAACAGAAGAGGATGCGCCCTACCTCCACATATTTTTGGAGGACTTCTTTGATTAATGTGGGACTTTTAAAACTTTCCATCTAATGAACTTCAGCCTGGGACTTTTAGCTAACTTTATGTGTCTGATCAGGGAGTTTCATTCATTGGGATTATAAATTATTTTGATGGATATGATTGCCCCATTCTAAGCTGCGTTATGTGCAACTGTATTTGCTATACTTCAGTGTCAGAACTCCAAACACTATGCACTTTGTGTTTTAAATACTGTATTTTTATTGGTAGTTGTATCTGGAGTAAAGGATGTTTTTCAGAAGTGAGCAGAATTTATGTATTTATCAACTGATGTGTGCCTTTATCTTTAAAGGCTGTGACATGCCAGCCAGCCTAGTCAGGTGGCTTTACTTATGACTGAAAGGTTACTAGATAAAAAGGTAAAAGAGGTAAAGCTGACCCTGTGCTTAACTTATTAAGCACTATGCCATGAAGTCATATGGGGTAGTGGATGTATAGATCCACATTTTCTTGAACTCAGCACTAGTTGGAGGTGAGTGGTCAGCTTCACACCCCGGGCCGCTTTACCTCCGGGGAAAGAGCCCTAGGTACCCATTTGATAGGTTGGGTCAACCCAACATGACATGACATGAAGAAGCGAAAATTCTTGACCCCACCAGGACTCGAACTCTGACCCCTCAGTCCAGCCAGTAGCCAGTTGCTATACTGACTGCGCTATCCTGGCTCACGAGGTTACCAGATTAAAGTTGTAATAATTTTCTTGTTTGACAACAGATATACTCATAGTATATCTACAGTTGAAGTTTTGTGACATGTTGTAATTAATTCTTCATATTTAATTTGAATACATGATAGAGGTACACAGGCTGAAGAAGTATTTAAGAGTGGATGAGATGCTGCCAGTCCCTCCAATGTATTTGCATGCTTAAAAAGAAAAAGAAATAATAATTGCCCTTATCTATATTTGCAGGTAAAATATGGCAATGGAAAGGCCAAAATTGGCCATTCCAGGGCCAGAGTTGCATTCAGTGAGGCGAGAAACGATATCAATGCTTGGAAAGACGTATGGCTGTGGGCAATGCAGTGGTAAGTACAGCTGTTATATGTGTTCATCCATCCTCTTTTTCAGTTTGTTGTATTTGTATAGGGTACAGCTATCCTCCTGTCCCTCCAAACAAACATGCTGAACATGTTGGCACAGTGGTAACATATCTGATATGGTTTTGGTAGCATCGCGTCCAAATCCTGGCATGAGACCAGGTAGCCCAATGAGTGTGTTTGTGGTGTTCCTTAGTCAAGGCTAATGCTGGAATAGTCCCTTAAGCCCGAACATACTTGTGTTTATCCAGCATGTCTAATATTATCGGTCATAATATGTTGCCACGTTCCATTTGACACAGGCTAACCTAAGCAGCCACAACCAGCTATTACTGTGGACTAAGTTGTTACTGTCGGTCATTGATCCTTGTTATGTTGATCACTTGTTCAGCATGAAAAGTACCCATAAAATAGTGAGGCAGTAACAGGACAGTCACATCAGTTGTGGGGGTGGGGAGAGAAAACCTGTTTCTGTTTTAATTCTTTAAGAAATGCACTACCGCCATATGAACTCTGTATATTTTTATGCATAGTATCCCCCCCCCCAACTTAAACAATGTTGGACAAGCATGTGTATCAGTTTCAGATCCTCATGCATGCACACCAACACAGTGCACACATTCTCGTGTGTGTCGTTGAGAAGACAGTATGGATTTAGACAGTGAAGTCAGTGAGGTCTATTTTGTGACTCACATGTACATTTATCTAAATCTTTTTATCAGTAACCTTTATATACACAATGATTACATTCTTGGAATAAAGTGAATCCTGTGGAATTGTATAAAGATATATTTATGGGAAACAGGAGCCTGCGTTCCATGATCGCAAGATTCAAGAACCCCTATTTCTGTAACAGGCCATGGAGGCTCTTAGGGTTTCTAGAGAGTGAGGTCACAGATGGTGGTCAGGCTATCAGCCTTACCCATGCTGGCTTCCCTTTACCCCCAGGAAGATTCCTGGTGCTCATTTCTGTTGGTGGTTGAGTTGACACCTGGGCCGTAGTGTGGCTGGAAGGATTAGGGCAATTGAAAAATCCAGTGACCTCATTGGGAATTGAACATGCAACCGTCTGGCTTTGTAGCATAGTGTCTCAACCAACTATGCTGCTGCATGCCCCTTTCTTAGATGTAGTGCATAGAATTAAGTGAAACTTGAATTTGTGCAGGCATCAGTCCTTTCCCAAGATATAACACTTGGCAGGTAATGATAATGTGGCAGTATATTTGTATGGTGGCTGAAGGCTTCTGATGGCGAGCCTATACATGAACATTATGATGCTGGAAGCCTTTCAACAGAGGATACGAAACGTCACCTAGGCCAGTTCTTTATGGAACCAATTGACTACTATGACACCTCCACAAAGAAAGTCCTACAGTTCATTCAAAATGTAGGATTAATAATGGGTTAATGAAAAGGAGAAGTACAACAGATCATTGAAGGTCACAGTGCAAGGACCAGTGGCCCACCCTTCATACATACATACATTTATTATTCTAATTGTTTGTATAACAAAGCAGTTACCCTGCCGCATGATATTGTAACGTGCGTTATCATTCTGCAGCTTTGAGCCATTATCTAGATACTGTATTTTGTGGATCATAATCCAAGTCTTCAGCATTTATTCTAACTCACTGTTAATATTTGTCAGGATGTATGCAGTGAGTGCACTTTCTAAGCCTGCTGTATGCAGTGTTTTGTATGATGTGTGACCTGTTCCATAAGACTGGGTGGTGGTAGTGTAAGATGACGTGAGAGCATGCTGCAAGTCGTTCAGTTGGTTTGGTGGGAAGGACACTTGCTACTTTTGTCAGCTCACTCCATGCATTAAAACTCAAGGCACAGTAGACAGGCCAATAGCCTATACACATTACAATTCTGATATTGCCCCTGTAAATCTGTGAAGAGCTACCGTAAAGTGTGCGTGTGCATTATGTGCCTGTCGAACCTAATCCCAAGCCCCTACTACTGCATTACACTTTCAGTCGCGTCACTTCTTGTGTCAGAATGGTACATGAGGGTTACACGTTGAAATAGTGTTCATGTGCAGCACTGACATGAAAGGTAACAAGTAGATTCTGGCATACAGTTCAGGATGCTACAGTTAAAAAAACTGTTCATACAATTATAAATAAATTTAGACAGGATTGTTATTAGGGTTGAATAGAAAATCAAAATGCAGAATGCTTATTGAAGAGAAAGTGGATGAAATCAGTGCTGTGCTTGAATATACCCCCTTGAGAGTCCCATAGATGTCTTGCATAGGAGACCCCAGTATAAAGTTACAGGATTTAAGTTTCAAGTTTGCTGTTTCTGAAAGGGAATTTCAGTATGTGAATTTATATGTAACAGCAGGGACTATTCCAGAATATGATGTGATCTGAGTGGATGTTGATCTTTTGGCATGTTGGTTGCACTGTGGATCTGAAGAGAAGTGGAAGGAATTGACATGAGGAACTTGTCCCTTTTTTGCTGCACCAGCTGAACAACCTGGCAGGTTCTCAGATAACCTCCCTGCATAACTTACTGCATCTGTATGTCACTGCCAAATTCCTTAAGAACTGATTCATGGTGGTGTGGCATTTTGTATAGAGCAAGTGCTATGTATATGTATAGTTTGTTGTTTTTGTTTAATTTTATGACAGACAAATCAGATGGGTGTACTTGAAAGCTGTTAACTAAGTATGGCACCAATCAGGTTGGTTTGGTGGCTAGTGGTAATGCCCTAGACTTAGATGGGAGGTGCTCAGTTTAAGTAGTCCCTCCAGGCAAATCTGGCCATCTTTTCCACTTTGCCAGTGCCATAAAGTAACCCACTAAATAAAGAAAGAATGATGATGCAGCTATGCTTTAGCCTCTTTCATAGGCTATTTAATGACATTTTCAATATCAACTATAGTATAAGATGTCATGATGACCGATGAATGGCAAAGTGGAAAAGATGGCCAGATTTGCCTGGAGGGACTACTTAAACTGAGCACCTCCCATCTAAGTCTAGGGCATTACCACTAGCCACCAAACCAACCTGATTGGTGCCATACTTAGTTAACAGCTTTCAAGTACACCCATCTGATTTGTCTGTCATAAAATTAAACAAAAACAACAAACTATACATATACATAGCACTTGCTCTATACAAAATGCCACACCACCATGAATCAGTTCTTAAGGAATTTGGCAGTGACATACAGATGCAGTAAGTTATGCAGGGAGGTTATCTGAGAACCTGCCAGGTTGTTCAGCTGGTGCAGCAAAAAAGGGACAAGTTCCTCATGTCAATTCCTTCCACTTCTCTTCAGATCCACAGTGCAACCAACATGCCAAAAGATCAACATCCACTCAGATCACATCATATTCTGGAATGGTCCCTGCTGTTACATATAAATTCACATACTGAAATTCCCTTTCAGAAACAGCAAACTTGAAACTTAAATCCTGTAACTTTATACTGGGGTCTCCTATGCAAGACATCTATGGGACTCTCAAGGGGGTATATTCAAGCACAGCACTGATTTCATCCACTTTCTCTTCAATAAGCATTCTGCATTTTGATTTTCTATTCAACCCTAATAACAATCCTGTCTAAATTTATTTATAATTGTATGAACAGTTTTTTTAACTGTAGCATCCTGAACTGTATGCCAGAATCTACTTGTTACCTTTCATGTCAGTGCTGCACATGAACACTATTTCAACGTGTAACCCTCATGTACCATTCTGACACAAGAAGTGACGCGACTGAAAGTGTAATGCAGTAGTAGGGGCTTGGGATTAGGTTCAACAGGCACATAATGCACACGCACACTTTAAGGTAGCTCTTCACAGATTTACAGGATCGTTAGAATTTGGATTAAGTGGTCATAACCAAATTGGGGTACTATATTAACATTTGCAAGGATAGAGTGAGGAAATCCATGAAGAATATGTCAGGATAGATGCCATGGTGATTCACATCAGTTTCTGGGCTTGATGGAGAAAAAGGACAGAAGGCAGCACTTGTAGTTTTCAACGTATAATGCGTTAGTTTACATACACCTGAAACATACTGTGTGGAACATATACCAGTTACCGAATAGTTGTAGTTGTTAAATTCACAAACGTTACAATTACCTCTTTCGTCTAAGGGACAAAAAAAAAATGTGCACCAAACTGTTATGACGTCACGAATCGCATGGAAATCGTCGCTTCAAAGTTGATCTTCTCGAAATATGCTACATATATTACATACCTCGTTTCCTTTACATTTTTGTTGAAAGGGTCGAATTTGACAACAATATTCTTCACTGGTTTCAAATTTAGTAATCGGGTCTGTTTTGCAATTGCACTTGCAACACCAGCAGACCTCTTTAAAGTACCAGAAAACCTTATGGACATCTTCTTGCGGACTTCTGAGCTGCCAACTGTGCACCTACAAATTTCACTATAGCACAACAGTTAGCATATTTGATATCCCTGGGTTTGAAGAACAAACCAAAGTTTTTTCGGATATTTGTTACTTGATGTTGGGGTGGCAAATTATGTATTTTTAGTAGAAATATTCCTGTTTTCTGGTAGTTTCCTATCTCAAAACTGTCACGCGGTCAATACTATTGGGTACAAAGGAGCCAATGAGAAGCTGTCTAACTGCAAAGTTGTTTTTGACGTCACGCACGCCATGTTGATAATCGTGAGAGGTCGCTAAGCCAGGGGGGCAATAGTGTTGTATTTATTTATTGTGTCTTTTTTTTAGTATTTATTTTGCATATTTTGTAGTAGAAAATGTTTCCTGTTGGGCAGCGTAAGTATTTATCGAAATACCATTATTTGTGAAACTTATTACGTATTCGTTCAAATCATCTCTATTCACTTCATAGAAATTCGCATTACTGGTACGGGTTTAAGATTGTTAAGGTCATTCTTTGTTTTCAGAAAATCGCAAGATGTAGCCTGGATTTGATATGTTTAGATATTTGACTTTGCAGGTGTTTTGTAACATTTGTGAGCCATATATTTTGGGTGTGTTTGTCCATGTTTTTCTCTGACAGCACAGTGCATGGTGGTTAAGTTTGATGACCTTTAAAGGCTATAATCATCTTATTCCACTTTTACCCGGACTGTATTGAGTGACTCGCATATTTGACGCAGAAAAGCCCCCAATTAGTAATATTATGCATATGTATTGTGTGACTGTGGATAGATTGCCAAATGATCTTTGGCACAGAAATTGTGATGTTGAAACTAGTAAGGCATGCTGCACTTCATGGTAAGATGTCAGTTTGCAAGAATGTATGTTGACCACATGTACATTTTAATTCAGACAGCCCGTTTTTGACATTACATTGAAAGAATTCTGGATAAACTACTTCAGTAAAGAAACCCATCAGGTATTAAATGGGCTGTGTGACTTATGCTTTAGATCTAAATTCAGTTTGCACATTTTCTGAAGTTACAATATAGTTGAATATATGTTTGCAGCCAGCAAACTTTTAAGTATCTTCTTTGACAGTTTTGTTTTTTAAATTAGTTTCAGAAATTTGTGTTAAAAGATTTTCAGATATATTTTATATGACAGTTTTCTCATTTTGAAAATATCAGTGGGGGTGGAGACAGCTTTACATTGTGATTCATGCGTGTAAGTACAGTTTTGTTCGTGTTCATAAACCATTGTTGAAGAATTTCACAATACAGTGACCATATACTTGAATGTGTCTAACATTTGCCCATATTATTTTGTCAGCGATCAGACCTCTTGTAAAATTCTCTACATAATAGAAGTAAAATAGTCTAACCAGACTTATTCCGACATGACTTCTTACTGAACTGTGATGTGTTAGGTGAAGGAAAAACATGTAGGTATGCTTGAATATTAGAAGAAGTATTTGATTTAACTGTAGTACAAATGTTGAAAATGGTGAAATTGCCTCAAGTTTTATGGAGGAAAGAAGGGTTAACTGACTGGTTGCCTACTTTGTCACACCTGTGTTCTGTTAGTGATTGCTGTGTGTAATGTAAACTGTTTTAAACTAAGTAAGATTTGAGGTTTTCAACTAACTTTAAAAATGTGGTTGTTGAATCATGTTTAATTTGTGATTATGAAACATAAGTTAACCCATTCTAAACTTTGTGAATCTCAAAACAAGGTTCTTAATTTTTGTTCAGTTTTTGGTGATTTTTTGTTATTGCTAGTGGGGTGGGACTAAGTCCCTTGTACTGCGGCCACTTCTAGCTTATTGTACCAGCCCCAGATGATAGGTGAGGGTGATTGTGGAGCAATTGGTGGAATGAAGATTGGCAGGGGAAACCAAAGTACTCGGAGAAAACCTTCCCCGTGCCACTTTGTCCACCACAAATCCCACTTGACCAGACCTGGGCTGTGAGATATTGAGGCTCCCGCATTTTCTAGACAGTTGGCTCATGGATGTGAGGCTGTCAGGATGGCTGCCTCTTACCCGCAGGAAGATTCCTGATGCTCATTTCTGTTAGAGGCTGAGCAGACTTCCAAGGCCACAGTGCGGCCAGAAGGATTAGGTCAATGGAAAAATGCAGTGACCTCATCGGGAATCAAATCTGCAACCTTCCATCTTGTGGCATAGTGCCTCAACCGGCTATGCTACCATGTACCCCCATGCTCAAGATGAATAATGTAATGAATGTACTTCACCATGTAAAGTGCTAGTTAAAATTGTCTTATCTGAATGAAATTAAGTATGGTGTGATAGTTCTTCATGAAATGGTCTGGTATGAAATTGTACGATAATCTGTTGAGCAGTTCTCGATATGTTTTGTGCATCATACAAACTGAGAGAACTCAGTAGGTGCAATACAGAGTTGAAAATGCTCCTAAAAGTGGCACATATTTAAGCTGCAAGCCAGATAAACTGTGCATGGATAATCAGGAGTACAGACCTGCTATATTTTAGTTCAGACATACATTACAAAGTTTATAAGCTAGTTGTATAACTTTTCTTGAAGTTTTAGTATTGTGGTGTTGTCATTAATATGTGGGGCCCTTTTTATTTCTGAAAACATTTTACTGAGTTAATTTTTTAGGAAGCTAAAGAACTGTAGATTCTAAAGTGCTCTGACGATGGTAAAATCTTTGAGCCTCGACAAAGCTATTAGGATTCTTCAGGCAGACAAGGGCAACTGCACAGTGGTGTTTGATGAATCAGAATACAAGACAAAATTGAACACTTTGCTGGAATCTTGTTTTTACGAGCTCTTGCCAAAAGATCCTACAGCTAGAATTGAGAGGATAATGCAGAAACTTCTTTCCAAGCACAAAAATTCTCTCCCTGTTGGTCTAAAACACAAGTTGACTTTGTACCTTAGCAAACTTCCACATCTGCATGGTCTTCCCAAGATCCACAAACTGGATGTTCCTCTGAGGCCTATAGTGAGTTCTGTTGGTTCTTCTTGCTGTGCTCTGGCTGGTTTTCTATGTAAGATACTAAGTCCTCTTTCTGGGAAATCGGAATCCTTCATTAAGAATTCGGGCCGCCTAGTACAGTTGTTGAAATCCGTAAATCTTAAATCTTCAGATACCCTCATTAGCTTTGACATCATCAGTCTTTTTAACCAATGTTCCAGTTGATGAAACCCTACAGGTCATCATAAATAAGCTCCACAATGATGACACACTGGTGGAATGATCTATCTTATGGGTTGAAGCCATCATGGAGCTGCTGGAGGTTTGCCTGAGAACTACATATTTTCAGGTGGATGACAAGTTCTTCCAGCAGAAAGATGGCATGGCTGTGGGAAGCTTCCTATCGCCTTTTGTTAGCAACATCTTCATTGGAGCATTTTGAGAAATTGGCTCTTGATTCAGCACAACATAAACCGTCACTGTGGCTCCAGTACATTGATGGCACATTTGTGGTCTGGCCTCATGGTCCAGAGTGGTTACAGGATTTCCACAGCCCTCTCAATAGTGTAAAGCTGTCCATCCAGTTAATCGTTGAAACAGAGACAGACAGTGTGATTGCCTTTCTTGAAGTTCTGCTCATCGGGGAAGAGACGACACTGGTCACCATAGTCTACAGGAAACCCACCCACACTAGCTGATATCGCAACTTCAACTCTAACCACCTACACATGTGAAAGAGGTTTGATTCAGAGTCTTCACAATAGAGCTACCGTATGTGAAGAAAGACGAGATCTGGTTAAGAAATCAGCAGCCCGAGAAGTGGTCTCCAGCTCAACAGTTATCCCCAAGGTTTTCTTTGACTTGGTCATTAATTCCAAGGGTAACTAACGGTCGTCTGAATCAAGAGCAAAATCCTCTGGGCTCTCTGCGTATCCCATATGTGAAGGGTGTTTCAGAGAAGTTTGAACATATAGAGANGAATTCAGATGGAAAATTAGATCCATGCTAGAGAAGTCTAAGTCATCCAGACCTAACATGACCACGAAGGAACTGAAAGCCGTGAAATCTTTGAGACTTAACAGGGATATTAAAATTCTTCGAGCAGACAAAGGCAACTGCACAGTGGTTCTGGACGAATCCGAGTACAAGGATAAGTTAAACACGTTGCTAGAGTCCGGAGTTTACGAAACCCTGCCCAAAGACCCTACAGCTAAGGTGGAGAGGAAAGTACAGAAACTCCTTTCTAAACATAAAACCACTCTTCCAACCGAGCTTAAACACAGGCTGACTCCATACCACAGCAAACCTTCTCATCTTTATGGTCTGCCGAAGATTCACAAAGCGGGTATTCCTATGAGGCCTATAGTAAGTTCGATTGGTTCTCCTTGCTATGCACTGGCAGGCTTTCTCCATAAGATACTCAGTCCTTTTGCTGGTAAATCCGACTCTTTCGTTAAGAATTCCGCCCACTTCGTTCAGTTATTAAAGACTGTTAACCTTCAGTCTCAAGATACTCTTGTTAGCTTTGACGTTGTCAGTCTCTTCACCAATGTACCAGTCGACGAGGTCCTACGTATCATTGAAAACAAGCTACACGACGATGTCACACTGACGGAACGGTCTGTCTTGCAGATCGGAGCCATCATGGAGCTGCTGGAAGTCTGTTTGAAAACCACCTATTTTCAGGTTGACGACAAGTTCTTCCAACAGAAAGATGGCATGGCTATGGGAAATTCTCTCTCGCCCATCGTTAGTAACATCTTCATGGAGCATTTTGAAAAACTAGCTCTTGACTCAGCTCCGTACAAACCATCGTTGTGGCTGCGATACGTGGATGACACTTTTGTAGTCTGGCCTCATGGTCCAGAGAGATTACAGACTTTCTTGGACCACCTCAACAGTATAAGGCCTTCCATCTCTTTCACCATGGAAACTGAGTCTAACAATGCGATCTCATTTCTGGACGTTTTAGTCATCAGGGAAAAGACGGCACTAGCCACACAGGTCTACAGGAAACCCACCCACACTGGCCAATACCTCAACTTCAATTCTAACCATCCGCCGCATGTGAAAAGAGGCTTGATAAAAAGTCTCCACGACAGAGCCTCTACCATATGCCAAGATCGACGAGATTTGGTCAGAGAAATTAACAACGTGAGACACGATCTTCAGTTGAACGGTTATCCCAAAGGTTTTATTGACTCTGTCATTAATTCCAAGGGCAGTAGTCGTCCGAAGAAAGAGGAAAGCCCTCTGTGTTCTGTTTATATTCCATATGTGAAGGGTGTGTCTGAAAAGTTTAAACGGATAGGTAATCGATATAATATTAGGACCATCTTCCGTACGAGACACACACTTAGGAACTCCCTTATGAAAACTAGACCGGAAAGAGATCCGCAACAGACGGCACAGTGCGTCTATAGCATTCCCTGTGAATGTGGCAGAAGCTACATTGGCGAAACAGGCAGACCTCTGGCCGTGCGGCTCCGGGAACATAGGCATAACCTAAAAGAAGGTCTTCTAGAAAAATCTAAACTAGCCCAACATGCCTATGAAGAGGGACATAGGGTAGGCTGGGATGAAGCTAAGATTTTGGATATTGAAAGCCACATCAGGTATAGGAAATACAAGGAAGCGGCCCATATGGCATGCTCGGCCAACCCAATTAGCCAACCCAGTTTGGACTTTTCTCCCATTTGGATCCCCATTATCAGCAATGAAGTCACCAATTCACATAGAAGATCTGTATGACGTGATATATGCTTTTATTTATTTCTATTAAGTTCTAAATTAGATAGACGTGATTTACTCCATTGTTGACGCTAGTTAGACACTATTAGTTTTTGTTACTAGTTCTTCTTTCTATTCCATGCCGTGGGGTCATGGACCTGGTTATGAGTTTAGTTTCGTGGCATAAATTTCTACAGATCTATCTATCCTGGTTCCACGCTTGTAAGTGTTTGCTACAATTTGTTATGAATATTTTTCTTATTAGCTCTCATGGACTTAGCCTGGTCTCAGGTGTTTATAATCTTCATGTTTTGTGACATTGGTTTGTCCAGTGATTGAGGCTAGCTCTTTCTAAGGGACCCAACTGAATAGGTGTTTTCCTTCACCTGAGGACGGAAACAGATCCAGTTTCCGAAACGTCGTGTTTTTATTTGTTATCTTAAAAACCAGGACGATGGATAAAGTCCAAAATCCCAACATATCAGTGTGTTATACACCATCGTCAGAATCCTATAGTAACTACATATAGAGAATTGATACAACATCATGATGATCTTCAAAACTAAACACACATGAGTTCACTCATGCGAACCAGGCCGGAAAGAGATCTGCAACAGACGGCACAGTGCATCTACAGTATTCCCTGTGAATGTGACAGAAGCTACATTGGTGAAACAGGCAGACCTCTAGCCATGAGGCTTTGTGAACACAGGTGCAATCTCCAACAAGGTTTTCTAGAAAAATCAAAATTAGCCCTATATTCCCATGAAGAGGGTCCTACTCATAGAGTAGGCTGGGATGATGCTAAGATTTTGGAAATTGAAAGTTAGCAGGTATAGAAAATATAAGGAATTGGCCCATATGGCATGCTTAACCAATCCAATCAGCCAACCCAGTTTGGACATTTCTCCTATCCGGATCCCCCTCATCAGCAATGAGGTTTCTAACTCAAGGAGAAGATCTGTATGATGTAACAGATTCTTTGTGGTTTTCCATAAGGTTTCAGTCTCGAGTGTTTAGGTTTTATTCCATAGCTGGCACTAGTGGTGGACACTGCATGTCTTCACAATTTTTTTCTTCCAATTCCTTTGCATTGGTACTCATGCACTTGGTTTTGTTGGTTAGGTTTGTGGCAGAAACTTCTACATCTTTTTCTGTCCTAGTTCCATGCATGTGTGAGCTTTATCACAGTTTTTATGCACGTGATTTTGTTGGTTACGTTTGTGGCAGAAACTTCTACATCTTTTTCTGTCCTAGTTCCATGCATGTGTGAGCTTTATCACAGTTTTTATGCACGTGATTTTGTTGGTTACGTTTGTGGCAGAAACTTCTACATCTTTTTCTGTCCTAGTTCCATGCATGTGTGAGCTTTATCACAGTTTTTATTGTATATTTTCTTGTTGTCTTCCACCGAATTAGCCTGGTCTCAGGTGATTAAATGGCTGTGTAATTCTGACAGGGGTTGTCCAGTGATTGAGATTAGCTCTTTGTAAGGGGTCCACCTGAGGACGGAAACAGATTCAGTTTCTGAAACATCATGTTTTCTATTTTTTGGAAAACTGTATGAAAAAAGTAAAAAAACCCAGTAATTCTGTCTAAAAAACTGTGTTTGTAAATGTTATGAATAATAGAAACGGTAATGTGTCTTGAATTTAGTAAGCTAGTTTGTTATTGATGTTTTTTTTATTTTATGGTCAGCTACTTCCCGAATTTCTAGACACATTATTATTATTATTATTATTATTATTATTATTATTGGAGGGGATGGGTTTCCCCAAGCACTGTGACCAGTTGTTGATCTATTGTGCGTCCCCCTTTAATTTCTACCGTTGCCATGCCCTTCCAATACTGGTGCTCGCTATCAGCCCCGTTCTGCCAGCGAGGTCTTCTGACCTCACTGGCAGTGGTCCCTGATACTTCCCCATCTACCGGAGGAATTGGAAACTATTTGGGTGGGAAACTTTGCCCAATTTTGCTCAGAGGTCTCCTAGAGACATGAGGATCTTTTATGTGCCGTAAATCTATGACACGGGGCACATGGCTTAAAGTCCCTCCCGGAGGACTTGTTCCCTGAATTTTTCCACCCTTAAAAATTCCATGACTTCCGCCGTGTTTGAACCCGCGTACCTTGAGTCATGAGGTGGGAACGTTACCTCTAGACTATGGAGGCCGCTTCTAGACACCTTGCTATGTGACACTCATTTACAGCTCTGTGGAAACAGTGTTCACTTTATTTCTAAAATTGTGAATGAATGAATGAATGAATGAATGAATGAATGAATAAAAGAAGTTATTTCTTTGTGCATATATCTTACTTTAGATTACATTGTATGTTGTCATGTTCCCATATGATGTGGTCACATGTTGCAGCTCCTCCCCCTGGACCTCCTGGAGGTCCACCAGGACCTGTAGGCCCCCCAGGTGCTGTTGCTGTTCCACCTGGTGCCATGGGTCTTGTGCCTCCACAGCAGCCACACCAGCCACCACAACCTCCCGAACTGCCAAGTAAGTCATATGTTGAGGATAATGTTTGTTTACCTTCCTACAGGGAAGTTCTTTCTACAGTTGTAAATTTATTGTGTGTTGTGTATGATTGGGGATGTCATGTCTGTCCACTGAAATTTCATTTACAGAACTGCTCAGAGGTTTAACATTTGATGTTGTAATGTTGGTGACTTTGAATGTCTTCTGGGCTATGGTGCTGTGTATTTCTTTATGTGCATACCATTGTTTCGGAGGGCTCCACTCTGAGGAAAGAGGCTATCCTGAAGATGATGTCAGCAGGTTCCTTCAAAACTTGGTACCTGGTACATTGTGTCAAAGCCCAGAATTTTCATGTCCATTGTATTTTCTGCAATAAAAGTTAGCAGGTGGGATAGCATAGTTAGACTGGCTATGGGCTGGATGACCAGTGAGTCAAGAGTTCAAGTCCCGGGGGTTGCAAGAATTTTCTCCACAACATCCAGACTGGTTCTGGGGCCCACCCATCCTCCTTTGTAATGGGTACTGGGGGCTCTTCCCAGGGGTAAAGCGGCCTTGGCGTTGAAGCTGACTGCTCAACTCCAGCTAGTGCTGAGGAGAAGAAAACGTGGATCTATACATCCACTCCCCCATATGCCTATATAATTAGTTAAGTTTCAATAAAAGGTGACTTAACATTTAAACTTAATCTGAAATGAACTTTTGCACAAGACAGAGGGGAGTAGTAACTTCATGCTCTGGAGCCTTAATCCTGTGAAGGAGCCCCTGGTTGGAGATTGGGTGGGCGTTGGGCCAGTTCACTGTCACATGCACATTTACCAGGGAAGAGTTCTTTGTCAGAATGCAGAATTGAACAGGCTCATCATCATATCCTCAGTTACCAGAATTTTGCAAAGAAATCCAAGTGCAGGGACCTGCTGTAAATAGAATTAAGATTGAGGACAACCTTAACACAAAACATGGATGAGTTCCCTCCAACTACTCCCTTCAAGAAAGGAAGATGAATGTTCTCTCCAAGGATAAGAGCATCACTTCCTCCTCAGATAATGCTCTTCTGCTTGAAAAAGGGACTGATTTCTAACTTCCTTGTTTTCGTTGTTCCATTTTTGTCCCATGGGAAAATTTATGGGGGTCCCATAAAGGGACATCTTTTCTCACAGTTCTACCTTCCCTCTATATGTCCACTCCCCCATACACCTTCATGGCATAGTGCTTAATTAGTTGAGGACAGGGACAACCTTAACTTTTACCTTCCCTCTGGGAATGACCCTGAAAAGGACTGTCTTTTTCCACTGCTTAATTTCTATCCTGTGGTAGGAAGTATGTACAATGGTCCCGTATTGTAACATCCATAAATTTGCTTGGATATCTCCTGATGGGAAGATACACAATCAAATTGACGGTATATTGATAGATAGGAGAATGCACTCAAGTATCCTTGATGTCCGATCATTCAGGGCAGCAGATTGTGATACTGACCACTACTTGGTGGTGGCAAGGGTTAGAGAAAGACTGGCAGTGAGCAAACAAACAACACGCAGAGTTCATATGGAGAGGTTCAATCTCAAGAAATTAATAGAGGTAGAGGGTAAAGAGCAGTATCGTGTTGAAATCTCAAATAGGTTTGCGGCTTTGGAAAACTTGGACACTGAGGTGGATGTTAATAAAGCTTGGGAAACTATTAGAGAGAATATCAAAATTTCTGCCAAGGAGAGTCTAGGTTATAAAGAACTGAAGAAGTATAAGCCATGATTCGATGAAGGATGCTGAAAATTGCTAGACCAAAGAATAGAAGCCAAATAGAGGAATAAACGACTTTAAGAAGGGTTATCAACCTAGAAGTAACTTAGTGAAGGATGAGAATGGTGATTTGCTTGCAGATTCCCACAACAATTTGAACAGGTGGAAGAACTACTTCTGTCAGCTATTGAATGTACATAGGGTCAGTGATGTTAGGCAGATAAAACTGCATACAGCTGAGCCATTAATACTTGATCCCAGGCCTTTTGAGGTTGAAATTGCTACTGCAAAATTGAAGAGGTATAAATCGCCAGATAGTGATCAGATTCCAGCAGAACTGGTTCAAGCAGGAGGTGACATATTACGTTCTAAGATCCATAAGCTAATTACTTCTATTTGGCATAAGGAAAAATAGCCTGATCATTGGAAGGAATCTGTTATTGTACCAGTTCACAAGAAGGGTGATGAAACTGACTGTAGTATTTATCGTGGGATATCACTGCTATCAACTTCATACAAAATTTTATCCAATATTCTCTCAAGGTTAAGTCCATACATAGATGAAATTATTGGTGATCATCAGTGTGGGTTTTGATGAAACAGATCAACTACAGATCAGATCTTTTGCATTTGTCAGATAATGGAGTAAAATGAGACAGTATATCAGCTATTTGTAGACTTCAGGAAAGCGTATGATTCAGTTAGGAGGGAAGTATTGTACAATATCCTGATAGAGTTTGGGATACCCATGAAACTAGTTAAGCTGCTTAAAATGTGTTCAGACGAAACTTATAGTAAAGTCTGTATCAGTAAAAATTTGTCTGATAAATTTCCTATCCAGAATGGTCTGAGACAAGGAGATGTTTTATCACCACTCCTTTTCAACTTTGCTTTAGAGTATGCCATTAGGAAGGTCCAGGAAAACCAGGTGGGACTGAAATTATACGGGACACATCAGCTGTTTTCTATGCTGATGAATTTACTGGGTGATAATATAGATACCATAAAGAAAACCGCACAAACTTTAATTGACACAAGTAAGGAGGTTGGTCTAGAAGTAAACACAAGAGAAAACTAAATATATGTTGCTGTCTCATCAACAAAATGCAGGGCAAAATCATGACGTAATGATAGAAAACAGATGTTTTGAAAATGTGGCACAGTTCAGATATTTGGGAACGACTATAACAAATAAAAACCTGATTGAGGAGGAAATTAAGATGAGATTGAACTCGGGTAATGCTTGCTACCATTCAGTCCAGAACCTTATGTCTTGCTGTCCAAAAACATAAAAATCAGAATATACAAAACTAATTTTGCCTGCGGTTCTGTATGGATGTGAAACTTGGTCACTGACATTAAGAGAGGAACATAGACTGAGGGTGTTTGAGAACAGGGTGTTGAGGAGAATATTTGGACTGAAGAGGGATGAAGTGACAGGAGGTTGGAGAAAACTGCGTAATGAGGGATTTCATAACTTGTACTCTTCTCCAAATATAATTAGAATGATGAAGTCAAGGAAAATGATGTGGTCAGGGCATGTAGCATGAATGGGGGAGAAAAGGATATTGGTGGGAAAGCCAGAAGGAAAGAGACAACTGGGAACACCAAGGCGTAGGAGGGTGGACAATATTAGAATGGATCTTAGAGAGATAGGATGGGATGGTATGGATTGGATTGGATTGGATTGGATTGGATTGATCTGGCTCAGGGACCAGTGGAGGGCTCTTGTGAACACAGTAATGAACTTCCGGGTTCCATAAATTGCTGGGAAATTCTTGAGTAGCTGCAGATTTCGCTTCTCCTCAAGAAGGGCTCAGCTCCATAAGTAAGTAAGTAAGTAAGTAAGTAAGTTAGATAGGAAGTACAGGGTGATTCAGAAAGATGGACACAATTTCAATTGTGTATATTTCCTGAATTATATGTTGCACTTTAAGTCTATAAATTACATTTGATTATACATACATGGAAGTTTATAGATGTTCATTGTGCCCCCCTCCGGATGCACGAATAACATCTAGGCGGTAGCTGAATTCATCCCACACTCGATGACAGATAGCTTGCGTCACTGAGTTCACCGCAGCTGTGATACGGTTTCTTAGGTCATTCAAATTTGTGGGAAGATGTGGTACGTATACTGTATCTTTCACGAATCCCCACAGGAAAAAGTCTCAGGGTGTGAGATCAGGAGACCTCGGTGGCCAGAACTGAAGTGCCAGGTCTTCATTCCCCATGCGACCTCTCCATTGTTGAGGTAGAGATTCATTCAGGAAACATCGAACATTCAGGGGCCAATGGGATGGAGCTCCATCCTGCTGGAAAATATAAGCTCCTGAATCTTCATTCATTTGAGGAACAAGCCAGTTTTGCAGCATTCTAAGATTCTTTACTCCAGTAACCGTGTTTTCATAAAAATAGAAAGGTCCATAAACCTTTGTTAACGATAGTGCAGAGAACACATTAACTTTCGGGCTGTCCCTCACATGTTCGAGTGTTACACGGGGATTTTGTAGCCCCCATATGCGAACAGTGTGCCTGTTGACTTTCCCACTTAGGTGAAACGTAGCTTTATCGCTAAAAGTTACACGAGGCAGAAACAGTTCATCTTCCCTGTTTTTGAGCATACAGTCACAAAATTCTACATGCTTTACCTTATCGTTTGCGTGAAGAGCCTGTGCCAGTTGTAGGTGGTATGGCTTATACACTAACCGGCACCTCAATACACCCCAAACAGTTGTTTGCGATAGTCCAAGTTCCCTACTAGTGCTATGGGTTGACTTCATTTGGCTACGCTCAAAGCTCACTCGAATGTGCTCCGCATTCTCCTCCGATACATGCGATTGGCCTGGGCTTTTACCCTTACAGAGAGAGCCAGTTTCATGAAATTGTTTATTCCAACGATAAATGCTCTTCCTTGTTGGAGGTTGGATGTTAAACTTAGGACGAAATGCACGCTGCATCGCAGTCGCAGATTCAACTTTACTGAACTCATGAATGCAAAAAACCTTGTGTTGCATAGTAGCCATCTCGCTTACAACTGACGCGGTGCTGGAGTGCTCTAACAGTAGTATTAGAAACTTTACAACGTCCTCATTCAAATGTATGTTACAGAATTCAAATGGAACATATAGTTCAGGAAATATAGCCAATTGAAATTGTGTTCATCTTTCTGAATCACACTGTATATTAGTGCTCTGAAGGGTCTTTTTCTATGCCACTCTTCCCATTGGTCAGGACCAGGCTCCATATCTTTATCCCTTTCCTTTGGTATGAGTTATCATTTCCATTGTAACCTGTCTATGTAGGTACCTTGCCCTACATTTGAACCATGAAGATAGAGGCGGAATCCTTCTCTGGAATGTTAGTATCTGCATACAAGGCGAACTGGTGTCACAGTCTAGTAGACTGCAACCTTAAAAAGTCACTTCTATCAGAACCTCAGAACTTACAACTGAAAGTTCTACTTGTCTAGCCACTCGCATGCATGCACACGAGAGTTCTGTTGTTAGCAGCAATTCTTATCTCTGAACTTCAGAGCATGCAGTAATCTAGTCTCATCTCCTATGCTCACCTTATCTCTTCGTTGCCTGTCCCTGAATTTGTTCTCAAGAATTGTTTTTGAATAATGGTTGTTATTTGTTCATGTTATAAAGATATTTATGTTTGGACAGTGATTGATGTCTTTTAAAATTTGTATCATATTTTGAGCAGCTTGTTGCAGGATGCTTTCATGTTCGAGGACATAACCAGTGATTCTGACATTCTTGAAATTACAGTGTTCAATTGTCCGAGAAGGCCCAACTTGGGCCGGGAAGGTCGACCAATAGTTCTCAGAGCAAATCACTTCCAAATATCCATGCCCCGAGGCTTTGTTCATCACTACGATATCAACATACAACCTGACAAATGCCCGCGTAAAGTCAACAGAGAGATCATCGAAACAATGGTCCATGCATACAGTAAAATATTTGGAACTCTAAAACCTGTTTTTGATGGACGGAATAATCTCTATACCAGGGATCCACTGCCTATAGGAAACGATAGGGTCGAATTGGAGGTAAAGTGTCTGTTATTTGATATGTTACGAAAAACATCTTGTGTTGGCATATTTCAGTAATGCACTGAAAGTAAATGTGAATCCAAATGTACATACAGTGAAACCTCAATTTTATTCTTTTGAAGGGACCACCTAAAATCAGGGTGTAAAATCAGGGAAATGAAAATGTTCAAAAGAAATAATAAATATGTGGGTTGCTATAGCTATTACTTCTGTGTGCCTTTTGAAATATTCATGTTTGAACACTGTAAAAATATAAATGCAAATGCAATAATCTTTACATCCTGTCTTGAAAATTCTTGTCATTCATCATGTGTGCAGACAACATTAATGGATAACACTTGAATAATAAGTGGTAGTTCTGGGTCACTGAAACCATGACATATATTGATTAATTGATAATCATAATGAAATGGAAATTTTTGTAGAATTGGTGAACTACTTATACAAATTTTCCTGATTGGAGAATTTTTCCACTTCCGCTGATAATATACATGACCTGTGGATAATCTGTAAGTAAGTAAATTTATCTAAAAATGTTAAGTTTTAATATAGTTGAAGTAAATGATGGGCAGGTTCAGTACTAAAGTAGTTTGTAGTTATGTTGTCATTTGTATGGTAACTTTACGGTGTTCATTATGTAGAACACTTTGTACTCAACACAGTGTGAAAGATGGGTGTATGTGTTTTCATGTGGTGTGTGGAGATATGGCTGATTATACTAGGGATGACTTCCTTTGATGCATATATTTTCCGTGCATTGTTATATCTTATTGTGGTATTGTATTAGATTGGTATGTTGTGGATAGTGCTTAAATTTTATGAGGATTCTGACGGCGTACTCTGGGAGTTACGTTTTGCTTGTTTGTGTTGACAGTTATGGCTGCTTGTATTGTTAGAACAAAGTGTTAGAGTTTAACTTAAACAACACAACTCCTGTAGTGTACTGTTGGAATGCACGTAAAATGAGTGTACTATGTACAGCATACCAAAATAATACTACAACCTTACTATGGTCTATTTTAGTATTTAACCTGTACATCTTTTGCTTAAATTATTTCCAGTAGCTCTTTTTTGACATGTTAAAACTAGATTCTTGATGAAATTACATATTTATTTATTTATTCATGGGACGTGTATTCTCTCAGTGGACTTCGATCCGATCCCCAACCAGGAAAATTAGTGTAAGCAATTCATTAGTTGTCTTTTTATTTTTGCAGAAATTTCCACCTGATCAGTATCGTCAGTTGATTGAAAGGTGCTGTGGTTTTAGTGAAATAAAGTAATTATTGAGATTGTTTTCTATGAATGTTGTACAGATGATTAACAGAAAGGCATATACACTAAACTACACAGCATGAACGAGGATGCCGCAAAATGAAAATAACGCAGAGTGAAGAGAGAGTGTTCATTCTCAGACAAACACATTTTAGTGCGAATGACGATATGCAGTAGAATAGGATGCATTTACATATGAACTGGTGCAGTGTGGCAGTTTCAATTGGTGAACAGTTGTTGAAGATGGCCTTGTAAGGCCAAAACATGTTTCAATTGAATGTGATTTTAATGGCATTTTAAAATAAAGGGGAGATTGTGAAAGATTTTGGGTTGCATTAGAGATAGAAATGAGCGAATAAGTCTGTTAGTGATTGTGTGAACTAGTAATGTTTCAGAATTCAGTATGCAATGCTGTAACATTTGTAAGAAACTGCATTTTAATTTGATTTTATTGGGCTTCTCATATTGTGTTAATAACTAATTTTCATGTATACAGTCCATGGCGGTTTGTTAAAGGATTATGATGGATGCAAGATTTGTGGGTTGTTTTAGGTGACGTTACCTGGCGAAGGCAAAGACCGTGTATTCCGTGTGACAATAAAGTGGATAGCCCAGGTATCATTATTTGCCTTAGAAGAAGCTCTCGAAGGTCGTACAAGACAGATTCCATATGATGCCATTCTGGTAAGTGTACAAATAGAAAATAGATGGTAGGAAAATACGTGTAACAGTTTCTTTGTCGAGTCCTTGACATATTAAGAACTGACTTAATTTTATTTGCTGTTTTGAACTTTTTCACTTCCTATATTCAGAATATGTGACCATTGTCATGCACAATAGAAACCCCATTGAGTGTACTAAATATTGAGCATGTATTCATAAGCAGAAGATCATAATGTTGTACTGGAGCATCCTGTTACACATCACTTACCATTTCTTATTTACCACCTGACATGCAAACTTATGTTAAAATCTTAAAATTCATGTTTTTTTAATTTTAAAATTATTTTTCACACATTGGTGTGCTGCATGTTTTGACTGATATGGTTAACATTAGGTGCTTAGAAAATTGCTGTTGAAATCTGCTGCACTTCTGTTAGTGAATTGGTGCAAAATGATGTGGAAGATAATTAAAATAAAAAAAATGTTAATTTTAAGATTTTGATGAAAGTTTTCAGGTGAGATGGTGAATAGGAAGTGACATTGTGACATAATAATGCCCTCTGCAAGTTGCTTTCATCCCTGTAGTGCTTGTGATTTTGGGGGGGTGGGGAATCTTAACGTGACCCTTAGTTACAGTAACATATGTCACTGGAGGAGTAAGATAATGTAAGTCCTGCCGATGACATGTATGTGTAAAGTCACAGCAAGGGAGGAAAGACCTTATTCCAACTGATATTTGCAAAAAACAGGAAGGGTGGAGATTAGCTGTTTCTAAACCTGCCTCTTCTTGGTTGCTGATTCATGAGGTCACCTTTCAAGGAATGGTAACTGTGCTTGTTGATGCTGTCCATGGGGTTTTGTAGTAAAGGTTCATTCACTGGATAACATGGTATTTCTCTCTGTGCTTACACACAAGAAGCGTTTCCTACACATCTGAAGAAATATCTCTACTCTTGATCAGTGGTTTCATCAACTTGTTCACCCGCATCAGTTTTTCTAACTATACCTACCCTGATTCTTGCTTCTAGTCAATTTTGCACCCCACATGGATTACGGAAATAGTAGTCCAAGGTTAGCCACAAGTGACAGGGCTCTGAGATGACGAGTGCACTGTTACGTGCTTGCCACTATATTGTTCTTGGTTACTTATTCTGGTGGCTTTGCATAGGTTGGACCTCTGTGGGCTGACTTTCTGTGCCAAGCATCTTGGCTAGAATATTAAACCAGAATTTTCTTCAGACCACTCTGAAACTATTTATATTCTTATCTCCTTCCCTCCTTTCTCCATTAAAATAATGAATTATGTTACATCTTCATTCTTCGGATTGAACAGAGTCAAATTGAGCTGCTACTCATTTGAGTAAATGGAAAGTACTTTGGCATGAGCGTGAATTAACATACAGAGGTATGTAACACATATATATTGTCGCGTTTCCTAGGCAATGTGGCAAGAAATTTATGTAAGTCTCGGATTAGATGAATACAAGGTGTGTCCCAAAAGTCATGAAATATATATATATTTTTTTTTAATTTATTGATGATATTGGTACAAAGTGTTAATATTCTTCAAAGTACTGTCCATGAGTATCTACACATTTTTTCCACCGACTCTCCCATGCCCGATACACCCCCTCAAAGGCCTCAACGGGAACCTCATTTAAAGCTGTTTTCACGGCCGCTTGGATAGCCCGAATGCTTTCAAAACGGCGTCCTTTGAGTACAGTTTTGATCCTCGGGAACAAAAAGAAGTCGGCCGGAGCTAGGTTGGGGCTGTAGGGTGGCTGCGGCAGCGTTGCCACGTGGTGCTTCGCCAGGAACTCATGGATGAGCAGAGACGTGTGGCTGGGTGCATTGTCATGATGCAGCCGCCAGTTAGCGGCAATGTCTTTTCGCATGCGGATGACCCTTTTCCTTAATCTCTCTAGAACATCCACGTAGTAGGGAGCGTTGACAGTCTGTCCTTGGGGTAAAAACTCTTTGTGGACCACACCCTTGGTGTCAAAAAAGACGACGAGCATTGTTTTCACTTTGGATTTGCTCATCTTCGCCTTCTTCGGTTTCAGGGAAGCCAAGGTGTGCCAGTCAGCACTCTGGCGCTTCGTTTCTGAGTCGTACTCAAATGTCCATGTTTCATCACCGGTAATAACACAGTCTAAATAATGAGGTTCAATTTCCACACGTTCCTTCAGTTAACTCGCGATCAGCACTCCATTGGCCTTTTGCTCGTCCATCAGCAATTTGGGGACCAGCTTGGCGCACACCTTTCGCATGTTCAATTCGTCCATAACGATGCGATGCACAACGGTTTTTGGAATGTTCAGCGTGTTGGCTAACAACCGGACAGTCATTCGACGGTCAGTATTCAACAAATCACGCACACGAGTCGCATTTTTATCGGTTTGGCTTGTTGATGGTCGTCCAGAGCGGGGGTCATCTTCCAATCCTTCCTGGCCCTCCTGAAACTTCTTCACCAACCTTGTAACTTGCACATATGATAGAGCAGACTCCCCGTAGGCTTGCTTAAGCAGTTCATGAGTTTCAGCAGCTTTTTTGTTGAGCTTTGTGCAGAACTTGACTGCCCAACGTTGTTCGAAAGTATCCGCCATCACGCGCCGTGGTCACAAAACACAGGTGCACTAAGTCAGCGATACTGATGCCTCCAATGCTCGAGCAGACTGACCTTGCGCGTGCTGTGAAGCTAAAGGCCTCCCCCCTCAACCCAACGGGTTCCAGCGCGCTCCGACCAGTAGGAGCGCGGGAAAGAAATATATTTCATGACTTTTGGGACAAACCTTGTATGTTTATTGGACAGTCACTTTTTACACTCACTAATACAATCACTTGGACTTAAAACGCCTTCAGATGTTTCCTCTTCAACTGTTATAACACTCAAAATTATAACCTCTCTCACTTATAATGCCTTCAGATATTTCCGCTTCAACTGTTATACACTCTTGCGCCGTTATTCTTGGTGGAGTGTCTTTGTTCTTCTCGAATCGCTCGTTTAGTCTGAAGTCCTTAGCTCTTGTTGGATCAGAACTCTCTTCTTAGCTCTTGTTGAATCTAAATTGACTTGGTCCTCTGAACTGTTCTTCGCTTATATCCTACCCTCGGACAGGATGGAGGCCACCTTGTCGAAAGGTTCAGTTTCTCTGTTAGCTGGAATATTTATTAGCTGGTCTATTCGTTGCCATGGGAATTCAGCATTTCTGCCTCTGTTGGGTAGACAGTTTCCTAGGTAGCATGTGTTCTCATTGTCCATTGTGCAGCAATGGATGTCCTATATTCCGGCTTTCAGGCAGCACGTCACAGTATATAGCCATAAATAATCTTCTCTCATATATATGTAAGCTGGGATCTTTAGAGGCCTCTGCTATTCAGGTTTTGTGGCCAGATTTGTGTAAACATTTTGTAATTGTGGAAAATTCACATAGGGATTCTGAACAAAGTACAAGGGGGTGTACTGTTCTGTGTATTCATGACTTGAGAATAATGTTGGGATTTTGCAAGAAACCATCATGACCCCTTGTTTACCGACGCCTCACAGGACATTCAGCCAGGAGTTTGTCTCAGTGGCCCCACGCCTCTGTATTTCACAGTCCTTCAATCTGACATGACATACAGTCTTTCTCATTTATATAATGGTGAATGTGTGGCAAAGAAGGCAAGACGTCAGACCGAAATCATGACTGTGTTGTTTGAACACATATTTAATCAGTATAATAGCCATTGGCTGACATTGGTATTAGCATTGTCAAATCTTTGGTCTCTTCTAATATAAGCAGTCCATTGTTGACTTAATCATTTAAATTGCTCACTGCTACCAGTAAATAATGAGTATAAATACTTATGTCTCGTTGATCTAAACAGTTTCCAATCTTGTTCAGCATTGCAATTTTCCAACATACATCCGCTTCTGGAAGCTTTCTGCCACAAATTTTGAATTTTGTGACTCATTATAATTGTGTGCCAAGTATTGTATATCTTTGACCTTTACATTCTTTGACATCTGTTCTAGTAGTTCATGTATAGGAACAACAGATAGCATTTTATATTTTCTTCAACAGTTTGTATGCATATTATTTTCCTCTCGGTCTCGTTTGCCATTGTATGTAGCTGGTAGGATTGAGATTGGAAATAAAGAGAACAGGAAAGGGTAACAGAGTATGAATGTAATGGTTTTTTACCCTGGATATAAAAATAATATTTTAACAGTTTATATTATGTGTCGGTTACCTTCTCAGTTTGACAGTTTCAAGTTGAACCACTGGTGGACAACATGCATTACACTATATTCTGACTGTGTTTAATATATTATGTTAATTATTTCAGGCTCTGGATGTTGTTATGCGCCACTTACCGTCCATGACATACACTCCCGTGGGGCGATCGTTCTTCTCATCACCGGATGGATACTACCATCCTTTGGGTGGAGGGAGGGAGGTGTGGTTTGGTTTCCATCAGTCTGTGAGGCCATCACAGTGGAAGATGATGTTGAACATTGATGGTGTGTAGCCACTGTGGAGCTCTGGGCAGAAGTCAGAACTTTCCTTGGGATCAATTTCACCCAGCAGCTTGAATAATGTTCTTATTGTCAGT
Source organism: Cryptotermes secundus (assembly GCF_002891405.2). Classification (NCBI taxonomy): domain Eukaryota; kingdom Metazoa; phylum Arthropoda; class Insecta; order Blattodea; family Kalotermitidae; genus Cryptotermes; species Cryptotermes secundus. The sequence continues at coordinate 202,108 of NW_019734967.1, read as the reverse complement.
GCCGATCTGTAGACGCTGCAAGCTCTGTTTGTTCATGAAACAACATGTAGCCTTTGCTATACATTATATGTGGAAGTGAAGTTTTGCCTATATAGGAAACATGAAATTTCAATGAAGAAAGCAGTCTTCTGGGATTTGGCACCGTGTATATGTGGTGTTAACCGACGTTTCGGAGGAACGTATCGCCTCCATCTTCAGGGTAGAAGAAAAAATAAGAAATCTGCAAGCGAAGAGACCGTGAGAACCGGTCTGCTTTTACCGGTTCTCACGGTCTCTTCGCTTGCAAATTTCTTATTTTTTCTTCTACCCTGAAAATGGAGGTGATAAGTTCCTCCGAAACGTCGGTTAACACCACATATACACAGTGCCAAATCCTAGAAGACTGCTTTCTTCATAGTCACCGCCGTGAAAGCCTCAAATCTTACATGAAATTTCAGAGTTAAACCCTAAAGTGCTTTCATTATCTAATTCATATCCATGAGCCTGCCTTTATGCCCTCATGCTACAGGCCTGAATCAGCAGTTTCTTGAAATGGTTTCTGCTGCTATCCGTGAATGCTGATGACATGTAACAAGCATGGCCTACAATGTCAAGTGTGTTTTAATGAACATTTTATTGTGCACAGTCAGTGTAATAAAGTCGAGCAAAGTAGCATCATTCAGTTAATATATGTTCTTTAATTTCTGTTGCAATGAGTGATTTTCTCCTCTCTTCTGTTTTTGTATTAGGTACATATTTTAGAAAATGGCTCGGCCAGTAATTGCTATCATTTGTGAGTCATATAACACTGCATTGTCATGCCTTGAAATGTTAAAAGTGTGGATAGAGAAATTAGAAGTCTCATGTGGCAGTATTATCAGACATACCAGATTCAGGGTGTGAGTGAGAATGGCTATAAAAGTAGGTGAAAAGTTTTGGAATTTATTTGTAGCTTAAAGCCACACTTAGAGGAAAGTTTGAGCTTGAATTTTTATATGTTGCCATGTCTATTTTGTGTGCGCTGGCACATACAGTTTGTGTTAGCACATCCAATTTATATTGGTACATTCAGTTCACGTGTCAGCACATCCAATTTATGTGGGTTGCCACATGCAATTGGCAAATTTTGGCACATGTAATATCCTCATGTTGGCATATCCAGTTCCTTCTGCAGAAGGCTGCATACCTTTGAGCCTGGAAGAATGAGCATTTAGAGACTAGCTGTGTATTCCCAAGAAGGGTTCATAATGAGTATTAAAGTGGTGTAAAATATGAAGCAGCTTTTGCTAGAAAATAATAACATTTATTACGTAGGTCATATCGAATGTCATGAGCAACTTTTTTTGCATGCAACCTGGGAACAGCAGACGAAAGAGAATACGGTGGTAGGTGGAACCAGCTGTTGTGTTAACCTTGAGTGTCTTACGACATCAATGGCTTGCATCACGTGACCAGTATCACTCCTAACAAAATGGCCGACAATGATATGTCATTTCGCCAGCGTGCTGTCATCGAATTTCTTGTGAAAGAGGAAATCCCTGCTGCAGAAATTCAGCAGAGACTTCAGCGTGTTTATGGAAGTGTGCATGGATGCGAGCAGTGTTCGAAGATGGGTGAAACATTTAAAGATGGAAACACCAGCATCGAAGATGAGCCTTGGAGCGGTCGTCCTCGAACAGCCTCAACTGAACGCAACAAGGAAAGAGTGGAGGAGACCATTGAAGATGACAGGTGTGTGACTGTGGACACAATAGCCCGAAAACTTGGAATAGGGCATAGTGCAGTACAGGAGATGATTGAAAGCTTGGGCTATAGGAAAGTTTGTGCTCGTTGGGTCCTGTGGTTATTGACCGAAGACCACAAAGGTCAGCAAAAAGCCATCGCCTCAGAACTGCTGCAGAGATATCGACACGAAGGCGATGATTTTTTGCTCTGTATTGTGACAGGTGACGAAAGCTGGTTTCACCATTTCGAGCCTGAACCGAAACGGCAGAGTATGGAATGGTACCATTTGCATTCTCTCTCAAAAAAAGAAGGCAAGGACAGTGCCATCAGCAGCGAAGGTGATGGGCACAGTCTTCTGGGATGCAGAGGGGTTTATTCTGGCCAAATTCCGGGAACCTGGGCAAACCATCAGTGCTGCTCGTTATGTCCAGATGCACAAGCTCCGTTGTGCATTGTGTGATAAACGTCCAGGACGAAACATCATCATCCTGCATGACGCTTGCCCCCACGCCGCTCGCCTCACATCGGAAGCAATTGCTAAGATGGGGTGGGAAGTTCTTCCACACCCCTCCTCTAGCCCTGATCTGGCACCCTCCAACTACCATCTTTTCGGATTTATGAAGGATCAGCTGCGTGGACAACGTTTTGAGACAAGGGAGGCAATTCAGAAAGCAGTGCATCAGTGTCTTCGGATGGCTGGAACGGAATTTTACAGAAGGGGAATTTTCAAACTCTGAGAACGCTGGGAGAAATGTGTACAAAGAAGTGAGGATTATGTGGAAAAGTAAAGAAAGGTCTGTAGATTTAGGTGGTGTATTTGGTTTGTCAATAATAAAGCATGTTACTTTACAAAAAATTGTTGCTCATGACTTTCAGTACGACTCTCGTATCTGCTAAATGTAGCAGATCAGTTGCAATGAAGGAAACAAAGGTGTAATGCATTGCTCAACCATTCTATTTACAGTTTCTGCAACAGCCTTTTACAAGGCACAACCTGTAATTGAATTCATGTGTGAAGTTTTGGATATACGGGACATAAACGAGCAACGCAAACCTCTGACAGATTCACAGAGGGTAAAATTTACCAAAGAGATCAAGGGGCTGAAAATCGAAATCACGCATTGTGGCACCATGAGGCGGAAGTACAGAGTGTGTAATGTGACGAGAAGGCCGGCGCAGATGCAGTCGTGAGTATATGGGTGTACTTTTGCTTTTGGTTTCAGGGCTTCAAAGAGTGTTTGACATTATGGGTTTATGTGTGCTGAAATTAACAAGGGAAATTCTAGTTGGTGCTTCTTGAAACGTATTTGTTAAGAGAATGTGCCTGTGTGCTATATATGTACTTTAAATAGTCGTTCATCTGGGATGTGTGGGGAATGGGAAATGCTGTTTGCATGACAGTCTCCTGATTGAAACCAATACAGTATGGACCAGTAGACATGCCTCAGCAGGCAACCACTGAGCTTATTTCTTACCCACAGGTTTCTCCTGTCCATCTGTTGCACAAGGTTTTGGATCGCGAGCCATATCCGACAAATGACACATGACATTATGATTTTCATGTTCTTGTACGGTTTCTTTACCATTTCCAGTAGCACAGAGACATGTTCATCTTGTGATCTCTAATGAACACCATTCATGTAATGCTTTATCATGGTCTCCAAGCTTAACCAAGAGAGAGAATGATACTGTGACATGGCTCTGAGATTCTGTTATTTCACATAGAATCACATAGAACCCTTTAAACTTATGGTTTCCCACTTTGTGCTTTAGTGTTATGGATTGCTGACAACATTCGATTCCTGCATAAGCATATCAAGTTTTTGCTGTTTTTCACTATGTCTAATATTTACATTTTCTCTTCAAAGTCAAGGTAATACATTTTTGCTTTAGTTCTTGTGTGGAAGTCTTCTTAGGGGATAGCAGGTTGACGGGAGAAGGCTTGTAGATATACTGTAATGGGATCACAAAATCAACCAGTTCAGTGATCAAGGCTAGCAGTGTCTAATAGGCCCAGATGTGTAGATTCCTTTCCATTTTTACATCGTAAGACAGATGCAACTCTAGTTTCAAAAGCCCATAATTTTAAATGTAACTAAGAGAGTGGACACTGTCCAACATAATTTTGTGAACCAGGGCTGCCGCGGTGGGAAGCCAGTGACTAACCGCTTGAGCTATGGCGCGGCCTCTCAGAGGATATATGTAGTGGGGGGTGAAGGTTAGGTAGTGCTGCTAGTGGTGGCTGGGAGGACTGCTGTGTGGTGGATGAATTTTGTTTCAGGAGTGATTTTATAAGAATGGTAAATTTTCTTTGAAATATTTTCCTGTCACTTGAGAATTATGGGTGCTTGAATAAAAGGTATCTGGGAGTTCAGCCCTTTTTAAATCCTTTAATTCACCAAGTTTAGCCAAGAAACTTACAGAGGTTCCTGTATTTGAGGTTCTCAAAGCAATGACTATGAAGAGTTCTATCTTCTTGGGTATAATGCCACATAGTGTGGTGAAAGTCGGCCAGTGGCTCAGAAGAACATACCACCTGCTTCATGCTGGTTTCTTGCCCAACCTATTCTTAAGATTAAGACAGTATGTTCCTGTGAAACATTGATTGATTTCCACTGGGCTGTGAGGAGTTACAGTCTAGTAGATAGAAATCATCATTATAGGTGTTCTTTTTTGTATATTATTAAACAGGTTGATGTAGTGGCATCACTGCAGGTTTGAATTGGATAGATGCCCGGTTAGAATCTCAGCCATGCTGCCAGCTATCCTGACAATGATTTTGCTCAGTTCCTCGAGTTGAATACCAATGAAATAAGTCATGACTGTCTGAGCCCTTATCTTTTCACCAGTCATAATTTGTGGCCACTACATTGTGCACATATATACCTGTAGTGTGGTTTTCAGGCTTCCCTGCTTTGTGATGTATGGTGCCAGAAACGTAAAATGAAAGAAAAAGCAAAAATTTCTGTGTGTTTATGAAGTTTGTTGTATACCCCATTTATTGCTTTCTACTTGCCAAGTCTGTATTGCAGTTTTTCCACATCTGATTGAGAACATCTGTAGCCACAGTCTTAGCCGTGTGTCTCATTCATCACTTCATGTGGTTCAGGTTGCCAGTTTTTGCTTTTGACCTATTTCCATAAGTAATACTGCCACTTCCAATCTACCATGATAGTCATCAGACTTCATGAACAGTCTTTGGACATGTTGAGACTTAATAACCACAGATTGAAAGTGATAGAGCAGCATTTTATCTTATTGGAGTCCCACTTTTCTATGCAGATATTGTCGATGAAGATCTTAAGTGAATTTTTCTCAGCATATTGGATTGGAAGAGAGATTCTGAAGCCTCGTTGGCCACCTTGATCTCTGGATTGTATTTTACCGAACTTCACTTATGGGACTGTGTTAAACAAGTGGCCCTGGGTGTAAAGTCAGTGATGTTGACCATTTAAGATAAGAATCAAAAGCCTTGTTGACTCTGTAACTCCAGATGTTCTAACGTGTACAGCGGAAATTGGAATGCTGGTAGGACATGGGCAGAGCAGTGAAAGGACCTTGCTCGAACTTCATGAACAGTACTGGTAAATTTGCACCATTCTTTGGTTTCATGGAACATTCATGTTTCTAGCATTAGTTGTTACAGAATAGATGAGCTTTCAAAACCAAACAGAAAGTTCGTGGGTGCAGTGTACTGTTTTTAGGATGGGGTATCATGAGGCCTTGTGATATGATAGCAGATGCCCAGTGTGATATTTTCAGTTTTGTTGTGCAGATGTTTCTGCTTACAGATTGAATCTTTCATTCTTACCAAAGGTGAAACTTTAGTAATGAGAGTCCTGCAGTTACACAAACACATGCACTTGTTTGAGGCCCACATTAAACCTTGGGTCCCATCTGCCTAACCATCACATTTAAGATTACCCTGTGATAGGTTATTTAATGATGCTTTCAGTACTGAGACTGTATATTGTCAGAAGATTGCTGTATCATTGCAGGGCAACCATTAGATATAATGGTCAGTGAACTGAATGTTAAATGAATATTCCTGTCATACTTTTGTTTTTGCCAAATGATATTCCTGTGTTATTTGGGTGGATATGATATTCAAATACACTGTGTGTTTTGGGAGATTTAACACACGTTTCAGCCATCTTTTAGTTAAATATTATGTGCATGTATTATAAGTCTTGTTAAATAAATTCTAAAAGAACTCTTCATATCCTTGTAATTGCTTGCATAACAACACTTCATCATTTTCAGAACTCTGCCTTTAGGCACTATGCTACAAGCTGGAAAGTTATGGGTTCGATTCCCGATAGTTCATTGGATTTTTCAGTTAACCTAATCCTTCCAATCGCACTGTGTCTTCAGGTTTGACTCGGCCTCTAATAGAAATGAGTACAAAAAATCTTCGTGGGCATAAAGGGCGACGGGTGCATAAGGCTGATGACCTGTCCACTATTTATGAACCAATTTTCTAGAAAATGTGGGAGCCTTGACATCGCATAACCCTGTGGGCCTCCATGACTTGTTGTAGGAATAGCTTTCTTTAGGCCAGAAATTTAGGTGGGAAAGTCAAATGGCATATTTTGGACCTTTATAGAATTTCAGTGATGTATATTTTTCATGGAAACTGGTTGAAGTTGAGCGCATTATGACAGTGTGGTGTGGGAACTGCAGTCATGGTTATGCTTTGGTTGAAAGTTTATTATTATTATTATTATTGTATTATTATTATTATTATTATATGAGGCATTATTTTTTCTTCTTTTGTCATCAAGGACTCACATCGTGGAGTCATGGGCATGAGTATCTGTGCGGTGTTGCCACATCACATTTAGCTGCAGTCACCTTGGTCGGGCGTCTAAAATTATAATCTGAAAAGTAATATTCTCATATGTTACAACAACTATAGACAGATTCTTTGGGCAAATAATTGTGCTAATTTTGCTTGTACATATATGATTTATTTATTTGTATGTAAACATCTTATTATATAATTATGCTTTTCATTCCCTTAGTTTTCCACTTCAATTAGAGAATGGGCAAACTGTGGAATGTACAGTAGCAAAGTATTTCCTGGATAAGTACAAGATGAAACTGCGATACCCGCACCTGCCGTGCCTACAGGTGGGGCAGGAACACAAACACACGTATCTGCCACTTGAGGTAAGAGCAGATCTCCACACAATTTGTAAGCATAAAGATGATTTGACTCCTCAGTTCCAGTAATAGTAAACACATCAATAATGTTGAATTATTATTTGTTACATTCATATTAGTATGGTAACCACTTTGAATAGCTTCGAAGATGCAGGTGTAGTGTAATACTTCAGGTGCATTCATTATGTTTTTGTCTGTAGGCAGCATAAATTACATTTTGGTTTAATTATATCAGTGTAGACCAGCAGCAAAGTGTACCACATAAATTAGACAACACAACAACAGTAACAATTGACATCCTGGTGATAAGAGAGGATATATTTGTGCTCAAGAAACAGTTAACATAAACGAATCTAGCCAGTAATAGAAGAGTCAGACAAAAAGATGCGTGGTCTGCTACAGCAACAGACACTAAGCTGAATACAGCATATGACACTTTTAAATTAATTTTAAAAATTAGTGAAATTAATTTTTAATTTTTAACTTTTAGTTTCGTAAATATTTAAATCCACATGTAGCAGTTAGAATATAAATGTACCTAGAATGCATTCATTTTAAGCCTATATATGGAAATATGGATACATGCTTTACAATTCAGTAACGAAAGTGTGTAAAACACAGCGCCTGAGGATGACCCTGTAAAGGTCGAAACATGTAGTGGAACATAATAAATTATAGTTGCGTTGACAGCGAAGTTTGTATTATTAGTTACACTCACATAACAGAATGCAAACATTAAAAATAATAAAGTGGGATTTTTTAATGTGAGAAGATGCACAGTTTACTGCAAAGAGCTATAAAATATCACTGATGGTTATTACTGAAACAGGTGTAATGGACAGCGCCTAAAAACATTACAGGAAGCAATTAAGCTGTACCTGAGGGATTGTAAAATTTCTGTAGTTAACCTGTGAAGTGAATAATGCATGCATGGATAATCAACAGTCTACTTTTATCATTTTTATGTGTGTTATGAAACTTAGATTAAACTGTACCTGTAGTATAGCTTAGCAGTCTCTGGTAACGCATATGTCCATTCCTTCTGCAGCTTATCTCCCAGACAGACCATTGTGGATGCATTTACCGCTCCCTCCCTTTCTCCCAGATCCAGTGTATGAAAATGTAAGTTGTTTATTTTTAAAGGGGGGTTCAGTTGAACTTTTAGCCGAGTTGTTACAAACTCTTTTAAGTTTGTTGGTCAACCCCCAAAATTTGGAGGATATAAATTTCTGCGCTACTTTTGTTTTTGCAGGCACTGGTCTCTTACATATAGTAATAATTTGTAGGAATGCCTTTACATAGCAGAATTGAAGGTGTATCTTTATTGATAAAGTGTATGGCACAGGTCTGATTTTTTTCTTATTCATCGTGGTTGATGAACTCATGGTAAGGCAGTGCGCCTTTTGGATTTTTCTGCTCTTTGTCCTTCAAAGACTCAGCTGTTTTCAGTCTGTTTAAAATTTTTGTTTAGACACTTAAAATATCTTGTGGAAAGTAAACTTCTTCTAGAAAACGTTTTTGAATGTTTCTTTTCACCTTTGGTGTGTATTTCAGAAAATAAGCTCAATCTGTTTAAGATTTTTGCTTTTACTCTTGATGTGCAGAGTCCTGCATTCTTATGAACTGTGTACAACTCTTATTTTAAACTGATGATTATTTGTCTAGCAGTTACAAGACATTTGGTTCATGTTTTTTCTGAGGCCAGTGTTCAAGTATGGAGGGAAGTCAGGATGCAGTTTCTAGGTGGATATGCTGGAGAACTGTACCTATGAGAACTTAGATGAGTAATTAAATTGTCTAAGGCTATTCATTTGGACTTTGCCCTATGATCTTAGTTTTTAATGTAAAACCAAGATGATGGACATGTCCAGCATGATGATCTTAAATGATGTGGTACGCCATCATGAAATACTTTAAACCTAGAATAAATTTTTCCCCTGTGGAAGACCACAAAATAACATTTCTTTTTGATACATGGATCCTCCTACCCACCAGATTTAAAATTATTAATATATGTTCACTTATTATTGTTTATGTTAATTTGGCTATATTCAAGATATAATTAATGCTCTATGTATCCAGATATTAGCCATTTTAACATATATTAACTTGTTAATGTGCTTGTCAAAATGGGTAATGTACAGTGGGCATTTAAATGAACGTGAATTTAAATTTTACATCAGAAAGTTAGTTGAGATTTTGAGGTTCTCATGATAATGACTGAATTTACTGTCCTCTGAGATGTGACACTATGTAGTTTGGTAGGTGAGTGATAATGCATTGTCTCAAGTCTTCCTTGGGCCCCCAAGACGTGGCAGGTTCCTTTGGAACAGTTTCCTGTCTATCCAGCTACTTGGAATTGCATCCTAGAATACTGATATTTTCAATATCTTATCTGTTTTTAGTTTTGTGTTTCAGTTTTATATCAGAATTTCAAGAAAAAATTTAATTTTTAAACAGTGAGGCTATAACACAGAGTAGATAGTTCTTTTAAAGTGAATTATCACCAGTTTACCTTCAGAACCTTTAATCCTTACTCATGATGGCACTTTTTTGTTTTGGTGCTGTCTGCTTTTCCTGACATTTGAAAATCGTGCCAGTCCTTGTGGTGACTTTAGACTTTATGCATATGTAAATGATTGTTGACCACTGAAGCTAGAGTCCTCACAGTGTAGAATGATTGTGTTTCTGTTTGTCATCAGGTATGCAATATAGTGGCAGGGCAGCGCTGTATAAAGAAATTAACAGACATGCAGACATCAACAATGATTAAGGCTACAGCCCGCTCAGCACCAGACCGTGAAAGAGAGATCAACAACTTGGTCAGGCGGGCTGACTTCAATAATGATGCCTATGTTCAAGAGTTTGGCCTCACTATCAGCAACAATATGATGGAAGTGCGGGGACGCGTCCTACCCCCACCCAAGCTGCAGTATGGTGGCAGGGTTAGTTCGCTCAGCGGACAGGTCTCTCACAGTTTCATTATTATATTTTGTAATTCTTATAACCACTAGAAATAAATACTACTAATATGGCTGGTTACGTACAGAAAGGAACAGCATTATTGATGTATGATTTCTTTTACGATGCTTTCATCGTCTCAGAGTATATAACCAAGTGATATAATTTTTTTAGTGGACTGCCTGTAAAGGGGACCATGGAATAACACAGTATTTTTATTTATTGTTAATAAGTAAACTGTAAGTAAGATATGAGGTTTTTACAGCAGTGACTACGAAGAATGACATCATCTGGGATTTGCCACTGCGTAGATCCTGTGTGAACTGACTTTTCAGAGGAATGTATCGCCTCCATCATCAGGGTAGAAAAATCTGGGGTGTGAAGCTGACCAGTCAGCTCCACCTAGCGCCATGAGCAACTCATGGATAAAGGAGTGGTACAACTGCTTCAAAGATGGCCGCACATCAGTGGACAGCGAACCGCGTTCAGGCAGTTCCTCAACAAGCTGAAATGAGAATTTCATTGAGCAAGAGCGGACTTTGGTCATGTAGGACTGTCGTATCACAGTCCAAGAACTTATGAACGAGATAGGGTAAGCAGTGGATCGGTACATTCAATTTTGACCAAGGATTTGGGCATAAAAGTGTCCGCGAAATTTGTACCGAAACTGCTAACAATGGAGCAGAAGCAACGCCGTCTGGAAATCGCACAGGACATGCTGGACAATGCATACAGTAACCCCAACTTTCTGAACACCATGATCACAGGCGATGAGTTGTGGGTTTATGTGTACGACCCAGAAACCAAGATGCAGTCGTCACAGTGGAAACATCCGACATCCCCGAGGCCAAAAAAACACGGCAGGTCTGCAGCAATGTCAGGGTTATCTTGGCCGTTTTCTTTGACTCCCATTGGGTTGTGCATCATGAGTACGCACCACAAGGCCAAACCATCACAAAGGAATACTACCAGGAGGTCCTTTGTCACCTTTGTGATGCTGTGCGGGGCAAACGACTGGATCTGTGGGCAGCAAAAACTTGGCAGCTCCATCATGATAATGCACCCACCCATTCTGCGCATCTGATTCAGACTTTTGTCTCCAAACACAACATCCCTGTGATTCGTCAGGCTCCGTACTCTCCCGACATGGCTCTGTGTGACTTTTGGCTATTTCTCAAGCTGAAAATGCCACTGAAAGGAACCCGATTTGAGTCAAGAGAAGACATCATGCGGAATGTGACAGCCCAGTTGATCACCATTCCAAAAGATGCTTTCCAGAAATGTTTCCAACAGTGGCAGAAACGCTGGGAGAAGTGTGTGCATTACCAAGGAGACTACTTTGAAGGGAATTAGGGTTTTGTACCTCCAAATCAATAAATGTATTTCTGCCGACCAAAGGTTCAACCATGTATATGGTTAGATTTTGGCAGGGTAGCATGAACTATCAGGCGTTTGTTACAGATTCATCTCTTAATGGAAGATTTGTAACAGTTTCATTGTTGAAGCACGTGCTCGACCATATGTCCCTGTTTAATAAGGCTTCATTTTAATTTTAACAAATTACTTCTCAAGCATTCAGTCCTTCAAGAATTATTGCAGAGAGACTTAGTAGTATGTTAGGCTGGAATAATTTGAAAGCTCTTGAGTGTGAGTGCTAAGTGTGTTTTTAGAGCAGGACTTTTTTCTAAAATCTTCAAAGCTCCGTTATGCCCTAGAATTTTGAAGTTGATTTAAGTATGAGTAATATTTAAAAATTCAATTCCTTCCTCATAGAAGACACATCCCATGTCCATTACAAAGAGCAGCTGGTAAATTCTATTGGGGAAATGTTTATTCTGAGAACTATATGAAACATGTAAATCGACTGTATGCCAAAAATGCAGAGTTTTTTATAATGTTGAAGTAGATGGTACATATGGTAGCCACTGTGCTTTGAAGGTTTAAACATTTTTTTTTTTTTTGCAATCATTAGACACTTGTTCTCTGAAATATTCTTATTCACTGGGTCAGTGAATTATAAAGTGATGTAGTTGGACATGCTGTTCCTTGCTGTGTGGAACATGGTCCTACCACATTCTGATGTGCTTAACATTTTTTTGACAGTTTAGTATAGTATTGAGATATAGTAAACCCTCACTAATCTGGTTACAGTTCATCCATATGTTGGATAATTCAGATCAAAATACAAAAAATGCTATTCACAGTTGACTACATACCTTTAAGACACGTGGCATTTAGGAAGGCAGACTAGTCACTCTGACTGCACAGAGACAGATGAACATATAATACATTGTCTTGCATGTTGTTCAGTATCACTGTTGACTCTTAAGTAGGGCAAATTTTACTTCATACTTCACTAATCTGGATTATTGCTTAATCTGGATGACCTCTTCCCCCAATTAATCTGGATTAGTGAGAATTTACTGTACTATTGATTTAACCACTAATATGCATTGCCCTTTTATAATGTGTGGGTGATTGCTGGGCTTTAATGACACTTTGGGAATGAAATTCAGAGTTTAAAATCAAATGTTATTTTGTTTGTGTGTAAATATTTTTTGCCATGTGTGTACTTTATTTTCAGAAACAGTTTGTAATTTGTTTGCTGAAAAAGAAAAAGAAAGATAACATTATAGAACTTCGAAAAATCAGTGATTGTTTTGCTGGTTTGTGTTGATGTGTGACAGACGAAACAGCAGGCCATGCCGAACCAAGGAGTATGGGACATGAGAGGGAAGCAGTTCTTCACGGGGGTAGAAATCCGAGTTTGGGCCATCTCGTGCTTTGCTCCGCAGAGGACTGTCAGAGAAGATGCCCTTAGGTGAGGCAGATAAGTTGCAGTTTGTGGTATCTGTTTAGTGCCTGTGTTAGGGGTGTAAACTTCGTTGAATTAACTGTATGCTTCATTGTATTGTCTGCAGATATTTGTGCTGCTTGGTTGAGATAAGATATCTGAATTAACAGAAGTGTTATCTTAGCTAGGGATTGAATTTGGTCTATTTTTTATGCACGTTCCATCCTTAGTGAATAGAAGGTGGACTTCTTCACTCTGGTGTGCTCAAGGTGGGAATTTCGCTTTGATGATTTGTTCTGGAGCTCAGTTGGATGATGCAGTGTAAAGAGGTTAAATACAGTTGAAATGTAAGCATGCTGGTTTTCATAGCATGGCAGTCAGTTCATCACCATGGAGGGAGCAGCTCGGGGTTTTGTTATCTGTGCTACTGACGCTCCTTCTCAAATACAACTTCATTAGTGATTATTTTAAAAAGAGTTGACATAGACCTGTTACATTTGATATAGAACTGCCAGAATTGAGGCCCTTCTGCTGTCATGCATGCCTTTCAGCACATAAACAACTTTTGCAACACATTCTAAATTTCTGAAGCATATAATTCATCGCCCACTTGCAGCGCACCTATCTGTATAATGTAACTTGCTGAATTACATTAGGATTTTCTTCTCTTCATATTCATAAATTTTATGTATTGGCATGACCACTAAGATTACTCCTTATTGGGTATGAAGATCAGATGAGGATCCATGACTGCATCATATATACTTTTCAGCAGCCATTGTAAGAGCGAGTTCTTACTTCATAATCTATGTTTGCTTAAGCTCATACACATATGTTGGTTTATACACATGAAATTTGATTAGTCTTAGGCTGTGAATGCAGATCCCAATGAAATAATCATTTTACTGTACCAAGCAGCTAAATGTCGTTGAGGACTGATTTCTTATCATACCAGAATGTCGTCTTGTTCAGTTAATGACATTCCCTGATCTACCACTTTCTGATAAACATTAATATATACAACTCTATGGGAGCTGGTTCTTGTGGGTTGAATATCTGAATGCATTTCCTTTTAAGTTTCTTTTGTTACAGAGGAGAGGCATGCAGTGGCATAGTTGGTTGAGGCACTTTGCTATAAATTAGAAAGTCGTGGGTTCAATTCCCGATGAGGTCATTGGATTTTCATTTGACCTAATCCTTCCAGCCACACCATGGCCCAGGGGTTGACACAGCCTCTTAACAGAAATGAGTACCAGGAATCTTTCTGGGGGTAAAGGGTGGCTGGTGCGTAAGGCTGAGTACCTTACTGCCATCTTTGAGCCGACTGTCTAGAAAATATGGGAGCCTTGACGTCTCGCAACCCTATGGGCCTCCACAGCCTGTTACTGGGATAGCTATACCTTAGTTAAAAAAAATTCAGCCATCAGAATTCACTTTTGATTTGTGTATCTTGATGCAAAGACCTCAAGATAAAAGGATCTGAGAAGGAGAACCTTCACAATATCATATAGGAATGATGATTTCGGGCAACATGTGCCCTTGTTTGTCTTTACTGTCATTACTTTCCTGGTCATGGCACGATGCAGAATATATGGATGTAGGTTGAAGAAGGTCCTCCTGCTATCCAGAAGTGCCATTACACAATGTAAAGCAGGGTTGTGGTTTGCTGTATGTACATGGTAGATCATTTGCATTAGAACTTCAGTGTATGTCAGAAATTTTGTGCATGCTGTGAAGCGTGTTTGAAGGCAGAAATGAGTCACTTCTGGCAGTTCTTATAAAGTTCAGGAAGTCTGTATCACCATTTTACAGTGATCAGCCATAAGTAGAGATAGTTGGCACCTCAGGGAGGGAACTCCCCAACACTTTTCCCTCAGTGGTCATGCCCTCTTCTGCTGCCATTCTATTGCAGGTAGCATGTGTCTTGTCTCAGTTGAATGCACTGCATATTCACCAGATCTTAACTAGCTACATACCTCCCTCCTTTCATAAATCTCACATCTGTCATCGGTTATTGGAACCATAAACTGCTTATTTTTCTGTGTGCCTTCTGGTTTTTTTGTAGGATTCATTCTATGATCTTATGATAATGTGGCAGTTATATGTGGGCCAATGGGTGTGCGATGTGTTTTTATATTCTTTTCTTCCCATGGCCTGCCCTTATGTGGAGATTGTGTTATCTTCACAAATGGTATTAGAAAGGGACATGATAACATAAAGCAAAATGAGAATATATAGACACACACACGTATGCACACACCTTTTAACATGTAACTCAATTGATAATGTGTGCATATTTACCATCTTTTAGTGCATACAGTTTCACTTGTCACTTCACACTACATATTTCGGCATCATTCTGCCATCCTCAGGTGTATCAATCACGTTAAACCATTGCACTGCCTGCCATCAAGTGTCCATTTATAAAATGGTATAAAATGTGTGTTCGTCGTCGTCCAGTAATAAAATTTATATATTAAAACTTTAAGATTATCATCTTACATGTCATATATCAAACTCGTGTGTAACACCATTCATCCGCTGTGGGAGTTGTTGTTCTTATGTTTTAATTGTTATATATTGTGTCTTATGATGTGTCTTTCTTATGTGGCTGCATGCGTTGTATTGCTGGACATATGTGTGTGTGCCATTCCAAGTAGAATATTCTAATGTTTAAAAAATTATTTTAATATTTGATACATTTTGTAATATAAGGGCATTACATAATCAGCGTACCTGTACAAGGCACTCCCAATGTGTAAACACTGGCTAGTGTAGGGAGGTGTAGCATGTAGAAGGAAGGGTGAATGCAAAGCTCATGATGGCCACAATAGGCCAAAACATGTAGTACAGGCAAATGTATGGCGTGTTTATACCAGAATAGTGTTCACTGAATAATATTAATAAACATTATTTTANCCTGACGAAACATACACGACGAACCACGGCAACGGGTTAATAAACATTATCTTGCACACAATATGATGCTACAGTATACTATGTCTAACATTTTCCACAACATTTTTATGTTGTGACATCCCAGAAGATGGTAATAGTTTCCTTCTTATTTGTACTGATGCCAATGAACGTAAGCAGAAATATGTATGATTCATTTTGGTTATTGTATTTTCTTAAAGGAACTTCACAAGTCAGCTACAGAAGATTAGTAATGATGCAGGAATGCCAATAATTGGACAGCCTTGTTTTTGTAAGTAAATTCTGAGTACAGAGTTCAGTGCATGCCATTTGGTATTAAATGTTATGTGCTTGATCACAGTAGTGCATGAAATAGTATTTATGCGCTTAGAAGTGACAATGTAAATTTATATAGCGGCTGATAATAGCAGTTCCTTTCTTGGATGATACATTTCAAAATATAGTATGATTCAGTGTAAAATTGTCACCTCTTTGTGTGCATGTGTTGTACTGTGTTGCTCAGAACTTA
Source organism: Cryptotermes secundus (assembly GCF_002891405.2). Taxonomy (NCBI): domain Eukaryota; kingdom Metazoa; phylum Arthropoda; class Insecta; order Blattodea; family Kalotermitidae; genus Cryptotermes; species Cryptotermes secundus. Next base: position 186,038 of record NW_019734967.1, on the reverse strand, counting down.
GCTGAAGTAGTAATGCAGCTTGCATTTGGGATGTGCCTGGATTGAATCTCGGCTAGGACAGTGACTGTTGTTTTTTTTTTTTGTGTGGGTTTATTTAGCTCCTCAAGGAAAATAGGCTACAGCCATGTTCCTCCACTTTAGATGAGTAAATGTATTCTGTTAGTTCCCTAGTGTCCATTATTATATGACATGGCTGCACATTGAGTGTAATGAGTGGGTCTGAACAGGAAGTCCAGTGAGAGTTTGTATATGCCTGCATCGTAGAAATCTGCCACCGGACCAGTGAATTAGTCTTTTACCGCCTTCTTCACATCTTCATTACTATCCATACCACCCCAAAAACTGCTTCAAGTGTATGAACAAGTGAAAATCACTTGGAAGCAGATCCAGACTGTAGGGAGGATGGACGAAGATGTCCCAGGCAAAGTCAGTAAGTAGCACACATGTGCTAGCAGTCTTTCTTTCTGGGCAAACACATGCTGCATGCATCTGCCAGGGTACATTAACAGATTCCAATTTGTCCCCACATTAGGTAGACTGCCCTACAAAACCACCCTATAAGCGATTTTCATTTTTATTGATATTCATTGTCTGTGAGTTACTTAAAAATACTGGCACTGGTCTTTCTGCGTCACATTTGGCCTACTAAGCTTTATAGTGTCATGATACCAGTCACATATGTCAGCAGAACCACTTCAGGCTAGCTTTGCATTTACACTGGCATTGACTCTGACATGGACCATAAGAGCATGAATGTTGTCTAATAAGAGATAAGCAGATTTTGTGAGCTTCCAAAGGACATATGAAGTTCTATTGAGGATGACAGTATGATACACCATTTTAGCATATTGACTCATTCTTCTATATGGATGCATTGCTTTCTTTCAACATTATGTAGAAAATATAAATAATTAACAGTTAATCAGGTGAAAAGGTTTTGTGATATTTGATTGTTAAATACCTCATAAATGAACATAAGTTACATATATAGCTGGGGTAGCTCAGTATAGTTACTAGGCTGTGAGCTGGACTACTAGAGAACTGGGGTTCATTTTCTGATGGGAAGGGGGCAGAGGTTTCTTTCTTAACCAGTGCATCCTCTTTAACTCCATGGCACCCTCAGCCTCCTGTCCAGTTGGTGCTGAGCTGTTTTCCAGGCTGTAAAGTGGCTGGGGCATAAACTTTGCTGCATCTAATGCTGAAGGTTAAAGCATGAAGCAACTCTCTGTTCCCCCACACATTGTAATAGTGTGGTGCTTAAATAATTAAGCATGAACAGCTTTGTCTTTTACCTTTACGCAAATAACTTACACTCTCTTTCCTTCTTTTTTCCTTCGTTCTTTTTTAGGTAGGGTATTTTACAGTGCTCTCAATATCAGAGACTATGTGGTGTTGACGTTTGTTCATGTATTAATATCTTTAATAATGGTCTGATGGTACTGAAGCATATAACCTGATAACTGTTATTGTATTACAATTTCTATGTGTTAATCTAGACAGAAAATTAAATAATTCAATTGTATGTGGAAAACACATAACATTTGTTTATACAGGGCGTTCAGTCAAGGAGGAAACTTTGCAACACTGCTGACCAGGCCCAGTATTCCTAACCGATTGTTGCTGTAACTGTAACAGCGCATGTTTATTAGCGCTAATGACTCATTCTGCTATCAGCAGTTACAGCAGCAATCTGTGAAGAATGTTGGGCCAGATCAGCAGTGTTGCGAAGTTTCCTCAACACACACTATATGTACCATTTGTTTGATAAATACATACTCAAACATAATGTTATGTGGTTGAGGCATTATGCTATGAGCCAGAAGCTCACATGTTCAATTCCCGATGAAGTTGTTTGATTTTTCAATTGACCTAATCCTTCCAACCACACTGTGGCCCTTGATTAGGCTCTGCCACTAACAGAAATGAATACCAGGAATCTTCCTGGGTGTAAGGGGCGGCCAGTGCCTAAGGCCCACATTACCACCACCATTTGCGAGGTGATTGCCTAGAAAATGTGGGGGCATCAACATCTTACAACCGTATAGGTCTCCATGGCACGTTAAAGGGATAGATTTACCTTTTTACCTTATTTGTCATTTCAGCAAGATTGTCAGTAGCTGAGATTATTTAGGGTTAGGTGATAGGATGATGGTGAATAGTGAATTGGAAAAGTCGTGAAGAAAGTGGTCATGGTATAATTTAAGGCACTATCTAGGCCTTTGCCTTGAAAATGAAACTAAAGGGGTGATGTTTTGAAATAATGTCTGACATTCAGTGGGAATCACAAGTGGTACTTGACAGCATTACAGAAAATGACTTCCACAGTGTTTTGAAGCCTGGAAAAAAATGATGGGATCGCTGTATACATTCCCTAGGGGATTATTTTGAAGGAGATGACAGTCAAAATTGAGCAAGTTAAGCGAGTATTTCTTTTTTGACCAAGTCCGAGAGCTTTCTGATAGCACCTCATGTAGCAACAATGGATGTAAGGGCACTTCATTTCTAGAGAAATTGAACTCTCATGAAGACCTGAAGACAACATTTTATGTGATCCTATGCAGAGAACTCCATGAAACCTTTGGGAAGCCCCGCACTTATACTGCATATCCCATGACAGTATTTGAAACATGTTTCAAAATTTTGAAAACCATCAGCATGTATTTGAAGAATCTTGGCTTGAAATGAGACTTGATGTGATGATTTTCAGTTGAAATATATCCTGGAAGGTATTTTGAAGTGTAAAAGTTGTTGACATAATAAAGTGATTAGGACTACTTATGCTGGTCCGTCCATACTTTTCCATGATTTGATTATGCTGATAACATTTGGTGAAGAGTGTAGATCATGAAGCTTCTGATTTTGCAGGTTTTCACCATTGTTACTTCCACTCTCCCCAGTGCAAAGTATTTTCCTCAGTACTGTAATCTTGCCCTAAGGCAATAGACAAGTTTTGCACCCATACAAAACATTAGATAATATTACGATTTTATTCATTTTGATCTTTATAGGTTTAGGCAAGGGATGCGTACACAAAACAATCTGAACTGAATGGCAGCAACTCGCCATAATTATGAGCTGCCCTAGTAAGTGTTTAGAGCCCCTAATGGTTTACTCGTCTTCTAAAAAGTTGATGCCACTTCGTTAGGGATGTTCTGTGCTGCTTGTAAGATTAATTGAGAAGTTGGACACATTTTGGAAGTCATAAAATGGTCCCAAGAAAGTGTGTGCAACTTTCAAAGATGTGCAGTTGTGCAACATTGTAGTATCTGGCATAGAATGGTGCTGGGTAGCTACCTTACCAGAAAATTGGGCAGTCCTTGTAATACAGATGAAAGGAACAGGGTATTGGAGTGATCTGAATAAGATAACCTTACATCTCCCTGTAATAAAGATATGTGGACTTCAAGTATATTGTGGTGAAATAAAGACTGATTTTAGAATATTACACATTCTCCACCCAAACCGGTATATATATTTATGCTCATTAGTTCTTGTTGGATTAATGATAGGATTGGTGCTGCCCTTGTACACACTGTATGCCTTCTTGTGTATACAGTATAGGACGTTATATAGTTGTCATTTCCATAAGATCAGAATGCAGTGTAAAGTCAGGTCACTGAAAGAATGAATACAGATTTTCCGTGTCTNGTACCATCAGTCCCGCCGAGCAAGCGAGTTCGGCCACTTGCTTAGTGGTGTCTATAATGCTTCCCCCATCTATCAGAGGCCTTAGAGACTATTGTTGGGCGGGAAACGTCCTGGAATTTGGCTCAGTGATCCCCTTTGGGGATATGAGGTTCTTTTACGTGCTGTAAAGTTACGACACGGGACACACAGCTTAAAGTCCCTCCCGGAGGACTTGTTCCCTGAATTTTTCTGCCCTTAAAAATTCGACGACCTCTGCCGGGTATTTGAACCCGCGTACCACGAGTCATGAGGTGGGAACGGAGGCTGCTTCACTGACATCCTTAGGTGCACCACTCCATATCTGTATAGTAAAATGAAACAGTTTAGGAAATGTTTGTATCACTACATAATGCAGGGCCTTGGTGGTAAGCATACAGTCACAGTTCGTACCCTTAGTTGTGATTAAAGCTTTTTAGTAGGAAACTTAAACTATCTGACAAAACAGGTTTTATGTGATTAAGCCTTTTTAAATTGTACATATTATTACTTGCATTTCTTATTACCAGTTGTACTCAATTTGTTATCTTATATTGTCAATGTTTAGTTACACCTTTTATCATTAATTATATTAACATTCTAAACTATTCTTATATTATAAACTAGTTTTTAGATAATTGCTTCAATGCATAAGCAAGATTTGTACATAATATTTTGACTGAATTTTTTATTCTAAAATTGTCAATGTTTTACTGTTTTTAAGATTAATTCTTTTATGACTAATGTAAACCTTATCTACTGTTAATAGTTTTTTGACAGCTACTTGATTGATAAGCAAGATGTGATTAAGCTACTTGATGATTTCTATATCTAATTGGTTGTTTTTCGACCTTGGAAAGATCTTGTGGAATGTGAATAAATAAATGAATGAATGAATGAATGAATGAATGTGGCTCAGAAGCAGAGAATAGAGAAGATGGAAATGTAAATTGAAACACTTTCTTTTGACTTTCATTTGTGTAGTACCCGATTCACATCTTGGCCAGAGCTATCATGACTGAGAAGAGTTCAGTCTATATTGTCTGGGATATAATGCCATGCAGTCTGGTGAAAGTCAGCAGACATTTTGGAGGAACAGTTTAGTTGCTGTGCTTTATACCTTCCAAATAGTGAGGTGCTTTTGTAGTGGTAGCCATGTCACAATACATTAACCTTACTCAGGTTTCTAGGATATATAATATTGCATTGTTTTATAGGCAAATATGCAACGGGTCCTGATCAAGTGGAGCCAATGTTTCGGTACCTCAAATCTTCGTTTACGGCACTCCAACTAGTTGTAGTCATTTTGCCAGGGAAGACACCTGTGTATGGTAAGTGGTACAGACAATAGAATGATGCATTAAGGTCCTCTGTCTCCTCTGACTAACACAGATTTAACATTTGTTGTCCCAACTTCCCCAGCGTTTGTTACAAAATTTTATGTTTAGTTTTATTACAGCACTTTATGCAGCTGTATGCCCTTCAAGCAAACAGTGGACCGGAGGCATTCCCCTTGACATTTAGTGTTCCCATTGTGAGTGGTCGACGTACTTTAACTGTCTTGTGTCCCAGAGAGTTAATTAACGGAACTTTTTGCGGTGGTGTGATGCACTGGGGAAAACTATGGAAGTGATGCGTAAACTCACTGTATTATATCATAGGTGAAATCATTCCCCTGGTTTCATGCTTTATTTTATTATGGGTCTGAAAATGTATATTTGTTATTGTTTTGAACTCCTTGATGGATGCTGTAGAATGACAACATTCTGGAATAGTTTCATGTGGTGCAGAGATAGTATATTGTAATTCTTAAAATGAGTACATGCAACAGTACTCCTAGAGTCAGGAAATGGAAATAACATTTTGTGTGCCTTGACAGTAACTGGTGCAGATAGCCTAATCTGCATTAGGTTGGGTGCAGGTGTGTTGCATGCAGCCAGTTTCATGATGCAAAATATTGTATTTAAGCATCGTATTGCATTAAGGTATCTTTTGTACACACATATAATTCTGTCTTAAATGTAACTTAATATAATGTCACCCTTTTTCCTGAGTACATGTTTTGGCTGCATTCAGCCAATCAGGCGTTCTCTATCTTGATAAAATTTTGATCTGTATGTCAAAGTTATATATCGCATATGAATGTGATATTCCCTAATTAAAATTAAGTAATCTTGGAATTAAAATTAATTAACATCTTAATGTTATCAATTGTGGTAGTCATCCATACTTGTAAGTACAACTACAAACAACTATCAAAACTTATAAAACCAACAAAATTATATACACTATACATTATTCACAAATTACAAATAATTCCCATGCTGAAAAGGTAATGCAGTGTCACTAAATCCAATAATGAGAAATGCTTTTAAGCAAATATCTTTTACATGAATGGAAGATGACCACAGTGGATATAATGTTAAGTTGTTAATTAATTTTAATTCCAAGTATAACAATTTTAGCAAGATAGGCAACACCTGACAATGGCTGTATATGGCCGAAACATGTAGTGAGGAAGAAGGGTTGCATTTAAGACAGAAATATTTTTGATGAACCTGGTGCAGACAGTGAAGATTTATGAATCATGTCCCACACAGATGAATTGACTTTGGTGCGCGCACGTATGGGTCCAGTATCCACTATGGATATCTTGTAACATACTGGAAACTGGATATGGGTGGGCTCCTGTGTTCTAAGGAATCCCGTTGCTCTGTTTGTATATCTTCACTGAAGTGCCCATCTTGGCAAGTTAAAATTCTGGCTGGAGCGCTTTAATATGTGGAATTCACTTGGATCTGTAATCAAAACACAGTAGCATGGGAAAATATTTAAAATGTAAGGGTAAACCAACAGGTGTCAAAATGTAATATGGGTTCCAGTTATCAGCAGAAGCAACTTGGACCAGAATATTACAGTTTCCATCATGAGTGTTTTAACACCACCCCAACCAAGAAGATAATTACAGCTTGAGACATATCAAATTTATCCCGAATATGGGCAGTTGTTCGTGTTCGTGGGCGAGTTCCAAACTCATTCTGCCATTGTCATACCTCTTTAATGTTTTCGTACTTCTTGTACCACTTCAATACAGCCTTGCATTGCTCAAAGAACAGCCTTTCAGCCATTGTTGCTGCTGTCTTCTGCTCACAGTGCGCACGCGGCATGACACTCACGTGACTCATGTGACCTTCACCATCTGTTGAGAAAACATTACACTATACTACCGCGCAAGAATTGTAACTACATGTCATTTTGTTCCAAAGATATTGACTATCAAAGAGTGAGTACATTATTTTTGGACCCCCTGTGTTATGCACCATAACTTCTAGGTTTTTTTTTTCCAAAATAATTGTGAGTTTCATGAGTAAATATGGCATGTTATTGATGAGAATTTTATTGGAAGTTGTGCAGTTAGTGATAGAACCCTTGGTATATCAGTTCTGCAAAACTAATTAAATCATACGACTTATATGTATAACCTCCTCGAAAAGAGAATCTAGCAAGTTCAAGTGGAATCAGTATATTTGTCAGCTGAATTCACAACGTTGCAGCACATAAGATAATGAGTAAGAGTGCACTGTGTGTTGTCTCTTTTAAGTATTTTGAAAAGTGTTGTATGTGTCATATCTACAATTCATAATTTCTAGATAGATTCTGGAAACAAGACGGTCCCCTGTTGAACACTGCAAACTTTGTTAGACTCCATGTACAAGTTATCAAAAGCGAAATTAAAAGTTTTGTACTGAAAGCTAAATTTCCGTTAATTCATGAAGTGACTTGGCAAGTAACCAACTTGCAATGCAGTGTCTGTGTTCCTTTTCCATGATTATAGATTTCAAAAAGTAAATATAGGTGAGTATCCTGTAATTGAGTTTAGCTGCTGTGCTCTTGTACATGGAGCTCAAGGCCCTACAACAAATCTTCTCACCAATCCAGTGGAAGAGCTACAAGCGTGTGTTCGACCCTATGGCATGTTCAGCAGGCTGCAATCAAAACCCCTCCAGATCACAGCGATGCCTGTAGTAGTCCCTGTATGCTATGGCAGGCATCTTTGCACCCTGTAAAAGGGTCATGATTTTTTTTTTTTGGAAATGGTGAGCTTTTAAACACCAGTCCTCTGTGCAAGGCAACAAAGGAATTATTGAGAAGAGCATTCAGGCTATGATGTCATCCAGTCTTCAGTGATATTCAGCATTTTCTTCTTATTCTTTTTGTTTGATAACGATCCTGTCCAGCTAAATTTGTATACAGTTGTGTGAATAGTTTTTTATTTGGAGCTGAAATATCCTGAGATTCGTGTCGGAATCTTACGTTTCACATGGGTATTATTTATGGGCACTCGTTCAAGCACACAACTCTCACGTGGGATTTTGATACAAGAAGTGATGCATCTCATTGAGATATTAATGCCGAGGGCTTGTGATTATGGTTGATGAGCATGTAACACAGAAGCTTGCTTCACATTAGCTGTTTGAAGATTTATTGGGGCAATACTGAAGAGAAGTTCTAATATGTTGTGACATGTGAACGTGTTACCAGGCAACAGATGTGTAAACACGGTCCAGCATGCAACAGTAGAGGAAGCTATTTTTTGTATAGACTGGCTGGATAGTGATCGCGTGATGCGTGTCTGTTCTGTAGCTATGTAAGTATGAGTCCAGGGGGGTTCAGGGCAGTTACGAGTGGTATTAGTGGCAGAAGCACGTGAACAAGCACGCAAGGAGTACAGAAGAGCACAAGAAGTCAGCCTGTGAAGATTTAATATGTGATTTGAAGATTTTATATGTGCTACAGTCAGTGGTATTAGAAGTGTGTGATTTAGGGAGACTTTTAGTTCGTGTGTTATAAATCTGTGAAGACTGGGAGATTAGTGTGGAGTGCTTTGTAGTGTGAAAATCAGTAACTGTTGTTATTATTTGTAGTTACAACCTGTAAGAATCCAATAAATCCATTTACCAATCCAAAACCCATTTTTAGTCACTGTGACATGTGACAATATATTGACTCTAGGCATGTTATTTACTGTGCCAGGAGTCACAAAACATGCCGTGGGAGTTGATGTGAACAGCATGTGTCTGTGCTCCTGGACTGGGTGAATGATCTGTGGCAATCTGTCAGATAGTTTCCCTGTACTTAAATTAACATCAGTGATGCAGAGAAAGTGGATGAATCTTACTCTTACGAGAACAGTGAAATTCTTAAAATTTAGGAACATAAGCTGATCTTGCATATACATGCACTTACCCTATTCACTCAATTCAAATACTGTTAAAAATTTCTCACATTTTGTAAAGTGTCCAGTAGAATTACATACATTTTTGTGAAATAATGTTGGAACAAGTTTCATTGTACTTAACACTGTTTTTGTTATTAGCTGGTCTGAAAAATTCTTACAGCCAAGAGACAAAGTTATGTTTGTCAAATAATAATCGTAAAAATTGCCAGTTGAATAGAAATGTATTTCCTGTCTGTGGATAGCAGAGAGGGGCTGTAAAATTATTTCTGATTGCTACAGATAGTGTACTCTGCATATATGACTGCTGTAGTGGTGGGGTAGTGATCATCATATGTGGGTATGGGGAACGAACTTGAGAGGTTAAGTGTCCTGGAGTGTATCACATAAGAACACTTGGATTGTAGCAGTTGTCAGTGGATAGTCACAAACTCATATTGTCAGAGGGGACAGACATGTGACATGTGTCTTCATTTGTTTCAGCCGAGGTGAAGAGGGTGGGTGATACTGTTTTGGGTATGGCCACACAGTGTGTTCAGGCAAAGAATGTAAACAAAACATCACCACAGACCTTGTCAAATCTCTGTCTGAAGATAAATGTGAAACTGGGAGGAATCAACAGCATCCTGGTGCCAAGTATCAGACCGAAGGTAAGCATTGCCTGTGGGGCTAGACATCTCAGTAGTGGCTGTAACTAAGCACAGATATTTTATGGCATGCTTAGCATATACAGTCAGAAAACTGAAGTGAGGACTTTCATCCCATAACAGCAATGTAAATACTGCAGTAGATAGAGCCAGTTGGATTATATGTATTATCATGCAATTGAGTGACTGTAGATGGGGTTTGGATTGGTAATTGGCGTTATTGGACACGTTAACGCAACACATGACTACACTTTAAAGATCACTGTCACAGTCTTCACTTTGTCGCTTGGTAACGTTTTCCAACAGTAGACATTCCTCTGCTTCTGGCCTCATATTCTTGCAGGCTGGTGGTCACGTCACACCAACCCCCTATTCTAACTGCTGTCTCAGGACTATCTTGTAATGGTAGCTGGTCCCTGTTATGTAGCCTCAGCACGGGCCACACAGAAAACACGGCTTCCAACAGTTACTCTGTTGTTGGGTGTTACAGAGCCGTTACCTAGCAGTAGCTGTTTTCTCTGGCTTCACAGCTCTCTCTTTGAGTAAATATGTCACCATATGATTGCAAGCTGTTGTTACAGTATGCAGTGAAGTGTCCTTTGGTAGTCAGTCTTGTAATTGTGGGGTTGGTATTGGACATTTCAGAAACTGGCTCTGTCCCTTGTCATCAGGACTTGGTGTGAAGAGCATTGTGTTTGCATGCTGTGTGGCTAGACTGCTCATTAAACCAACCCCTGATGATTGAGGCAGGGATGGTTGCTGGAAGGTCAGACATTAGCTCATCATTGATACAGCTGATTGCCCAAGAAGACTTCATTCCATTTGGGTTGTAGTTTTGATGTTCTTGAATCAGTTTATGCCTTGTTGACTTTCAGGTATTATTATATATAATATTATATAATTATGTAATATATACAGTAGAACTTGGTTATAACGTCATCAAAGGGACCTAAAAATAGTGTCGTTATAAACGAATGTCGTCGTAACCGAAATGGGCACTTCCACAGTAGCCTTATGTTAGTCACGTAAAAATCTACCAAAAACCGAGTTAAAGTGTTGCATTTTTTAGTGAAATACGTAGTTAAGTACAGACTAACGTAACATTAACGTGGAATTGCCCAAATGTGTAATATCAAAGACATATTACAGCGCTTTTCACTGACAATACACACAATATTTCACGAATCACTTTAACTTTCTCTTCAATGCTTAAAACTTTCCTTTTCATTGCCATGTTTTCGCTACTGCACTTCTCTGGGTTTAGGCAGGAACACTATAGGGTAAGTAGACAATGTGAGGTCCTGTTAGACGAGATTCTAGGAAAGGAATGCAGTTAACAACCTGCCACTTCCTCTTACACTGTTCACGCAGTCCCACGCCACACCCTTGTTTTCGCATAAAACCCACGCTCCTCTTGCAGCCCGCGGTCGTATTCTTCCAGGACAGTCACGTCAGCAAGTAGAGAAAGTGAGGGTGGGCAGACGCATCGAACTTTCCCAC
>NW_019734967.1:174362-174947 GCF_002891405.2 Cryptotermes secundus | reverse complement strand
TGCATTTGTGCATGTCATACTAAGCAAGGTATAAAAACAGTTGCTTTATGAGGAATTAGTTCGTACCATTGAATATTTGACGCAATAGACAAGGTGTCACAGAAACCGATGTTGCTATAACCAAGTTTTACTATTATATTATAATATTCTATTTACACAAGCTTAAAATGATCTCATTTATACAGTGTCCTCCTGTCCAGTGTGTGTTTTAACCAAAATCAGTTATCTAATTTTTCCATATAAAGTTTTCAGTGTTTTTTTATAATTCCATTACTGTATATGGACGTTAAATACTATTATTTCCTCAGTACCAACTGATTTGTAGTCCTTTAAATGTGTCATATTGTTCATGATTTGTTTATTCCGTCTTGCAGTGCATACACTTATCTATCTTCTTCTCTCACTTTCACTACATGTTTCGGCATAAGAATGCCATCTTCAGGTGCTACTCAATTCACGTCAAACTAGTACATTGTATGCCTTGTCTTCACTTTAAAATAACTAAAATATATGTCCATCATATATATTGACAAATGTCAATCGTAAAAATATTAAAACTGTTCAGGGTTCCCGATCGCTACGTCG
>NW_019734967.1:154611-174322 GCF_002891405.2 Cryptotermes secundus | reverse complement strand
GAACCCTGAACAGTTTTAATATTTTTACGATTGACATTTGTCAATATATATGATGGACATATATTTTAGTTATTTTAAAGTGAAGACAAGGCATACAATGTACTAGTTTGACGTGAATTGAGTAGCACCTGAAGATGGCATTCTTATGCCGAAACATGTAGTGAAAGTGAGAGAAGAAGATAGATAAGTGTATGCACTGCAAGACGGAATAAACAAATCATGAACTTAAATCAGTGCAACAGGACGCTAAAATATAACATTGTGTCATATTGTGACGTGTTGGGTATGTAACGTGACAAATAACTTCACACCATATTGGATATAGCGAATTTATTGCACATTCACTCTTACATTTACACAATTTACAATCTCCCAACTACTGCCACCACCAGTATTACAATTACTTCTGCTTCCATTCACTCCGGCGAATGCTAGACTGCATCTGACTGGTTACTTTGGTTACTCTCTCTAGTAACTCTGGTTACACTGACGAATACTCTTTGTTATGTACCTTCNATTTACAGTCTCACAACTACTGCCATTGGCAGGCAGCATCACAATTACTTCCACTGTTCTCGGCGACTGCTAGACTTCCACTGCACTTGGCGACTTCACGATCACACTGTGTCGCTCCTGATCACCACACTGCTCAGCCGGCTTTTTATACTGTTCCCTGTTGCCTTGTGTTAACAGCGGTGTCCTGTGTTATGTCACCGCAGGGGAGGGGGGCAGAGTGTTGATGGGCCTGTTACCGTAGCAGTGGCAGTGACTCCGATGCTGTTACATCACCACTTGGGGGGGGGGTGTTTACCGAGAGTTGCGCCGTCCACGTCACAATATAACCATTAATGTAAATTGATATAATGAATTTATATAGCACAGGCAATTAGTCTTACTTTCTACATAATCTTCTGTGATCACACTGTGCAGCTTATTAAAGTGTGGTTTAATAGGCACAGTTACTATAAATATTTAAGAAAATAATGTGTTAAAATGTCACTTACATATAGTGTTCAGTATTAACATTAGTATTGTATCTTCAGTAATTTCTCAGTGGACATCATAAAGAATTGCTCTTCATCCTCAAACTAAGAAATATGAAACCTTGAAACTTCTGTGCCCATAGAACTTCAGTGTGATGTTATTTTCAGGGCCACAGTTCTGATTGCAGTACCACTCTCTTTGATGAATGGATGCAGATATAGTAAAAATATGAGATCTTATCTGATGGGTGTTGTGTCATTATGAAATGTACATTATGAGTTAGTCATAAGAACATAAATCCTGATTGCCCCTAAATATGGAATTGGGTGAAGTGGCTGTAGGTATGACTGCTGCAACATCACTAAGTGGTCGGTCTTTTCCCCAGACATCTTCTATTTCTGTGTGATGTTTTATACAGTTTCTTTATACATGAATTTAAAGTAGATTCCCACTTCTGTTCATGTTGTTTGGCTTGCGGCGTGTAATCTGATGAGTACCATACTTGTACAATTTAGTGATTCCTGTTTTAAGACAAATGGTGTGAAAGAAGGTATGGTGTTTTTACCTTAAAATTTCACCCCTTGTGGTTAAATGTATGTGGATACAGTGGGACTCCTTATATGCACTTTTCTGTAGTCAGGTGAAAAGTTGTGTAAATTGCAGGAAAATAAAATAATCGTAAGCTTAGTGTTTGCCTTTACCTTAACCCTTAACTTGAATGCTCAGAAAGTAATGTGGGCACATTATAACATGTAAACTCACAGAAACGTGACATATACAGTATTGTGATGCAGGATGAAATCGTTTGTTAAGCAGTGTGAAACTTATTGCACAGTCTCTCTTGCAGATCATATTGATTTCTTAGAATATCTTTGTTTTTTTATCCTTTGCCATAGGTCCAAAATTCCCCATATTCTTTAGTGACACATTGGTTTTCTATTATTGTAGTCAGAGATCACTCATAATCATACTCTTTTGCACAGGAAATGCAATTCCACGAGTTTGTTAATACTCCATAGTGTGTTGAGTTTCTCTTCTAAAGAAGTGGTATTTCTTTCCTTGTATGTTACCATCATGCCTTATTAAACTCACAGATTGAAATAAAATAACTGCAGTGCATGCAGCATACTCAGCTAATAATTTAAACAACAGCAACAACAACAACAACAACAATACTGAATAAGTAGAAAACAGAGAATCCAGCAGTTGAACAGAGAGGTTGGTGAGTCACAAAAAAATATTGCTTGGGAAACTCAATATAATGACACGTTGAAAACAATCACAAGCTGAATTAATGATTTCAGAATTGTGACTAACCCTTCAGAGTAGCTAATGGTTGGAAAGGAAATTTGGCTAGTCACAAAGTGGCAGTGAACCCAGGAAATTCAGATTAAATGACACATGAATTCTGTGGGAACTAAAATCATTGATGTGGTAGGAAAATTAGTGGGTCAAAAAATGGTATGGGAGGGCATATGTTCTGGCAGTGTATTGTTACGTGCAACTTTTGGTCATAGATTTTGGTTAAATGTATTTACAAGTATATAATTATGTTATTTAAGACTTCACACTTAATCCTCTTCGGTTTGAATATTACGAGTGTGGTCAGATGTATCCAGTAAAGCACTAGCATTTGTGTCCTCATCTCATGAAATACTGGTGTGGGGATCTGCAACTGTCTGCCTGCTGGCCCATGGGCTCTTAGGAGGAAAGGGAAAGTTAGAGATGTCAAGGGGCATGATGTCTTTATGGTTTGTAGGCACGTATGTTGTAAATGTTACCAGTGTAAGAGACTTCCCCAGGGATGTAAAGAAGTAGGACTTAACTGAATGTGATCATTCACTCATCATTTGACACTAACCATTATAGTTGAGACAGAATTATTTGATAACTGATCCATTTGTTCTTTTCTGGATTTCACCTCTGTCATTCTTTACTTTATTCTTATCAACCTTTCATTTTGTTTTGATAAAATATGAAATGGACATGTTAGCAAAAATAAACTACATGGAGGAAACCAGAATCCTGTTTTTTGAGAATATAATATGTTCTTCTCTAAACAATGCTATACACAGTCAGGTTAATTTGGTTCTTGCTGCAGCTCAGACTGGCTGAGTGCCAAGTATTTGTTTGCAGGATCTTTTTATTCTTTAAAAGTGAAACGCTTGTGAAAATTATACAATTTTCAGTATGTTGAACTGGTGTTCAGGAACACTGAACATTCCCTTTCTCCATAGGGCAAGTGTGGAGTTCAGTGGTGTTCACTCCTCCTTTCTTGCTTAGGTATTTAATGAACCTGTGATATTCCTGGGGGCGGATGTTACTCACCCCCCTGCTGGTGACAACAAGAAGCCTTCAATAGCAGCAGTTGTAGGCTCAATGGATGCACACCCATCACGCTATGCAGCCACTGTGAGGGTCCAGCAGCACCGGCAGGAGATCATACAGGAACTCAGCAGTATGGTCAGGTAAGTAACGCCAGTAGCACGACTGGTACTAAAGTTGGTTTTTGAACATGACCCTGAGCCATCATTAACATTTTATTTCCTAGAGGTTCATCCTGATGTTATCCTCCATCTCCTTGGGCTTCAAAGTGGCTGTTTTCCTGCCAACAGTACTGCAGGCCCAGCCAATCACAGCTTGCTGTACTTCACCATTCTAATGGTGCTAGGGGACCTGCATACATCATGTTACATAATGTAGCATTTACTTGTGTACCATGTTCCTTTCTGAGTGATGTACACCCCAATTTTTAGGAGAAGAAGAGTGGTAAAATGTTTAATAAAGGTATCTCAGAGAATTAGTTGCATAAATTATGAAAGTATTGTTACATGCTAATGACTAGACAGGGTTTTGAATTGTTAATTGAATTTATGGAATGCTTATGACTCATAACTACAAATGTTGAGGCTCACTAATCTACATGCTCTACAAGTCACCATTGTACACACTGAGTCATCTGACGCAGTTGTGTCTTCACTGAGTGTTGCTGTAGTGGGTTCTAAAAGCTCTGCTCATGGCTAACCACCAGCTACAAGTGATGGTCAACTCATGACTGGCTTGTCCCATTGGTCCTCATTATATAGCCTTAGCATGGGCTGCATCGAAAACACTGCTTCCAACCATTGTTCTGTTATTGCATGTGTGTTCCTTGCCACGGAACATGTTTACTGAGCGGTTGCCTAGGAGCAGCCATCTCATCTGGCTCCACTATTCCACCTTTCAGGTGTCATGTCACATTATCAAGAATAAAGAAATACATTATCCTGTTGTATGTTAGTTTTAATAGTTTTGGCTAAAAATAACTGTAAAATGGCTCCACAGAGTCTGATATTGGCATTTTAAAGTTTCCATCACTTAATGCTGGTCCTGAGCAGCAAAAGAAAAACCATGAATTAGAAGTGCTCCAGCTGGAAAATATCATGTCATTCTTTTTTTTTACTTACTAACTTATGGAGCTGAGCCCTTCTTGAGAAGAAGCCAAATCTGCAGCTACTCAAGAATTTCCCAGCATTTTATGGAACCCGAAGGTTCATTGGCATGTTCACAGGAGCCCTCCATTGGTCCCTATCGTGAGCCAGATCAATCCAATAAATACCATCCCATCCTGTCTCTCTTAAGATCCATTTTAATATTGTCCGCCCACCTATGCCTTGATGTTCCCAGTGGTCTCTTACCTTCTGGCTTTCCCACCAGTATCCTATACGCATTCCTCTTCTCCCCCGTTCGTGCTACATGCCCTGCCGACCCCATCCTCCTTGACTTGATCATTCTAATTATACTTGGAGAAGAGTACAAGTTATGAAGCTCATCATTCATATTTCTTTTAGTTTCTCAAAATTTATGTATTGCCTTATGTTGTATCTTGGGAAATAAAGCTGGTTGTCCAAAATTTGTGGGCATATCCTGACACTCAGTAGTCCCAAATATTATCAATTTTTGAAAATCTAATTTATTTTCAAGAGGCAAGGAATTGACCTGATGGAAATGCCAGAGGGCATCAGTTGTAATGTTCTATATGAAGGGCACATATGTGTTACATGGTATCATGTTTTATCAGCCTATTAATGCAACACAAATTGTATATTTCAGAGAATTGCTGATCATGTTTTACAAGAGTACAGGAGGCTACAAACCACATCGGATTATTCTGTACCGGGACGGAGTATCTGAAGGACAGTTCCTCCATGTGAGTGTCAGTAGCAGTTCTTCATTTGGAAATACAGTAGAACTAGTAATAAATAAACGTGTCATATTTATGTCAGTAAATATGACTGTATGAATCACTAAATTTGTGGGAGGTGGATGAATGAAAGTCATTGGCAGGCAAATCTTTCACACCATTTCATGGGGCTTGTATTATCATCCAGTTGAGTATACCTTATTTTCTTGACATGATTCAGTATGAAGTTCACTGAAAACAATTCTCAGGGCTAAGTACTCCAAGCTGCTGTTCAAGTAACTTCATGGAGCTGGGTTCGCCTTGAGAAGCTAGTAATTCTTGACCACCCATATTCCCAGCATTCTCTTGAACCCAAAATTTTATTTTTCTGGTCAATAAGGCTTTCCACTGGTCCCTGTACTAAACCTGATCAATCCAGTCCCTGTCCTTTCTTTTTCTGTTTTAAAATTCATTTTACTATTTTCCTCCAATCTGCATTTAAGTATATGTACATTTATACATGGGTGCACTCAGTATCATAGTTGGTTGGGACACTGTGTTTCAAATCAGTAGGTCATGGGTTCGGTTCTTGATGAGGCCACTGGCTTTTTCAGTTGGCGTAATTCATCCAGCTGCACTATGGCCCTGGGGTTGACTCAGCCCCTGGCAGAAATGAGTACCAGGAATCTTTTTGGGATTAAAGGGCAGCCGGCACATAAGGCTGACAACTTCACGGCCATCTGTGAGCTGATTGTCTAGATAATGTGGGACTCTCAACGTCTCACAACCCTATGGGCCTCCACAGCCTGTTACAGGGATAGCTTTACCTTTTTTTTTTATACATATAATTTTCAGTTGACTTTGCTTGTTATTTCACCTTTTAGTAAGTGTCTTTGTGACATTACATGTAGGATCAGGAAACATTTGTAGCATTGTGGGTAGTATCTTCTGGATATGACTGTGTGTGATGTGGAAGTTTACTTGTGGTATAAGGTGGTATACTGCCTTGATCTTCAGGGATACAGAGCACTCTCCTTGCCTGTTTGGTACAGGCCTGTTTGACCCTGGAGATTGAGCCAGTAGATTCCCCTGAAATGGCGGTAAGCTTTTACCAGTATCCTGGAAGATAGTTGTTGCTCTCCATGGCATTTTTTCCAAACCTTTCCTTTCATGGAAGTAAAAGCTCCAGTTGTGAAGTGGCATAGAAGGTAACACAATAAAGTGTGACAAAGAAAATTGAAATTTTGTTTGTATGCTCTTATTGCAGATTTATTGCTTATTGTGGTTGAATTGTAACAATGGTTGCAGCATACAGTATTCCAGTTTCACTTGTGATGCTATGCACTATGTAAATCTGGTTTCATGCAAGTGTGCTCTGCTTAAAGAGAATAAACTTGTGTGTTGCACATTTTGAATATAAATGAAGGGTCAGTGCATCATTGCCTGGCCTCCAGTGATTTGTGTTCCCACAGGTAAATGTTAAACATGTTTCATGTGCTGTTGGTACAGGTTCTGCAGCATGAGCTCACAGCGATCAGAGAAGCTTGCATCAAGTTGGAAGGAGACTACAAACCGGGCATCACATTCATCGTAGTTCAGAAAAGGCATCACACAAGGTTAGCAACTTGTACCACTTGGTAAAGACCATATGGGCCACTGTTTGTCTGATACATTTCTGTTTAAATGGTCTGAAACAGTTGATGCTGCGTTACTGTTGTTTCGTGGTACTGCTATCACTAGAAGCCACAATAATGCAGCAGTTAAACCTATCAGCTTCTGCTTTTTGCTGATATTAATGTATGAATACCATACTGAAGACTGTAATGAGTTGCGTTAAGAAATAACAGAAAAACTAAGCATGTTCATATCTTGTCACCTGAATACAGTATGCTTTATTTCATTGCAGTCCGTGCACACTCATATTTTATTATGAAATTAAGAATGTATGTTTCGCTCATTTCATTTAAGCAAGGGGGAAAAAATGACAAGATGATGTGTTCAGAGTCTGAAAAGGTGAGTAGCAGGTAATAGACTCTGAAGCAAGGCCAGAAGGTTGGAAGCAATCATATTGTCTGTTGCATAATGTCATCTGCAGCAAATTTCATATGTGTATTATTGGCCTCTATGCTTCCTTTGTTTGCATACTGAACACCTACATTTGTTATACCACATCTGTTCATCCATGATAGGATCTATTTTTCCCAGAGTTTACCATTACTGTGTGATTTCCTTCTTGTGTCTGTAATGGATCACCACTGACAGAAGGGGCCAGCTAGCCAGTTCCATTTCCAGGTGTAATGCTACAGTCACAGTAGTGGGAGACCTGGCTCTTGATTCCACTGCTATGAATATGAGCTTAAGGCATGTCAGATCAACTCATGGTACTTCATATGCTGCCACCACTCATGATCAACTTCATCTTGTCTGTTCTTGTCCACACCTCTTGGGGGGGGGGGGACCCAAAAAAACTGCCACTTAATCATTAATTTAATTCACTCACTGTTTAGTTTCCCATGTTCTTGCCCAATTTACATTGGTCACGTGGTAATTAAAGGTTTTAATGTGAGCCTAAATGAGGTGAAACCTGTTATCAGGGTTTCTTTGTTGAGTGTTGGATTTGAGTACTAAGCTGATAAATCTTAAATAGAAGAAGTTCAGTGGTGAGTTTGTCAACTTGGGATTATGAAATCTAAATGTTAAATGAAGGAAATCCATAAATTGCTGGGCATTAGATTATAGTTCCACTGTGCTAATATTCTTGGGGTGAGCAAGCAGGCAAGTCTGTGCAGAGTTAAAAAGCCTGTAAACCTGTTTGCAGGATAATACTCATACATACAACATATTATTCAGCCAAAAGCACAACTTCTTTTCATATCATACATTCTTCACCCTTCCCAACAATAATAAAATGTAATGAAGTGTAATGTAATATGAATGTTACTGTTTCCATCATCATCCTTCATCTTATCACCTGATGGGTTTTCTCCTACCTGTGCTATATGGTTCTTCCTGATATCCTAACATATGTTACTAGGATCACACCTTTGTCTTTCCTGACTTGTCCCTTTCATGGCTTTCCCACCAATATCCTATACGCATTCCTCGTCTCCCCCATTCGTGCTACATGACCTGCCCACCTCATCCTCCTTGACTTGATCATTCTAATTATACCTGGAGAAGAGTGCAAGTTATGAAGCTCCTCATTATGCAGTATTCTCCAACCTTCTGTCACTTCATCTCTCTTTGGTCCAAATATTCTCCTCAAACGGGTTGTAACTACGATTAATTATTACACTATTGTGGGTTTACACAGTTTACAATCACTACACACTAATCTTCTCAGCCTGTCTGCAGTAGTTTTCATCTATTTCTAACTTGGAGCTGTACAAGTCTCACTGAATTGTACACTCCAAATAAAGCCTTCAGTTTACACAGTAAGTTGACACTGCTGACTTCTCGTCTGTCACTCACTAACACTGATTATCACACTCATAAAACTTTCAAATCACATGTTACATCCTCACAGGCTCACCTATATTCTTCTGCAATCCTGGTTCCAATTTGTGTGCTTTTGCCGCTGCTATTTCTCTCTCGTAGCTTTAACTGAACTGAACTGCCACACACACTCACCGTCACTTCTAGTTCAATCTCTTCTTGTGATTCTGCAGCTACTGTTTCTCTCTCATAGCTCATAACTGACTCCGAGAACTCACCTCAAGAACTGACTGAGAACTGACTGAGGGCTCACTCCAAGAACTGACTTAGGTATTTCAGTCTCTTCTATAAGCCCTCGATCAGACATGGAAACACAGCTTGCTCCCTGTTGTGTACAGAGGTGTTGCTAAGCAATACGTTGATTAGCTGCTGCCGAGATGTGTTTACTGCAGCACTGCGTAGCAATGAGTGTGGTGCGACTTGGGTTGGCACAGCATGGAGAAAACACCGCTTTCCTTATTGCTGCATAATCGCTATGTTTACAGATTTCTTTGGCTCAAGAATTCTTCCTTGGCGTAAATACGCCACAATATTAATGGGATGTATAGCAGTGTGTGCTGTACCACTGTCTTGCTTAAAATAACCATGTTTTTTTTCTGTAATGCTCTTAAGAAAGTGATGAATAATGTCATTGACATGCCACTCTGAATTAATAGTGTGTTAAAAAAATGTGGGTTCTCCTATTTTTGTAGCAGTACTGGCACACTGCATAGCAGTCTTCTGTTCATGAAGGAGTACTTCAGAAATCTGTCTTGGATGAATAGTTCTTTAGTATGTATTATTTGGGCATTGATATACCCAGTCAGATGGAACTAAGAGTCATCAGCAAAAAAATTTAAGTTTTGGATCAAGAATGCCAGTGTGGGGTTCTTTCGCAAACGACTGATAAAAATGCATTCCTCTCTGGCTTTGAACCTAATTTTATATATAGCAATAGACATAACTTTCTAGCCACTCCATGCTGTTGTGCCTGCTAAGCTAATTGTGTCATGAATTTTCAAGGTGAATGTTCTAATTTGGGACCAGCTTTCCTGAACCCTTCCTTGGGTATATCTTACCTAAGAAAGATCCAGTTGAATGCAGGGTGGAACTGAAAGGCCAGGATATTAGTGGCAGAACTTTCTTTTACATGATTTACGTGATTATTTTCATGTGTCATATGTAAACCTTGCTGTTCAACTGTATATTTTACTATATCAATTCAGTACCATAAATGAGAACATGAAATAGATTTCTGAATGATCTCACAGGAACAGAGACAGAGAGAACTGATATGTATTAGTGAATCATTTCCAGCTGCAGAAATTCCCTTATTATGCACTGCCTCCATTATCGTTTATCTTGCATCACTGAGTGTCCCCCTGTTCATGCATTTCTCATGTAAAGCACTAAGATTTTTGAATATTAAGAATTTTGTTAATAATTTAACTTACCACATTTTATCTCTTTTAAAATATTTATACAAAACTTTGAACTTGATGTACTGTGTAATATTATCCTGATCATGTTGTTATTTGCCTTCTGAAGATGGCCGTTAATGGATCAGAATGTATAAAGGCATCACATACACGTGCGCACACACACTCTCATTCTCTAGGGGGGATTAGGGTCAGGCTCATAGTTACATATTCTGACAATTCTTGGATATTATGAATAGCTGTTAGAATGAGCAGTTTTGCTGCTAATTTTAGAAAGTCTTGTAATATCAAAATTCTCCCATAATGGAATTTCATTTATATACAGTAGAACTTGGTTATAACGTCATCAAAGGGACCTAAAAATGGTGTCGTTATAAACGAATGTCGTCGTAACCGAAATGGGCACTTCCACAGTAGCCTTATGTTAGTCACGTAAAAATCTACCAAAAACCGAGTTAAAATGTTGCATTTTTTAGTGAAATACGTAGTTAAGTACAGACTAACGTAACATTAACATGGAATTGCCCAAATGTGTAATATCAAAGACATATTACAGCGCTTTTCACTGACAATACACACCGCACTAATACTGTATATTAAAGGTAGGCCTACTCACGAAATTACAGTAGATTACAACAATTGTTGTGCCTTACTGTACATAGATACGGGTATAGTAATCAGTTATCTTCATCTGTTTCCTGTTACTTGCCCAATACACACTTTCTAAATTACGTTCAATGTCCATACCAGAGAAATTCAGGAATGAAAATGACGATACATACGAGGTTGATGCATCTGTGCATGTCGTACTAAGCAAGGTATAAAAACAGTTGCTTTATGAGGAATTAGTTCGTACCATTGAATATTTGACACAATAGACAAGGTGTCGCAGAAACCGATGTTGCTATAACCAAGTTTTACTGTATGTGTTTTCCTCTATTTATTAATGATATGTTTTATCTGCAGGCTCTTTTGTGCTGACAAAAAGGAGCAGTCAGGTAAATCTGGCAACATACCAGCGGGAACAACTGTTGATGTGGGTATTACACATCCAACAGAATTTGACTTCTACCTGTGTAGCCACCAAGGAATTCAGGTATGTTACAAGAGCTGTATGGGTTAACTCTTACAGTGTCAGCATTGATTGGGTTGATCTTGGGCACTAATGTGTCTACCTGGATATGATTTCAGGTCAGGTCATATGGGATCTTTGGCAGACAAAATGGCGCTGGGGCAGGTTCCCCATGCTGGTTCTCATTGCAACAACTGCAGATAGTCACTAATCACTCCAACATTGATGCTTTATAATCTCATTACTGACAGTGCCATTAAATAATCAACTTCAATAAAGAAACTCAAATAGAAGCCCCTAGCAAACATCTATTTTTGCTACCTGCGCATCATCAGGAAGCTGTCAAAATAATGCTCTTAATTTGAGCAACAAAGATGGACTCAGTCTGAGTAAAGTCGGGTTTCATCTCTATTTCTATAAACACTCTCCATAACCACTGAGTCCCTTCCCAGTGTGCAGTACCGCTCTCCAAATCTACAACCTTGCTCACATTGGAGCATCTGTGCATTGGGCCACCTAAGACAGCTGGATGGTGTGCCCTGAAAGTGGTAACTGAAATGTATGCTGAAACATAGGAGAGACCTCAACACATATCGTGGCTAAGCACTAAAAGCTGAAGTTACACAATACCTGTACAGTTTGTGTTCAAAGAATTATTTTCAGTATGCTTGATGTTTGGAGATAGGCAGTCAGAGGGCCAGCGTGTTCATTGCCAAGGTTTGTTCCATTTGAGTACAGATGGTGTCACATTAATTGGGGTTGTTGATCGCGCACATTCTGCTGGCACTTCAGTGGAAATGACAGAGGCTTAAGTTTATGGCTGCATTTATGGTTGTATGCAAGCCAGGTCTGTATAGACAGCAAAGGAGATCTTCCTACCTTACACAGTGTATGGCTGGGCTAAGTATGGCTGTATTTGTCATCTTTACAAGGACTGTACTTGGGTGTGGGTTGTATCATGACTGTAGAAGCATGTTTTTGTGGGTTTTCTGTTTGTTTATCTCTGGTAAAGGTGTTGAAAGCAGGTTTTGTATTATGAAGAAAAGTGGAGAAAGCAAGGAAATGTTATGCATTGGGGTGATCAGATCTTTGTATGTAATGCCATAAAAACAAATTGAACTGCAACAGGGAATGTTAGTACGAGGGTTGGAACTTTAATAGTGGCAACACTGCTGTAGAGACGCCATGCAACGGATCCAAACAATGTCGCTTATACCACACGTTAGTTACATACCTACCTTACCTCAGAGCAAATGGACTCTGCCTTCACACATCACGCGCACATGCAGTGATGAGAAAAACAGAGCCTCATGTTAGCTGGCGGTCTACAGGAGGCTTGTGGGGAATCTGCAATGCCTTACAGAACAGTGGCAAGGTGGGTAAAAGCCTTCAACGAGGGACGTCAAGATGTGGCAGACATGTGTTGGCCAGGTCATCCTAGTGTCAGTGAAGAAGAAGTGTATCCTCTTTCCGTGTTACTGGAGAGTGATCGACACCATATCATTCGTAAGCTGGCCCGAGAGCCATTCTCAGCATATATGACTGTGCTTCACAGTCTGAAGGAACACCTGGGCATGAGAAAAACTGCATCACGATGGGTTCCGCATGATTTGATGGAAATGGCTACAATACGACGCTGCTCGTAACCACTTGGAGCACTATGAGCACGAAGGAGAGGCTTTCTTACGCCGTATCATTACGATGGATGAGACATGGGCCAAATCATACGAGCCACAAATGAAACGCCACTCGAATGAATGGTGTCATTATGGGCCACCACAAACATCAGAAGTTTGTCAGAACCCCAGCAATGTGAAAGTTATGGTGATTCTTGTGTACGACTGTGATGGTGTTATCCTAACGCATACCATTCCCCGACAGCAGACCGTCAGTGCGCAGTAATACTGTTCATTTTCGGAACACAACGTGCAACCAGCTTTGGGAAAGAAGCGGTGACACTTTCTGCAGAACCCACCCATCATTTTGCAGGAAAATGCTTGGCCACATGCCGCACAAGCTGTGGCTGATTTGTTCGATCGATGGGGCTGGAAGTGCTGTACCATCCACCGTACTACCCGGACTTAAGCCCTTGTGACTTCGACTTTATTCCTAAGATGAAGGAACCACTTCGTGGCATTCACTTCAGAATTGTTCCAGAGATTCTTCAGGCAGTAGACTGTAGTTTGGATTTATTTCGCACTTTTATGCACAACTTGTAATCCATCTCTTCACCAGATTGGACATATAAACATAAACGGAGGCTCCTGTCAAATAGAAATCAGAATTAAATAATAACACAATATAGCAACGGATCTCGGAGGACCACAACAGCCGTCTGTGTATACATGCCCGCATAAGCAACACCATATATCATTACAACGACATACTTTGGAATATAATTATATGTACAACCCTTAACTGTACTTTAATTATGTAACTAGTCCATGTTAAGACTTTTACTTTTAATCTAATTTTATATTTTATATTATTGTATACTATTTCAGAAATCTGATACTACATCGTGTAATTAGCACACAGTTCAGTAGCTAAGAAGTTTTTAAGTGTATTTACCTGATGATGGCTTCTTGAAAGCTGAAACATGTAGTAAAGTACTACTTGATACTACAAACATGTATTATTAATTGTTGTGTTGTGACAACTTTCAATAAAATACATAATACACAACAGGATACATTCACTGAAAATTGTCACTACAGTTTAGAAATCACTCCCCCACATGGACCGGTGTTGTCAGTCAAATTGCTGCTTGGTAGCAGCTTCCAGCAGTGTAGCATCCTCAGTTTCTGTGTCCAGCGACTCCTGTCCGTTGCTGGCTGACACCTTTCTGCTGCAGTTCCAAATTGGACTAACTGGCTTCCAACTGCCGAACTGACTCACAATGCACAGTTGACTCCTTAAGTCGTCTTGGCATGGACCACATAGAAAACACCTCTCAACAGTTTTTCTTCTGTTTCATCATGTAGCTGTCAGCATGGACTGTGTGCAGAACACCACTTCCCAGTTACTCCACTGTTGCATGTGAATCTGTTTTATAGAAGTGGGTGTGTTTTTACAGAGCTGTTCGTTAGCAAAGGCTGTCTCTGCTGGCTTCACAGTTCTTGTCTTGAGCAAATACCGCACAGTATTCTTGCCACTGGTTGTGCCTTGTGCAAAAGTCCTGTGATCCATTAGATTATTCCAGTATATCCATATTATAGTTGATGGCTTCACGCCACAATTCATCATTTATGGAATTTGTACACCAGTGTAGTGGATGTTATTGTACAAATTGCAGCAGCTTAAGGAAAATTGTATCAAGTGAATATTAGTGAAAGTGTATAAGAGGTACATAAATAATGTAAATGCTGTATTGATATGGATCTGATGTGACTTAACTTCCCATACATTCAGATCCTAATTCATGCCATTTTGGAACTTTGTGCTCATACATGTGCAATGTTCCCTCCAGTCATACCTACCTCCCAATGTGCCTGCCCGCCCGCCCACCTGCCAATCTGGTTAGCTCACTAACTGAACTACGTGGAGGAAATTCCGTCGACGGTTCATCATTGTATTCACAAGAGCAAGCCAGTGGCCCTGTTCTGATCCACTTGAATTGACATGAATCCAGTGTTGTGGATACTTCCCTTCATTTTGTGTGACATGCCGTGTGATGTGTTTGCCATGCTTCAGAGCTGACCTGTTCTCAATTTCAGGGAACAAGTCGACCTAGTCACTACCACGTCCTCTGGGATGACAACCATTTTGACTCGGATGAACTCCAGTGCCTCACGTATCAACTGTGTCACACGTATGTGAGGTGCACACGATCTGTTTCCATACCCGCGCCTGCATACTATGCACACCTCGTTGCGTTCAGGGCCCGCTACCATCTTGTTGAGAAAGAGCATGACAGGTATGTACTTGGGTTCAGCTTTGGAGAAACTAGTAGCCACTCAGCTGGACATGAAATTTCCTGCCCTATATAGAATTCAGAGGTTGTTACAATGTTCACAGGAGTCCATTACTTCACCCTCTTCCGAGCTGCTTGGTTCCAGGTTATACCCTCTCATCCTGTTTCTTTAAGATCCACCTTATTTTTTTATTGCTAGTGGAGTGGGACTAAGTCCCTTTTACTGCGGCCAATTCTGGCCTATTGTACCAGCCCCAGATGATAGGTGAGGGTGATTGCGGAGCAATTGGTGGAATGAAGATTGGCAGGGGAAACTGAAGTACTCGGAGAAAACCTGACCCAGGCCCACTTTGTCCACCACAAATCCCACTTGACCAGACCTGGGATTGCACTTGCCCGCCGCGGCGGGAAGCCAACGACTAACCGCTTGAGCTACGGCGCGGCCCAAGATCACCTTAATATTATTCTTCCATATACGAATTTCTCTTATACCATACCATATACCTGAATTTCTCAAGTGGTCTCTTCCCTGTCTTAGGTTTCCAAACTGTAGTTATGTATTCAGAATTACTGGGTCTTTGGACTTTGTCTATCATCCGATATTCGAGAAACTAGAAAAAATGTTTTGGAAACTGGATCTGTTTCTGTCTGGCTTGGGGGGAGAAGATACCTACTCAGTTAGGTCCTTTAAGAAGAGCTAACCTCAATCACTGTACAAGTTTTCAAGTTTCTGGAATACCGTACAATGGATAAAGTCTAAAAACCCAGTATTTCTGAGTATTATACACCATCGTCAGAACCCTTTAGAATCTGTAGTTGTTGTGTGCATTTCTAATCCGTCTCCGCTGAGTGAGGTGGTGGAAATGATGGCACATGTGGCTTCTATTCTGTTAAGTTGAGGCTTTTGTGGTTTTCCTTAGTCCCTCCAAGCAAATGCAATGATAGCACCTCAAATTAGGGGATGACTGCTTCCTTCCGTATTCTTACAAGTTCATTATTTACTGCCATCCTACAACTTGTGGCTGTGTATTCTGATTTCCTTGTACTATAATTTTATGATACTAGTAATGTGTTATCTGTTCTGTTATTTCTTCTGCTTAGGGCCACATGTTCTCCTGACATCTTAGTTCACTTTCCATTTCTGATTTTTAGTGTTCTTACCAAGTTTCTTCAGGATACTGTTCACAGTTAATGGTCCTGTTCTATGTTTTATAACGTTGGTTTAACAATTATCTGATTTCAGTGGAGAAGGTTCTCATCAGTCAGGATGTAGTGAGGATCGAACTCCTGGTGCCATGGCACGTGCCATTACTGTACATGCTGACACGAAGAAGGTCATGTACTTTGCTTGATGTGAAATTGTTGGTAAGTAAAAGCAGTAGTTTGCATTCACACTTATTCGATGTTTTACAGAAATGTCCAAATGGTACCATGTTGATGTTAGTTTCCCTGCCATTTGTGATATGTGCCATACAGTAATTCTCTTGTAACATCTATTAAAAATTTGTTCTCATTCCACTGTGTCCTTGCATCATAATATGGGAAAGAGATTTTGAGTGTGTGCTGGAAGTAAAAAGTGCAGATCTTTCCATGCCAACAGTCTGTGGTACAGTACTCCACCTACTCCATTAGGTGTAACATCAGTTGTGACTAGTGCGTTTTTTTTTGGCATTTAAAAGCTTTGAATTTGCAAGATTGAATTGAGAAAAAATTTCTTGTTCTTGATATGCATGTAATTTTTCTATTTTCAAATTTCAAAAATTTTCTGATAACAGCTTTTGCCTTGCATGATAGCCATAAATCACATTTGTCTGAATGGAAGTTTAAATTTCTCTCATTTTGAGAGTTGAAAAACTGCTGGTTGTGATAAATTTGTATCCTATATATACTAGATGCTCTTTATCCTTTGAGCATTGAGTGTGTTCCTGGCAAGGTTTGCGTTCCTGTGGTGTGAGAAAAACAAGTGAGAAATAGGTTTCAAGGTGAAGCCATGAGCTGCCAGGTGTTTGCCTTAAGTGCCATCAGAGTTACGAGACAAAAGCATTTGTTCACCGATTTACGATGTTGTGAGATTCTTTTCTAATGCAGAGTTTGGTTAACATAAAAACCGTACATCACATGAAGAATAGTTAGAAGTACAGGGTGCCAAAATTGTGTTGTTTTAGATGATTGTGATGATTAATAATGTAGAACTGACAGCTATGAAGTGGCAAGAAATTGCAGTGTTTTATGAATGTTTATCTGAAGGTGGAAACAGTGAAAACTTGCACCAGTTGTATACAGAAATTGTTTGTATGGATTCAAAGATAGAATGAAGTGTCAGTTTCCTGCAGTGTTGTTACTCAGTGACAGACTGAAGATGAAATTCTACCTGAGGGTGGGATATGCAAATAATTAGAGGAATAGGTTTTCCTTATAATGAAAACCTTCATTTTGCAAGAACTTACCTTCACTCTTCAAGGCAATAGCAGTGAACTGCTGGTATATTTTGATACACAATCTAATTACAACATTGTTGATGTAGATGTGAAATCTGTTATCTTAAAAACATCAGCAGTGAAAAGATCTGTGACTGTAATGTTGACAGAATTGGCAGACAGCACAATACTGCCACTGTACATAATTGAAAAACTGTGTCTCATGCACAGGTACCAATAGAGCTGATAGTTATGTGTGAAAGTAAAGGATGGATGGCAAAATGAACTGAAGAGGGATAGGGTGTAATTTGTCTGGAATGGGAGACTGCGAGTAGGGTTGAGACAACAAGGAGTGTTTTGTGCTGGATGCATTTAAAGGTTATTTAACATGGAACATCAGATCTGTGATTCACACAGTCATACCTGCAGGGATGAATTCATAACTACATGTTCTAGTGAACTGAGACATTTAAGGATCATTTGACACAGTTGCATTCTGAATGGAACAGCAGTTCTGGCAGAACTGGTAAGTGATGGTCAAAGGAATTAGAAAGTGCTGTAACTACAGTAATGTGAACGGAAGGAATGACAGGGAAGGTGTTGGGAATGTCGCATTAGACGTGAGTGTGTGAGCAGTGACTGTGAGACAGAAGATGGGAATTGTCAAGACACTGAAGCTGAGACAAATGATAGGAATGGTGAACAGAGCAAGGCTGATGGAGCTGAATGAAAGCTAGTGACTTCGAGTAGGAAAGCAACTCAGTAAATTTCACATATAACATGTTTTTTAATGTTTATTATCTTTAACACATTTGCGAGTAAGGGTGTATAATTAATACAAAATTTCTTTTCCTTTGGAGATGTATTTCCTGGTGGGAGGAGGGGGAGGTTGTCTTACATTCATAATCACCTTCCTTTTGGGCAGATACAGTAACACACAAAAAATTACATGTTTCAAATTATTACAGTGAAATAGGTCTTTTGGAGAACATTTTTGTTCTTTTCTTGATCTTGAATTTCTTCCAAATTCTTATCTCTAACTAAAAATCTATTCTTACTTGTGCCTAGTTTATTTGAATCATATTGAGGCAGCAGTTCATGAGAGTTCTAGGCCACGCCATAGCTCAAGCAATTAGTAACTGGCTTCCCACCGTGGTGGCCTGGGTTCGATCCCGGGTCTGGTCAGGCGGGATTTGTGGTGGACGAAGTGGCGCTGGGGCGGGTTTTCACAAAGTACTTCGGTTCACCCTGCCAATCTTCATTCTACCAAATTCATCATAATCACCTGGGGCAGGCTACAATAGACCAACTACTGGCCACCGTGCCAAGTGGACCCACTTGGACTCCACCTCCCACTAAGCGAATAAAAAAAATATACTGAGTTCTAAAGCCCTTTGACATTCTACGTTCCAGTCCCATAGACTGTTTTCTGTCATCTTACAGAATGGTTTGAGGTTAGATCCCAAATTTGGCTTAAGTGTCCAATATTAACTGATATCCCTAGGTATGCTTTTGCTTCTATAACATTTCCTGGAGCTTGGCCATTTATTATATCCTTTATCAGGTCTTTTATGGAGCAACATCCTTCCATGTCACTGACATGTCCAATGACTGACGTCCCTTGAAGAATGAACATGTGTAGTTTACTTCTATGTGGTGTTGGTTTCTTGATAGGCCACATAGAGAAAGCCCATTCTAAGTGGGATATCTGGATCAAATGACATGTGATCAAGTCATTAATATGTCTGCCTACCTGTTCCTTGACTACTTACGGTAAGGGGTGGACCATACGGACTCCCTCTTTAACCTTTCAGCACCATAGTCGATACATGGCACACCAGCAGTTTCTATCACATGGTGCCGTCTGACATATATAGCACGCATGGTGCAGTGGTAAGGTTCAACTTTATTTTGAACTGTTGTTTTTCACATAAAGTAATTCTTTTGGTATGAAATTAAAGAGGAAATTGCATATTTCATATCATATCATATCATAATTGCATCATACAAGGTGTGGCAATAAAGAACCCGGATTACTTTTATGACTCATTTCCGGCCACGTCATTGACGAAGAGGAGGGTAGGGCATTGACCCTTGGACTTCCCTCTACCGTCACACAAAGTTTCATTCACGTGCATCGGTTAGTCTGGCCGCGACCATTGTTAGAAGCGGATCGTGTTTCTGAGCTCCGTCGGAATAATGCTGAGTGCTAATGCAGAACAACGTGCTAACATCAAATTCCTCACAAAA
>NW_019734967.1:131731-154034 GCF_002891405.2 Cryptotermes secundus | reverse complement strand
TCAAGTCTGCGCTGAAAGGGACCAGGTTCGAGTCCGTGGATGCAGTGAAAGCAAAAGCGACGCAACTCTTGAAGAGCATAACACAAGATGACCTGCAGCACTGCTTCCAACAGTGGAAAATTCGCATGGAGCGGTGTAGGGATCGGGGAGGGGACTACATTGAAGGGGATAACATTTCGACTGTCTGATTTTTTTTTAATAAAGGGTTAGAGCATGAATCCGGTTTCTTTATTGCCACACCTTGTATTATACATTTGTTGTCCCATTTTGAACTTCCCACAACAATTGTAATACATTTGAATTTTTCAAAAAAGTTTTCTGCCTCATCAGTTGATGCACTTATTACAGGACAAACCTATCTCCACCCTGAGGAATTCTTATGAACTAAATGTGTTAGATCGATACTGTGTGATGTCCTGAATGTTTATCGAATGGAAAGTTGATTCTCTTCAGGCATATTCCGACCAGTGCTGTTTCTAGATTGGAATTTGTACCCACAAGAAACCATGTTGAGAATCTATGACTTTGAGATGTGATGTTGACTCTGAGAAGTGTGTGTTATGAATTCCCCTTTGTTCTGTAAATATGCATCACGCAGTCTGGTTTTAGCAGCCAAGGCCAGTCGTGAGCAAGAAAGTGGCCAGCTGTGTTGTGTCATGGTAAACAGGAGATTGTATTTACTTCAAAGCGAATCAGAACATAGTTTTATCATTTTTGGAATTTGATGCTGAAAATGGACATTCATGCTTTTCTCGATTTACCACAGAATTGAGAAAAGTACGAATGTCCATTGGGAGAATAAGCAAAACTAAAAGGGACAAACGGAAAATTTCTGAATGTGATGATAATACACAGGAATAACTCAAGGAGAAGAATAGATCAAATGTCAATCAGAATTCAGTTAATTCAGGGGCTCTTTGTGAAATATGCTAATGCTGTGCTGGGTTGACATTCGTCTGACAAAACAGTGAACCATCTAAGAGAAAATAATTTTATAAGCAAGATTCTACCAACTGCAAAGAAATAAAGACCACAGAAATAGTGTGTTATGTGTCAAAGACTGTGTTACTGGTGTAACCTGGGACTCTGTGTGAAATATTTTCATGACTGACATACCCAGCTGAATTTCTAAGGTAATATGGTACTATTATTCCCAATTTTTTAGGTTTGCTGTGCCATAAAATAATTTGAAAGCAGTGTGGATCAATACACTGGTTCTATATACATTCCTGAGCATAGTGTGAAAATTAGGAAAACAAAACTAAGTTTTTCCAAATTGATTACACTTTAAGTGAAGTGTGGCATTTACTGTTTTAAATGTTTAAATATCCTTCATCCCAAAATTGAATATGAATAAATGTCCTCTGTTGTTGAAGGGTTAATTACCAGTCTGACTCCATGGTACCCAATACTATTAGTGCTAGTTCATCAAGTACGTGTGGGTACTTCTGATCCAGCTGTTGCTTCTTGGTCTCCATAATACTGTCAGTGGTATCTATATGAACCATGTGTGGGTGTTTCTTTCTCAGCTGTTGCAATTCCTTTCCACGTTACTCTTGATTCCTTGTTCCACTTCACTGTTCACAGACCTGTCTTCACTTTGGCACTTCTGTTAAAAGACAGCATTCTTTTGCAGTTTCATTAATCCTTGGTAGCATGTTGTTGTTATTATTGTTATTATCATCATTATTATTGTTATTATCATTATCATTATTATTATTATTATTATTATTATTATTAGAGGGGATGGGTTTCCCCATGCACTTAGACCAGTTATTGGTCCATTGTGCGTTCCCCTTTAATTTCTATTGTCGCCATACCCTACTGGTACTGGTGCGTGCTATCAGTCTCGTTCAACCAACAAGGTCGGCCCTCGGTACCTGATATTTCCCCCATCTACCAGAGGCATTGGAAACTACTTGGGCGGGAAATGTGTTGCCTAATTTTGCTCAGAGGTCTCCTAGAGACATGAGGATCTTTTACATGCCGTAAATCTACAACACGGGACCCACAGCTTAAACTCCCTCCTGGAGGACTTGTTCCTTGAATTTTACCGCCCTTAAAAATTCCACGACCTCCGCCGGGTTTGAACCCACGTACCTTGAGTCATGAGGTGGGAACGTTACCCCTAGACAATGGACTCTGCTGTGGTAGCATGTTACTCCTCTTTTGCGGGCTAATGACATTCAGCCATTCTTAGTCAGTGTGTGATGGTAATGTTGTAATAATAGCTGTTACAGAAATGTGTCTGTCAGTGTTTATATCAGAGGGCCACATTGCTGTATCATTGGCATTAACAATAGATCATGTTGTGACTGACAGAATGTACCTATGTTGCTCAATGGTGATCTAGATAATGGCCATTGTAATGCTTTGTTACCAGTTAAAGTGAGAGAGCAGTTCGGTATTTTAACAAAGTCTGATTTTATAGGCAACCTTTGCTGGAAACATTTCCTGTAACTAGCAGCAATACTTAGTGCATGTTACTCTGTCAAATTCTGTATCTTAACTTCTCATGTTACTGATGTTGAATTTTTTTATGAAGTTTATTTTTTAAAAATTAACTGTTGAAATTTCAGCAGGTTGTATGCCAGTTAGCTCACAGTGAAGTTGCTGTGGAACAAATAATTGAAATGATTTTGCTGGAAATTGAATCTCATTATTAGAATCTAGCCCATCCAGTAGTTTTGATAGTTGATAATTTTATGGCCAAATTTAAATATCAGATTCTGCATTTTAGGGTTTCCTGCCCTAATATCTCCTGCCTCTAGATAAAAACTTGACTGAGGGTGTCATTTTGCTTGTTGCAGTTACGAATTGTGTTCCTGTATTCACAGGACAGTGTAGAGACGCACCTGTTTGCTTGGTCGTAAAACTGGTGTGCGGCATACTGATGGTCTGGAACTGATGATGCGTACCACATCATCTTTTAAAATGGATACCCTTTTTTCTTATGTAAAGTATAAACTGTTGCATGGTCCCGATACATCCAGTGTGGGGAAGAAAACACCAATGAAATAGCACTCAAGTGGAATGCTTAAATTGTACATATTTGAATGAGAACAGAGTTTAAATGTGACTGGAGGGAAAGTGAACCACACGAATCAGGATGGTGGACTTTGTGACTTGTATGCTTGGACAAACCGAAGTGAATGCATGTGTTAAGCAGCCAGTATGAAAGTGTAGTAGCACACTGTTGCCAGTAGTGCTTGAATTTATCCATGCCGGGAATTGATGACCAATGCATTTAATTGTGTAGCCATAAATCATGTAACTCCCTATCACTGAACAAGAAGTAGGGGAAATTTTATGTTCCTTTGGAAGAAAATAATGTTGAGAAATTGTTTTTCAGAAAATCTTGTTTTTAAAAGAAAAGATGAAAGATTATTTTAAATTGTGTGTGTTTATATTGTTGCCTCATGTTCATAAGAATTTTTATCATTGTCACATGAAAAGAAATAGGCTCCATCAAAATTCATCTGAATGATGCCAGATATATTCATTTTTCTGTAATACCTATTGTAACTGTGGCCATAATGCTGTCTTCTGTATATGCATAGTTTGCATATGGAGTTGGGGAAAGTTTCTACAATTACTGTAATGATGTTATATAAGCAGTTTTTTGTACGTTTTTATTTTACCTAACTGGATAGTGAGGTTGCGGCTAGGTCCCCATAAAGATTATTGTTTAGTGAAAACAGATATTTTTGTTTTAAATTGTGTGACATCAATATTGTCTTTCAGTCAGCATTATATGACCAAAATGTTCTGTTCCATGTTTTCTCCTCTAGAAGCAATCAAATACTGGATCATGTTTCATGTTATGAATTATGTAAAGAAATTTGTAACCTTTTACCACTCTCGTTATTCCTTTATGATAAATGTCAGTGTGAGTACAACTTCAACCTTGTAGGCATGTAAATAGGAATATGTGTCGTGGTCAAGCAGTGATGGCACACTGTTGTCAGTAGTGCCACTTCTTGAAAGTGAGGTGTGCCATCTTAAATCAGATGTGTGAGGTTTGCATCAATATAGACTATCATTATTATTACTGATGTACATTAATTTGTAATGTTACTAATGTTCATGAATGTGTCTTTGGTTGTGTACAGAGTTGAAGGTGAAATTCAGGAAACTTTGAGAAAGTTCCCTGTGGAACGTAGTATAATGGCAAAAAATATTTGTTGCGATATTGCTGATTGGATTCAGTTGGCC
The DNA here is from genome assembly GCF_002891405.2 of Cryptotermes secundus. NCBI lineage: Eukaryota > Metazoa > Arthropoda > Insecta > Blattodea > Kalotermitidae > Cryptotermes > Cryptotermes secundus. The sequence continues at coordinate 149,819 of NW_019734967.1, read as the reverse complement.
CAGGATGTGGTCAGTAGTGTGCTTTTGTTTTGGACTCCGTAATACAGTTCAGCAGAATATTTTCATTTGCTTACAGAAAGAAAAACCACTGTGTTAAGACCAAGAGCTTGGGCAGTTATCTTTTGATGCAGATCTATATTTAGAAATTATTTCCTGCAGAAGAAAGCCACACATTGTAATGAAGCTAATGGCCTTATCTTGCAGAAGGGCATCAGTGAAGTGTTTCTCATTAGGGATAAAAGAGTTCAGTATCTGATTTAAGCTTAGATATATTTCTACAAAGGTACCAGTAATAGTAGTTTTTTTTCTGCGGGTACAGTCAACATTTCAGAAATAACAACTGCTGACAATTTCCCAGGATTGTATTCGTAAAAGAATACACTTTTTGTTTTCATTTTTTTCCGCGGTATCCAGGTTCTGAAATGGCTTTTGTTTGTGAGAATGCAATGTCAAGCAAAAACTAATGATAAGAAATTTCAGTGAAGTGTCTATAATTGATCATCGTGCGGTTCAGGTGTGCAAACATGGTCCTTTGGATTGTAATGCTATGTAGGGCCTCATATTTCAGAGGAAGATATCACCTCCATATTCAGGATCAGCAAGCTGATAGTTTCTTGCTTGGCTTACTCTTTGATTCTGAAAATGGAGGCATTGTGCTCCCCTGAAACATTGGGATCTGTTTGAGCTGTGAGGCATTACAACCTAGAAGACTGTACTGTTGAGTGTAACCATATGAGAACCCCAAATCCAACATTACATTGGTTGGCAGGTAGGGAAAACACATTTGAGTTTTTAGGATTATGATTTTAGAGGATGAGGTGCCATTCACTTCATGCAAGCATAAATTGTGCCCCCATAAAGGGGTACAGGCACAAGCTGTGGTCGTTGCTGATAACAGCACTCAGAAGGATTGCCTAGCATACATTTCTTCTCATATGCCTAACTGGGAGTTTGTTTCTGTCATTGTACTTTTGTTTCAAGATGCCTTATATTGTAAATTGGTGTTTGGGGCCAGTGTGAGTGGCATTAGATTGCTGAAACCATAGAAACGTTGAAATGTATTTTCTAAATTCCTTGCTTTTATAGTTACAAAATTTGAATTTTTATTAATTCAAGAATTGGTGCTAGTTTGAGCTGCTATGAATGTTCATTCCAGGAACAGAATGTAAAATCTCAGCAGATGAAGTGTGTTTGTACTGAATTTGATTCCTCCCCAGTCGGTAGTTCATGAGGAATGTCAGATACTCTGTGACGGACAAGTTTGGTGGAAAGTAAGTGGTGCCAGGCGGCTGAGGTCATGTCTTTTTAGTGCACTTGGGATGGAATCAAAAAGTTACATCAGAGGCTTAGTTAGTACCTACAGAACCTGAAAATGCCATGAATGGAGCATGGATTTAAATCCAACATGCTTTTTTTGTTTGTAATTATTGTTATACTTACTTACTTAAGGAGCTGAGTCCTTGTTGAGGAGAAGCCAAGTCTCCAGCTACTCAAGAATTTCCCAGCATTTTATGGAACCCAAAGGTTCATTGCTGTGTTCACAAGAGCCCTCCATTGGTCCCTATCCTGAGCCAGATCAATCCAATACCATCCCATCCTAGCTCTCTCAATATTGTCCACCCACCTACGCCTTGGTCTTCCCAGTGGTCTCTTCTTCTGGCTTTCCCACCAATATCCTGTATGCATTCCATTTCTCTCCCGTTCGTGCTACATGCCCTGCCCACCTCATCCTCCTTGACTTGATCATTCAGATTATACTTGGAGAAGAGTACAAGTTATGAAGCTCCTCATTAATTATTGTTATACATCTTCAGATTTTCTTGGCACGAATAATACCACCATGATTTCATGCTGCGGCCATAATTACTACAGTTAATGGAACATGCCAGTTAATCCACAGAGCAGTGAGTATATTCCTGGCCTGGTACCCCATCATCAGCCGAAACTGTGGTATTTAATAACTGTACAAAAATATGGTTGTAAACACAGTTACTATTCACTTATTATATAGAGCATTGTGCTGTTGCCATCCCGTATTTTTTAATGTAAGAATGTAATCTCAGTGATACAAAATTTGGCAGCAAACCCATGTTGGCTGCGTTTTAGTTCAGAGTACAGCATTGCAGCATGCATAGTGCGTGTCTTCTGCTGTACATAAGAGAGCAGGGGCAGTCTTCATGCTTGCATGCAGTGAGTTTGGTGCTCTGTACTATCACAGTTCAGAAGAGCACAATTGTAGAACTAACGTCCATGAGAACCTTGGATGATGTGTGTGTGAGTTTGCATGTAATGCAAAAAACGTTCTTTAACTGTTGTCAGGTTCTGTCTTGTGACCATCATTAGCAGTTCCACTTCTGAATTGTTGGATTTTTACATCAGAATGGAGGTTTTTTATTTCTGTACCCTTGAAAGAATTTCTGTCGGCCATGAATGTAATTTTTCTCAATTTTAGGTTCTTACAGTTCACCTCACAAGTTGTGAAACTACAAATAAATTAAGAAGTAAAAGTATTTGGGGGAAGGGGATCATTGAGAAAACTGAAGTTTTCATGGTGACTTTCCATTTGTATATAAATAATTAGCACTGGAAAATATACAGAATACAGTCTTCTAGGTAGTAAAGCTGCACAGTTCAGAAAGATTCTGACATTCTGGAGGAGCAGGTTGAGTCCATCTTCAGAGCCAAAGAGTAAGCCAAGGAAGAAACGGCATTAGTAGGCAGCAAGCTGAGCTGGGTTTGCGGTTTTTGTGGCACTGAGCATGAAGAGGTTGTAATGACTCAGACATATTAGAGGAACAAATCACTTCTATCTTCATGGATGAGCCACCCGCTTCTTTGCTGGTTTCTCGCATTGCTTACTCTTCACTACTGAAGATGAGGCTATATGTTCCTCGAAAATGTTGGGGCTGCCTCTGAACTACATGGTTTTACAAGTGAGAAGATGGTTCTCTTTGGTCACCACAGTAAGAAACTCATATCCAGTAAGGGAAGCTGTACATTTCTTCATATCTGTTTGTTAGTATGACATGAACCTTGAAACACTCGCAGATTGCTGTTTTATTTTGGCAACTAGAATTGATGATTTCATCACATACATCGCAGCAGTAAAACTGGCGGTGGAAAATACAGGATGACCATGAAGTCTTCATCTCATTACAGACATTCCAAAGACACAGAGTACAAGAGATATTGGGAAAGAATTTGCATTGCTTGAAAGAATGACACAAAAATTTCTAGCCCACAGGATGTTGGCACGGTACTTGGTTTTATGCCTCGTGTTTTCCAGCATCTGAGGTGTCACAGTGCAGAATTCACTTAAAATAGGAACATTTTTACATGACTCCAGGGGAGGAAATGCAGTGGGATATTGGGGCTGTGAGGAGACCAAGAGACTGTCCAGTCAAATTTATAGGTTTGGAAACCCTCTGTCAGGCCCCAGTGTGGAAGAGAGCCATCTAGTTGAAAATGTTTGGTTGAAGGCATATTATTTGTGGGACTGCAAATAACTTTAGCATATCCAGGTAATTTGTACTTGTCATTGCTTGCACTTGAAACAAGAAGGGTCTAACCACCCCATGAGAGAAAGGGTGTGCCACATGTTCAGTTTGGGACTATCCTGGTCATGCTTGGACTTGTATGTTGGTTGTGTGAACTTTAAATGCTGCAGCAGTGTCAGTTTACCACAGCGAACAGGTGAGGGGTTGACTTATCACTATGAATGAATCTGTTCGTGAAGGTGTTGTCATTGTCAGTATAGTCCATCATCTCTAGAGCAAATTCCTTTGTGTGTTAGGAATGCTTATAATGTGGTGAAGCTATCCTGTTTTTACCTGATATATTGTTGATAACTGGTTTAAAGAGGGGTGGTAAAGCTTTACAATTGTTAAGTAGTACACATACTCATAAGGGTTTGAAAATGTATAATTTTACGTTCATATTTGAAACAAGCCATGAATTTCATGAGAACAATTTAATGCTACAGATAGGAGCTTCTGCCTGCATTGGTTGCATGCAGTTTGAGGGTGCTTTAATGTGATGCTATAAAAACATGGAGTATCTTGTATTTCAGTTGTTGAAGTATGTTTCCTGTGCAGTGAGTGAGTGAGAGTGTGTGTGTGTTTTAGTTTGTACATATTGGATGTAGCTTCATGAATGTTTTTAATGACTTTGCAGTTTCTAATGATCAGAACCACTTGATGTGCATAGTTCTGAGGTGATTGCACACTGTATAAAGTTTGCTATCACTGTTAATTTTTAAAATCGTGTACTACACTGAAATATTTTTGTGTTATATGCTTGCAAGTGGGAACTGTTTGGATCTAGTCTGTCAATTGTAACAAAATGTATGGCCCAAAGGTCACAGAAACAAATTGTGTCAATCATGTGAAAGTGTGTGTTACAGTAAACCCTCACTAGTCTGGGTTATTTGGCGGGCGGGGAGGAGGTTATCCAGATTAATGAAGCAGTAGGTGGCAGATAAAAACCTAAGAACACAGATAGATGAAGAATTTAAGGATGTAAATAGTGAGGATGAAAGTAAATAAATATCACTCTTACAGCCTTTATTTAAAAACTATAAAAAGAAAGTACATTTATTCATTAATAAAAGACTCAGAAGTTGTACATATTTTTAAACATAATAATGCAGGTTTGAAGAAACTATTAAGTTTTGTTCGAATAGACAAATGATCCATCTGCCTACCTAAATGTCATATGTTATTTTAAATATGTACTGAACTGTGAACAGCATTTTTCATATTTGATCCAGATTAGCGAGGGTTTACTGCATTTTAATGTTATGAATTCATTAGGTGGTTTCCAGGCACATGATTACACAAACCAAAGACCATGTGGTTGGAAGACCTTATAAGAGCGCAGTAAAGCTGATGTCAGAATGAAGATGAGCTCTTTGATACAAGAAGTGAATTCCAATGTTTAATCAGGATGGTTTATCATGTCATTTTTATTACAGTTCTCTGTGTTTTGGATGGATGCTAAAATTTTCTGCCGCAATGTATTCTGTGTAACATTTATCACAAGGTTTTGTAGCTGTTTTTATGCCAGAAATGCAATAAGAATGAGATCCATTTTATGTTCCTCAGCAGTGGTAACATTTTGGATGCTCTTGGTAAATATCACACAGTGTGTATGTGTAAGAGGTACTATGCAGTGAGTATAGGAATGATAACATTAAAGGATCTTTCATGTGTTTTGTGGGTACTCTTTCCTCTGAATCCTGACAATTTTGTTATCAGCTGAATAGCCTATTAGAGCCAGTGTTGGTACTAAGGGAGATTGCTGCCTAAGTACTGGTACTGTGTAAGTGGGAAATGTCAACTGTAACCATCTGTGTTGGGTAGACTATTTTTTTTTTAGTTGGTTGGGGTGGGGTGAGACTGATTCCACTTGGTACATCGGCCATTAACTGGCCTGTTCTACCAGTCCCGGATGATAGATGAGTTGAAGCAGTCGGTGGAATGAGGATTGGCAAGGGAAACTGAAGTTCTTGGAGAAAACCTGCCCTAATGCCACTTTGTCCACCACAAATTCCACATGACCAGACCTGGGATCNGTACAATAGGCCAGAAGTGGCCGCAGTACAAGGGACTTAGTCCCACCCCACTAACAATAAAAATAAAAGTGCCTGGCCTATGACACAGCCTTGGTTAGAGTGTAGCTTGAAAAGCTAAACTGAACAAGATGGCTCAAGTAGTGATGCTTCTAACCTGTATTCAGGACATGCCTGGTTTAAACCTTGGCTGGGACACCAGTTATCCAGACAGGTTTTTTGTGGTGTCTTTCAGCTTATTCAACTACATATGCATGGATAGTACCTGAAGTTGGGGCACTATGTTACAAGGTGGAAGGTCACTGGTTCAAATCTCACTGAGGTCATTGGATTTTTCTATTGACCTAATCCTTCCAGCCGCACTTTGGCCCTGGGGTCGACTCAGCCTCTAACAGAAATGAGTACCAAGAATTAATTAAATAATTTTCCTGGGGAGTAAAGTGCGGTGGGTGGGTAGGGCTGACAATCTTACCACCATTTTTGAGCCGATTGTCTAGATAATGTGGGATCCCTCAACGTCTCACAACCCCTTCACAGCCTGTTACAGGGATAGCTTTACTTTTTTTTTACTTTTAGTATCTGAAGTTAGGCCATGGCCACTACAATTGTTCCAACTCATTCACTAGTCTTCCTCCTGTATGATCAGATATTTTGGCAGCAAACCATAAATAAAAGCTAATGGTCTCAGCTGTCAGTAAATTCCCCACCTTTAATGAGAGCCAAGGGTCATTACCATATTCACAATTTTATATATATATATATATTTTTTAGAGAGAGAATTATCTTTCTGGTTTCAGCCGAATAAAAGTACAGAAAGATATCAGATTTTCATTGGAGTTTCTGATTAATGTAAATGATTTTTCTGTTAAATTTTGATGTATGGTGACACCCATATTGAATGTTCTCAGTTTAAGGCTTTCCCTTATTTGACATTCAGTTTCAGTGCTCTCAAGTCAGCAATCTCAGAGTTAAATTTCCACCATATAAGATTTTCCTCATTTTAATGTTCATACACAATGATCCACAACGAAATTTCATACATGGGTTTCAGTGGAATTTATCATTAAATGCTGGAAGTGGTGAAATTCTTATGTAATTATTACTTAAATCCACATGAAAGGTCCTTTATGTTTTATATAATGATGGAGTTCATATATTGTAATAGTGTATTGCATTTTCTTAGTGGGAGAAGCTGATAAGTAGAACAGGGTTCTCAATGTACATTGTAAAGTGAATGCCATGCGCAGTATTTTATCAGAAGGAATATCCAAATGTGTCTCAAGTAATCATTGTTCAGATGCATACAAAATCAACTGTCTGGTGGGTGGACTCACAGTGTTTTTCCAATGAGATTTCTGCCTTCTGGGTTGTGACACCAAGTCATGTGATAGTTGGCTCCAGTAATATTAGAGGAAGAAGGTGTCTTTCTCTCCTTCCCTGGAGATAGAGACAACAGGTTCCTTTTAAACATCGGTATCTCTGTGCCACACCATTGTTTCCCAATTTAATTTGGCCAAAAGCTTTTTCATTCAAATTTTTACATAAAACCTAATGGTATAAAGCCAAAATCAAGTGACAATAATAAATAGATGTCAAACAAGGATATGAGATTGACACCGTATTTGACTGCACATATTTAAAAACAAAAATCACGTTTCATGTATGAAAAATGAAGCTTGCAAACCAATATGCCACTCATTCCAGTTTTCAATTTGAACAGTGGTTTTTCATTTCTTACACAAATTCTTTTTATGCTTGGCTTTATATTGAAATCTGACACAGCATTTAGTCTGTTTCTCTATTTTCTTCTTGTTGCTGCATAACTTGAGAATCAATTTTCACACAAGTAGGTGCTGGTGAAGGGTGCCAGCTACTGCATTTGCTCGTCTTGTTTAATCTGTACCTTCTTGAGCAAAAACACGCTTTTAATTTCTTCCTTTGAAAGTGATTTCTATTTTAAAGAAGCTCCAAAATGAAAAATGTTTTTTAAGTGAAATTTGTAGTGATAGTTATAATATTTAAATTATCTTTTTATTATCTAATGGAATTTTTTTGCAGTACACTTACTTTCACTTTGTGGAACACCATCTGGGAAACCCTGTACTTATATAGCATCACATCCCAGAAGATTACAGTCTTAATAATATAACCATGAGAACCCCATTCATATCTTTTGGTTTTTCATGTTTAAACCATAGTACAAAATTTGTTTTTAAATTTTCAAATAATTTTTTTCTTCTTGGGGTACAGTAGACAGCAATGAAGACAATAGAAATTTCACCTTCCCTTGCTACAGTATGTTCATACCATAAGTTATGTAGCTTGTAAGCACATTTAGAAGTGTTTGGTGACAGTGTAAGTAGGAGAGGAATGCTGAATATTCAAAGGTTTCAGAGAGTTGAAGTGTGTCCATGTCTCTCAATCTCCCTCATCTGGTGGAAGTGACGTTTATCTGAACATTTCACATGTGTACCCAGCAACAACTGTTTCTTGTGTTCTGACCTCTTTGGTGTCATTTAACTAGCATCTAGTTAAAGTAACACATTTACATTGAGCTTCAACTTTTACTACTGGACAAGAAGAAGAAGAAGTATATTTCTCATGTGCAGCTGTGGGACACAGGCGTCCAGGTCTAGTGTACATCATTTTTATACTGATATGAAATAATTATAAAATATGAATTAGATTATGGTAGGTCATAAAATTTGGAGTGTCTTCTTTGGTGGGATATGGTGAAAACAAGTTAGTATCTGGCCATCCAGTTCCTCCCCTTGAAAGAAGTATCCTGATTGAATATACTGATGCCAGTGGTCCAGCCATTTGATGAAGCAGTTCTGAAACGCTTCTGTCATGATGTGAGATTTGAGGTTCTTATAGCAGTGAACATAAGATTGTGGTATTGGTACGTGTTGCTATGTACTTTGATAGTTAGGTCCTAACTTTTGAAAGGAACCTGCCATTATCATCATCAGGACATAAGGCAGGATAGAGGCAGAAGTTTCCTCCAGAACATTAGTACCATCTCTCAGGCTACATATCACATCAGAGAATTACATAACCTCTTTTCTTTCATATATATTTTCTGTGATATGTTACAGATTTTTAACTGATACATTTCCTTGAATAATTAAAATGGGTAATCATTCTGTGTTACCAATGGAGGAAGTAAGTTATAATTTCAGTATTTTCCTTCAGTGTCTTAATTTTTTTTAGCCTAATTTCCATATTTTGAAAGTNGGGAGCGCTGACTCACCCACCGCATCACTGCTGGTGTGTGGGGGGGGGGCTCGGCTTGGCGCAACATGTCACAATATATATATATTGTCGCATGTTGCCTATGTAACGCGACAAATAACTTCAAGCCGGTCTCGGATTTGGTAAATGTTTATTGAACGTTACTTTTTCACTAGGGAGTACAATGATTATCACTCTCAGTATCACAGTTACTGCTTGCACTGTTAATCTCGGCTGCTAGACTTCAACTTCAACTGTCAATTGTCAAGTAATTCTCAACTAACTGTGTCAATTCAATTACTACTGTCCCTTCAAAGGTCAAACACAAACTATCTCTGATTATCACACACAAAATCTTCTAATCACGCGTTCAGTTCTTCTTCCTCCCGCGGCTCCCTCGACTGACTGACTGACTGACTGATTGACTGACTGACTTCTGTTCTGCCGAATAGTGGCTCCTTAGTCAAAGTCAAAGTCACATTGCGACTGACGGTCAGTCAGTCAGTAAGTCTTGGCGTCGAGCCCCATCTGGGGCTCATGACCAGATAATAATTATTACCGTTTGACAGTTACGGGCTTGTTTCTGTGGGGCGCCCACTCTGACGAGAAGACGGGTCTGTCTTTTGCGTACGCTGCTGGCCCTTGCCAGCGCATTCTTTCTCGGGTCCGAGTCCCTTGAGACTCGCGACCATATTTTACTGTTTCAGATTTGAGACTTCCCTTTTCGTCGCCTCCTACGACTTGCAGGGTCACGGTGGAGGTATTCGAAACCGCCTCCACACTGGCTCCTTAGTTATTCCAGTTTCTATTATAAACCCCCAATTGGACAGGAGGAAAATGCAGCTTGCTTCACTGTTGTGTTATGTCGTGTTTACAGAGGCGTTGCTTGGCAACACTGCCGAGAGTTGTTTACTGCTGCGTAGCAACCAGATCAGTTTGGCTCTGCATGGCATGGAGAAACACTGCTTTCCTTATTGTTGCATAACCTCGTTTGACTGTTGTGTAACTTGGCAACCTACTGTTTACCAAGAGTGTCTTTGTGGTAACTCATTCCACATCACGTTGCCCAACAGTGGTTTGACATATCACAATATATATATAATGGCACCTGAGCCCATCTCTGTGGTATACTCCATAAATATTTCCCATTAGTAATATCAACATTATAACCTTGCAAATTGTTGCAGTAATATTCTTTGATATTACTTGAATGTCTGAACTAATCTGTGTTAAGCTTGGTATGTATATCATGCCACCAGAGGCTGTCTCAACAGTGCACTTCATAAATCCCTCCCCTCAATAATACCAACATTACAGCCTCTCAAATTGCCCAGGAAAACCCTTAATATTGCTTAAATGCCTGTACTAATCTTCATGAAACATGGTCTGCATATCATGCCACCCATCTCAGTGGTGTACTTCAATAAATCACTCTCATCAGTAATACCTGCACTGCAGCCTGTCAAATTTTTTAAATAATAACGTTTATGTTACTTGAATGCCTGAACCAGTCATCATGAAACTTTGTTTTAAAACTTGGTCAGATATGAAATATATCTTTGCTATGTATGTAACTATATTTCTTCACTGTATGATATATGGCAAACCACTTGTGGGGTGGAGTCCTGGCTTCCTTGGACATATGTCACAATAAAATGACGTTTCTCTCTTGTGTCCTATCACATTTCTGTTCAAGCAAACTGTGCAATCTTCTGTTACCTTCCCTTTGTGTGCCTGAATTAGGTGCAGTGTGCTATTCAGATGGTCTTATGCATCTGTTGAACTTTGTTGATTTTGAACCTGTCTTATTTTCCTTCAAATTCACTCTGGCCAGCCCTGGTGGCTCTTAATTTACTTTTAAGTCATTGTTGGCCACCAGTCATGCCTGTTCTTAATTTTGTTGATTGGCCATGTGTTCATCTGGCCAGTGCTCATATCCTTTTTGGGTTCTTGGAGGTCTGCTGTTTGGCCTTGCCTGGCACATACATCCTTTTTGAGTTCCTCTGGGCCAGTGCTTAACTTATATAACTGCTCAAAAATTGCTTGAAATGATGACTATATTCGATCCTACTTCTGACACAAATTGTGATGGTTGTCAGTATTTTTAACTGTTAGTGCCCTACCATCCATAACCATTTATACTCTGGAGACAGCTCCATGTTCATTTGTTAATTCACATCAATGCCACAGATCACTCATATTCATATCTTCTCTGCACTATACTGAAGTGAACTGAAAACTTGCCGACTCACTCGCTCATTCACTCACTAGTCATCTGATTTGCACTGTATTGAACTGAACATGGGCCCTCAGGAGAGCTTCACAGTTATTTTGATAGGGATATTCATGGTTGACCTTGGCCATAATCATCAGCTGAATGGTTTCCTGAATGTTCCAGAAGGGGAGGCCTGGTATTTCAGTTGAACAAGAGGGTATGCATTCCAAGCATCATGATTGTACAGCACTCTGCCCCTGCAGTGGTACAGAGCAGTGAATCCTCCAACAGCTGTCAAGCCTGAATCATTTGTCAGCAGAATCTGTAGTTTGTTGCCCATAATGTGTGTTCATGTGCAGTGAAATGCAGTCACTGAATTTTATGATCTGCCATTGTATACATTAACATTTTGAAGAAAGGGGAACGTCGTATTCATTAAGCTTTAATCATTTAAAATTGTCTGTTGTCTTTTATTCGAATTTTATGTCACTAAGATATGGAGTGTTAAAATCATAGTATGACTACATGTAATGTCAACAAGCAGGAAAGTTGAAAAGCGGCATCATTTGCTGTTGTAATCTGTAATGCAGAATGTAGATGTTTCAGGGGTGTCATGATGTTTGAACTACTATCTGTAGATAGGCCAGAACTGGTACTAAAGATATCACTCTGACTGCATTGCATATTTATATCTTCTGCCTTTTTTAAGCATCTTTATTTAGCGTGTTGTTAGATATTTGTGTCTTATAATTTGATATTATAGTATTGTATACTGTTTGTATATTTTTTTAAATAGTTTCTGTTATATATCTGCAAATGAATTAACTGAAATGAAGAATATTCTTTGTTGCATCTCTGTCTCCAGGTCAAAACAGTCTGTCTTTAGTGTTACCCATGAGAAACATTCCACACTTTCTCATCATTCTGTGTACTGTTATACATAAGAGGCTGTACAAGTATGTAATACAGTGTGATCACTATAGGTTTCCATGAAAATTGTTGAGGTTCTCGGGTGGAAGAGTGGGACATTCTTCACATTAAGTCTTGCCACAGAGCTTTGGACTGCTGGTGGAACTGACAGATCTGTAGTGAAAGAAATTGCAAGTATGTCACCTAGATTGCAGTAGATGCTGGAAATGCTTTGTGTTGCTACACTTGCACCTCTGTAAAATGCTCACATTCATGCATTGAAGTTCCTGTTTGGAAATAGATTAAGTCTGGTCTCCTGTGCAAGGTGTTTGAGGGTGTTTTGAGGAGATTGTTGAAGCCTAGCAATGATTTTACCCACTTTCTTTCCAGTGTGAACTCAACATTTTGATAATCCCTCCCCTATGATGACAAAGTCAGTGCTAAGCTTGCACATGAAGATTCTGCAGCAGTAATAACCCTGCAGCATCTGCCGTAATCTGGGCAAGGTGTATTTGTAAAGTCTGTGGCAAAAGATCTGTATGTCCTGATAGCAGTCCAAAGCTCTGCAGCCTGACTTCACTGTCTGATCTGCTGTGACTGTTGGAAGCACTAAGATAGTGATAATACTGTACAAGGTATGCAGGAGGAAGTGATTCTTCATTGAGTTTTGATTTTCAGGTGTAAGTTGTGTGTAACATGTATGTTTTCACTGCCTGTTATTAATGAAGTGTCCATCTCACCTGAAAAAAAAAAACCAAATTTATATTGTAAATGCACATAAACATTATGTTCAAAACCATTTCTTTCCTTTATGGGAAAATATCCAGTTTTCTTACCTTTTCTTCTAGCTTTAATTAGGTGTTATCCCGAATGTGTGCAACAGTCTGAAAGCAAATTATTTACTGATTAAATAAAAAGAAGGTAAATAATGTGTGTACAAGGATGTGGAAACTTCTTTCATAGATCATTTTGGGGAGTGCATGAATCGCTTTTTCCCGTTTTCACCGAACAAATTTCAAGAAAATCAGTTTTATTAGGCTCTTGTAGTTTCTCAGAATGTATTGCCAATCACGTGCCACAGTTGTCTCTCTCATTATACGTTATGCAGTGAATACTGTGTGACCAAAAATTCATATAGTTTGAGTACATAAACAGTCATTTTGACTGAAGATGTAAGCATTAGACTGGTGTTTTAAATTCCCTGTGTAAAGGTATAAGGTGATTTAAAAAAGTGAAGGAAATTTAGTCCTGTTTTTTAATTAAATCTACAAAAGGCAAACAGCCTATTTTTTTATCACAATCCTCTTGCTTCTTCAGACACTCATTACAGTGGCCCACTGGCATGCCGATGCTGCCTGAGTTGCTCCTGAAACCATCATTTGTGTCTTGAATATTTGCATTCCCACAGGGCTTTCCTAATGATGCAAAAAGGTGATGGTCACATGACATGAGGTCTGGAACTATTTAAGCAAAATTCATATAATTTCTTCCATCAATAATGTGATCTGAAAGAAGAGCTGACATTTATACTGAGGCTGTACGAGACACACCATTTATTCTGGAGACTCAAGTCATGTTTACGCTAGCCTTATTTTACAGTATACTTCATGATGATGGCATATTCTGATGTTTTCAGAGTGCAGTGTGTTAACTACCTTTACTTTTTTTAATCACCTTCATATCATGAAATTCTGTCTGCCCAAAACTTCCCTTCTTTTGCTGTGTAAAGCTTTCTTGTTGCAGGCAAAAAGAATGCTGCATGTAGGTAGAAGGATTGACAGATAACCCAACTTGTGAAAGGTGCCTACAAGAAAACGAATCAGCAACACACATCCTGTGTGACTGTGAGGCCATAGCTTATTTAAGATTTTGTCACTTGGGTCAGTTTTTTGTGGAACCAAGTGACTTTTATGATGCCCCATAAGCAGAGACCTACACTTTATTAAAAGTGTAGGATTAATAAAGGGCTAATCCAAGGTGAAGCACAATAGATCATTGAAGGTCGCAGTGCGGGCGCTGGTTTTTATGGCCCACCCCTTACATACATTAGGTAGAAGGATCATTAAGACATTGCAAAGATAACAGAAACTTCAGTTTGTTTCATATTTAACCTATCTGAAAATAGAGTTGTGGAATGTATGTCCTAGTACCATCTGTTCTGGTAGATAGTATATATGTGTGTTGTTTGAAATCACTTTGATTTGAATCATGTTTGTGGACCAATTTGCAATTCCTCAGCTGGAGAGACATTTTTTAAAACTTTGTAGTAAATCGTATAGTGATCAAATATCTGTGTGCGCGTGTCCCTAACTCCTGCTTCCTCACATAGAATACAAATGTCCCAAATTCTAATCAGTATAATATAATTTTATCCTTATCCCAGACATGTCTCTATGATTTCATAATATGGCATTTTAAAAATCTCATTTATTGTAATACTCGTCGTACATTGTATAAGTCATGATGATTGAATGCTGGTCGATTACAGTCTACTAGGATGCGAGTGTGTCTATAATAGGATTCATATTTCTCAGTGTTTGGTGAGGATGAACAGGGAATTGCTGCAGCATTACTGATTTGTTGTTCTGTATGCATGCATATAGCAGCAGCGTTAGGAAACCAATATTGGAATGGACTTATAGGAATAGAACTGAACTAATTAATGAGTGAATAATATATGAACAACATTTGTACACAGTGTTTTGTTTTAAGAGCAAGTGTTACTCTATGACAGTATGGAATTTGCCTTTGTTATAATATTTTAAAACCTTTCTATATACAACATCCTTTTCAAAGTCATCTAGGTTTGTCATTCTTTTTTGAATGTTTGTGTGTTGTCTGGGTGACAGAAACACCTTCTCAGTGGCCTGTTCTTTTCCCTTCTTGATTGTCAAGGTATTTTACAAAGGAAAGGGAGATTCAGATGATGCGAACAAATATCAAGACGATATCCTTAGAATGCTCGCCATTCAAAGACTACTATCCACTTCACAATCAAATGTCTCCATTTCTGAGGTATGGTTCCTAGTTCCAACACCTGTTGAATAATTCGGTCCACATGGTTAATAGCTCGCCTCTGGAATCGTTCAAGTCTTCACTATATAGGCCATCAGGTCCGATGGCTTTCTTGTCTTTTAGGTTGGCTATAACTCCCTCCACCGCCTCTTCAATGAAATGAAAGGTCAATTTGTGCAGCTTAGACATGATTGACATAAACGTCTCCTTGGTTGCTGTGCACTCAGTACCAATTTGAAATCATTTTCCCGTATGTCCATTGGTACTCCATTCGGGCATTTTGGTCATCGTAGTGTGAGTTTGGAAATGGTTTGCTTCCCCATCATCTATTAATTTTCTTGTATTTTTGTGTGGTCTCAGCTGTCTTTTGCATTTAGTGCGTGCTGCTGAATATTTCTGCAGGTCTTCCTTGTTGAGTGACTGCCTACATACAGGACTCTTAACATGGATCAGTGCGCTCTTAAACTCTTTCTAAAAATATTCTTTGCTGAATCACTGTTTTGCAGTACCTTGGATTGTTTTTCGGAGACGGGTACTTCCACAGATTTAATAAGCTCTTCTGTTGCTATGACAGCTTCATTAAGTTCTTCCTTTCTTGAGATGGTTGGGATATTCCCACCTGCTTCTGCTAGCTTGGCTG
Organism: Cryptotermes secundus; assembly: GCF_002891405.2. Classification (NCBI taxonomy): domain Eukaryota; kingdom Metazoa; phylum Arthropoda; class Insecta; order Blattodea; family Kalotermitidae; genus Cryptotermes; species Cryptotermes secundus. Next base: position 134,237 of record NW_019734967.1, on the reverse strand, counting down.
CGCCTATCTTCGTAATAAGCTGTTCAGGTTTTCTGGCGACTCTGTATTACGCTGTGATACCAGACTGAGCAAGGTTACCGCTTGTGTATATGTAATTGTTGTGGCTGACTAGCGTTAACTGAGAACATCCTACCTGACGCACAGTTCGGTTGCAGACCACGAATAAGAACTCTCTGTGCAGTCATAAACCTTCTACATGATACAGAACATACAGAGGATGCAGTGAAGTTGTCAAAAACAAGTCTTACGTCATCTTCATAGATTATACAAATGCTCTCACTTGTTGGATAGTAATGATATCAAACAATTTTAGCGTGTCAAACGAAGTGGGGGAAATAAGTGGTGTACTTCAAGGCTACCCTCCTAAGTCCGTTACACTTTTAACAACGCGACCTCTGATGCGTTAAAGGCAATTCGAAGGCACAGCAGAAATAGTAAAATGTATGCATATGCGGACATGGTAATTGCCTCAATATCAGTCAGACTTGTAACATTCTTACGACGACATAATCCAGCGCGCGGAAGAAAACAGCCTACAAATGAACATAAAACCGAAATGGTCTTCAGGAAAGGGAGGAAAATGAAGCAGGGAGACAGAATCGACTACGGCCAAGAGCAGTTAAGTGCGTTGAAGTATTTCAAATACCTAGGCATCACCCTTGAGATTAGTGGGAAGATTGTCAATATGTACATATTAAGGGAAAGTGACGTCCGAAATACGCGGTATGGTAAATATTCAGAGCAGCCGGTAACAGCAACGAATCTCGACTTGCAAATAGTACCAATCTTGAGGTACGGCGTGGGAATTCTAGGGGAGCATCGCAAAGTCTAAAAACGTTATAATACGCGATGGCAACCTATCTAAAGAAAGTCCTTAGAATTTCAACATAAAACTCTTCGAAACTCGCAGAAGAAAGTCTGCTAACAGAAGAAATGCAATACCAGCTACTTTTGCCATTCAACAAACGCAGCAAATGAATTAATAACACAGAAGAACGGCAAACAGATATGTTTCGAGTTCTACTCCACAGAAGTTCTGATCAATAGAAACTACATCGGACTGGACAAAGTCAAACTACAATCTTAGACATTTTGCAGTGCATGACAATCACGGCCATCATAGCAATGATAATATTTTCCAAACGAAGGGCTACCACTCAACAAATGAAAACTGCTGTTGTAAGCTATGTGATTAAAAATGCGGGAGATACCACATCATAGACTGGAAGCGTAGGACTAAACCACTGACCACTTATGCAGAAGGAAAGTGATGCACACTGTGGCCAGTTTAGTACTTTATTATTGTGAGGATTATGAGGTATGTTGAGTTTTGGTGGTGGTGACCCTGACAAGAAGCAGGATGATGGCGTCGGAGAGGTTGGTGATATTTGCGTAAGCTTTTTGTTATCGCGTATAAGGTATAATTAGTTAAAGCGTGTGCTAGTAATACAGCTGGAGGTCACAAATAAATCTAGTCAAACTGAACAACATGATGCATCTGTTTTACAGTACAAATGCAGGAATATTAGTTCTGGACACGAAATGACGACTATGAAAGGGACGGGAGGTGCATCTCCAAGTCGGAAAATAACAGTTTTAAGTCACGTGAAGTATGAGCACTTGGTTGCTGGCATATCGGGAGGTGTAGCATCAACTCTTATTCTGCATCCCTTGGATCTCATCAAAATTAGGTTTGCAGGTAATGTAATAAATTTGTTTCATTATGTCATTTGGAGTTAAACACAGAAAAGAGAGCGAATAGAAAGCAAATCATTTAGTGTTTGGTAGTTCCGTTAGAACCTGTTCCTTTGTGCCGATTATGGTATAACTTATATAGCCTGCATGTCCGTTTTATTATTACATGTACATTAAATAATCAGTGCCCCATGCCAGAATTTTGAATGAAGTATTCGGCAAGCTATCGATTTGTAACGTATATGAAAACTTGATTAACCCCATTTCCTTTCAATTCCATTTATTCTCGAGCAAAATATATAATGTGTAGGTATTTCATATCTGGTATCTGGTATCTTTGTCGTAAAGGAGGTCCAAGGAAGAAGAAAACGAAACACATTGTTCTTGGAAGTGAACAGATATTATTATTATTATTATTTACTTATTCCATTACATCTAAAGTAGGCAAAAGCCTTAGATACAGAATTGTGTAAATTTATCTTGCTAATACTCATAAGCAATTGTCAAGAAGACCTATAAAATAAGACAATGCATGTAAGATTTGAGGCTTTCACGGCAGTGACTATGAAGAAAGCAGTCTTCTGGGATTTGGCACCACGTATATGTGGTGTTAACCGATGTCGTTGAGTAGGCTCCCCATAGAGGAACACTATGTAAGATTTGAGGCTTTCATGGCGGTGACTATGAAGAAAGCAGTCTTCTGGGATTTGGCACCGTGTATATGTGGTGTTAACACCACATATACACGGTGCCAAATCCCAGAAGACTGCTTTCTTCATAGTCACCGCCATGAAAGCCTCAAATCTTACAT
>NW_019734967.1:27718-131427 GCF_002891405.2 Cryptotermes secundus | reverse complement strand
AGGAATATGTGGATTCTGTAATGTTAATAATGTACGTAACATCAAACCAACTTGTGAGTGACGGAAAGCCATAAAATTGAAGTACAAAATACTCGCTCGCCATGTCATAATTGTCCTTAGGTTTCCAAGCAGTATACATAACACATGACTGGCGAGCGATGACGTAACGTGCTGACTGCGCGTTCTGGTATGAGCCAACTACATAAGCACGGCTAGGGAGTATCATCGCACTCAAGGACAAACATAGATAAGGGCTCTCAGCTGAGAGGTACAGCGAGGTACAGTGCTTGGACCTGCCAGAAGACCACACTTTTCTTGGGCCATTATCTCCGTAACCGTTCAACTTTGGACATAGGTGTTTTGGGTTATATCGGCATACTTTAACATAAGGAACACCCTCCCGAAGTTTGGCACATTCCTCCTGGGACACCCTGTATAGTCATGGGACCCAGTGGGGCCCGATACCACAAGTAACCGTGCTGGCTGGTTAACAGCAGCAAGCTTATGCTTCTGGTATTACTGTATATACTCATCTGTGTTGTCATGCGTGGTAATTTAACAATTTCTCTATTTGTATGGTTGCTAGATTTCCTTTTTACAAAATGTGAGATTAATTAATGACTGTTATGTCTTGATTTGTCATTAGGCCCTTACTACATCTGTGAAGTTGGTGAACTTTATATTTTTTTCTTTATTTCCATGAGTGTATTTGGTTTTATGCTTCTGTAAGTGTCTTATTTTATAGAAATCTGTTAAGCGCAACTCATGATTAAGTACTGTGTATGTAGCTTGTGTGTTAGGCTACAGAAAGTGCATGGGGCATCATGTATGGTGGGGGGAGGGAATGAAAAGAGTAGTGCCCATGCAATTTGCAAATGTTATTTCTTCTGGTAACAGCCCAAAGAATCATCGTGGTTGACATCAAACCTCATCATTAGATGTGATTCTGAGTTAATTTGCAAAGAATTAAAATACCTATATGCATTGTTCAGATTTCCTTAATCTCAAACTTTCTTTACTCCTAATCCTCATTCTTCATATTCATCAATATTCCTCGCTCTGCTCGAGTACAAAGAAAAACACACACAGATATTCAGAAAGTGGCCAGGCAATCACGTGAGACCACCAGCAGACTCAACTTTAAGAACAAATTTATAGTGTTAAAGCCACAGAAACATATACATAAACTGAAACACCACTAACTTAAGAACTCTCATATATCATGCACTTTTGCATAAACTAGAATACGTACAAGGGTTGTCCAGAAATTAATGACCACTAGCACATGCATTACTTGCTGACTTTGCCTGGAATGTTTTTTTCCATTCATCCAACAGTCTGGACTTGGCTCAAAGTGATTTTAAGTTGTTCACACACTTGAAGCATTTTTTGGGTTGCACACACATGGTACCGATGAAGAAGTGAAGAAGACTGTTAAAGACTGGTTCAGTGGACTGACGGCAGATTTCACAGTACAGGCATACAGAAACTCATCACATGATATGACAAATGCCAAAATTTTCATGGGGATTATGTAGAAAAATGATTTAAGGTCCGTAGTAGTGATTTAAAATAGCATTTTCTAGTTTTATTTACTTATATTTTAATCACCAAATGGTCTTCGCTTTCTGGACGACGTACGTATAACCTAAGAAATGTGGAGCTTACATATTGAGTGACGCAAGTAACGTTAAAACTTTACTGCCGTGTTGTCCGATGTGTTAGTACTGCTACCCGTGGAAGTGCGTTTATGAAAACAAAATCTGAAACCTAACTTTAGAAGGTTTTTGGGCATTTATTTTTACACACAAAGGCCTAATCATTTCAAGTGGAACCAACAGAAAAACAGTTTAGCATTGTAGTTCTTGGAGGAAAATTCTAAGATAGTGTTGTATCCTGAGGGATGGTGATGGGATATTCGTGTAGACTGAGCAGTTAGTCTGTGATTTGGGATTTTTGGAACACTTAAGAACTGAAATTAAAGTCGTCAGAAGTCATCATTGAGGATTATATGATAAATATATTGAATGATATAATTATACAAGGTTCCAGTAGGAGTAATATCAAGTGCAGGTATAGATTAAATGGTGAACAAGTAGGGAGACGTGAATGCCCTATGCAATAGGATTCGGCAAGTAGCAAGGGATAGCCTCAAAGGTGTTAAGCATAACTCTCGATAATTAACTGAAGTCCTCTGGGCGCACACAAAGTGCAAGAGTTGGGTGCAATGTAACCAGCTAACTCATGGAGCTGAGCCCTTCTTGAGAAGCCACCAGTTGTGCAATTTCTCAAGAACTTCCCAACATTTACTGGAATCCAGAAGTTTATTACAGTGTTCACAAGAGCCCTCCGCTGATCACCAGCTTTCATTTGTGTGTTCTCCAGAGAATGCTGATGCTGTCAGAGTGGTGCTTCAAAGAAGCCCCAATAAATCAACAAGGAAGGCTGCAGCACAACTAGGAATATTCAGATGATCAGTACAATGAATACTGAAAAGTGATTTGAATTTGTATACATGCAAAATGGCGGCAGTGTTGCCTAAACTTAAGTTCAAAACAAACATAGAGAAATTTGATGAATGGGCTCAAAATAATGGGGTATCATTCAGCAGTGTTTGGTTTTCTGATGAAGCACATTTCCACTTGGATGGTGTGGTTAATAAATGAAATGTGCAATTTTGGGTGTCTGAGAACTCATGTATGATTTATTAGAAGGTGCATCATGCACTGAGAATTATAGTGTGGGTCACCATCTCAAGTCATGGACTGCTAGGGCCAATTTTTTTTGAAGAGACAGTGAACAGTGAGCGCTATTTAAGCATACTGTGCAATACTTTTGTACTTCTTGCTACAGGTTTGCTGTTAGAAACACAGTGGTTCATAAAGGATGGAGCCAAGCTCCATGCAGCAAATGTTGTTTTGGACTTTCTACATGACACTTTCGACTCGTGTCGGACCAAATGCAGGACAGGCCCTCAGCTGTCTACTTTTCTCTTAATGACCATTCAGGAGCTGGTAGCTGGGAGCTACCTAAATGTTAGAAGTCTCGGCTGGGGGAAGAGGGAGGTTAATTACAGTTGGAGTCAGGAAAAAGTGAGGCAGGCAGTTATAGTGGAGTGACAAGGGAGTTACAGTTGGATGTAGACAGTGAGTAGTGAATGGGCAGTGAGATTTGAGTTCTTTGCTGGGAGTTGAAAAGCAATAACAACAACGGGAGTGTAATCGGTGAGGTGCAGGCTTAAAGGAGGATTAGTATATCGGGCCACTAATCACTGTACTCATCATTTAACTAACGCTAGTTACGTTCTGGTGATCCTGTGATTGATAACTCCAAAAGTGCATTCCCATCCCGATCACTGTGCCACCTGTATCCCTGGGAAAAAGATCTTGTATCTAGTTATAGTTATGGCATAAATCTTATCAATGCTACTGGCATCTGCGCCTTGTCCGGAGGCCGCTATCTTTGGGATGGCGGTCAGCCGCAATGCCTTAAACGGACATTTTAGAATTAATAAGTAGGGTTGCCAATGGTGCATCGTACATGCTCACATCTTGTAAAATAAGACAGGGTTGAATACATGTTATACTTTCTCCCTTACAAAAAAATTTGGGCAATGATTTGCTTTCTTACACAATAATAAATTAACTTCTGTGTATGAGTGATACTCATGCGAAGCATTTGCCCTCTTAATGGCTAGGTCATTACGAGAGTTACTTAACATTCATCCCTTGCAATGTCGTGCTTATTCATATCTGTGTAAAACCAGTTGATTAAATGACACACAGAATTACGTAGTATTAACACTTGCAAGTATAAGTGTGGTGTTTACACAATTACAGAATTTCATTATGTTAAAATCAGTGCTGCAAAACGTTACCATGTGCTAATGCTTACCAGAAGGACCAGTATGGTTTGTGCTTGTAGTTAAGGACGATGATTCAGTAGCTTCCCAACAGTCACCTTGTGATCCTCTGTGGTTAATGCTAGTTGTAGCTGAAGGAAATTGCAAACTCTCTCTACATGAATCATTTGAATTAAGTATTTTAGGTTTAAACACTGTAGTTATACATGGATTGTTATCCTTCCATCATTTAAAGAAATTCGGCCAACTTGGATGGAGACATCTGCAGGAACAATGGCAACAAAAATGACCAAAATTAAACGTGTAGTAATCATTCCTAAATTGGAAAGAAGAGACATGTTACAGTCTGCACTGGAATGCTTCAGTTGTTCTGATATCAGTTTCTCAACTTCATGTACCCTATAACTTGCTAATCTTAAATTATCAAGATGATTGAGCACATTTTTTATCTGTAGATCCAGGTGAATTTTGTTGAGTTTATTATTTATTTCTTCAGGAAAGCAATAGTCATAATCGAGGGATAGGGCAGAATAATATCCTTGCCTGTATTGTTGGAAATACATTCATCTGAGCCTGAATGAGAACCTTGTTCCTGTAGCCCTTACACATAATGTGTTGCTTAAGCTTTTCTGTGCCGTTTATCTCAGCATCAGCAGGTTCCTGCCCCAGGCAAAGCACAGTGACTGTATCTACTCATGGAGCAATATATACCCATTCAGTACTATTTAGCTGAGTTCACAGTGTTTCAGTTCTACTATTCTCTGAGAACAAATGCTAGGTATGATTCTAATAGACAGAAGTAATTTGGCTTCACATTCCTCGTCTGCTTGCACAGGGTAACTTTGTTTGCATAGTCGATGACCGTTATCCAGCAGTTTACATTCCGTAAATTCCTCTATCTTTAACCTATCATAATACTGCTTGGCTATATTCATTAACAAGTGCTTAATTCTGGCAATTATTCTTTAAGTTTCAAGCATTGGCACTGGCAGAGGGGTATCATTACAGGCATATAACCCCCACTCCGTATTTTTTTAACATCAGTTTAAAAGAAAAGCAGGAGTGCTATCCTGTATTAACACCAAAAATTAAATGCTTTTTAAGCAAATGTATTAATTTGTTCTGAATACCTTAAGGCAGTTTGTAAAATTAACCATAAATGGCTTAAACATATGTTCTTAAGCCAGTGTCCTGCTGTCCCCCTTATTCCCAAATTTGGTGACACTCATTATTTCACGTATTTGATTTTTATCACATTTCTGAGGGATCATCATCTTGAAATAACTTAAGAGTGATCCTGTATAATCATTAGGAGGTTCTGTGGCTGTTTACTGTCAGGAAGTAACTGCTTTGATTTTGTGATGACAGTAATGCTGTGCACATGATAGGCTGAAGGAAGTAATACCATTGGATACTGCAACATGACAAGGAAACAGTATAGCACGTCATCACAGATCCTGTGTTTATTGGCTGGGCATCAAACCCATGTCACGAGGTCAGCAGTATAGCTCCTTTGTTGTAATAGAAGAAATCCCTGAAATTTGTTTCAGAGTGAAGTATTCTTTATTACACATAGTGTTGATACAAGCTGGTGTATTTAGTCCACAAGATAACAAGAGGTCAAAAAACTGGCTGATTCCAGATCCAGTGTGGCTTATCTGTTAACCCTGTTAACCTCTTCCTCATGCTTGTATAATGATAACGCTTATGAACTAATTTAAAGCTGTCAAATAAGAATTTCTGTGCTTCTGTGCAATTTCAATATCCCCCCAGTTATTTCATTTTCTCACATCTAAGATCAGTAAGGTTTACAGTTCCTACAGTATTCAGTAATGACATTACTATGTTTGGGTATCCTGAAATGTGAATGTGTGTAAAATCTTCCATTTCTCAACTTAATTCAGAATCTTTATAAGCTGAAGTATGTGGTCTTGTCACACACTATAAGCACTAAGACCATCACTCTGAGTTTGGGTGATAGCAAAGCTGGAATAGTCTGAGGTAGTCACATCCATCTCCCTTCCACCTAACCTATCTTCTTGTGAAATTTGAGGTTCTTGTCGTGATAATTGTAAAGATTATTGGTTCATGGACCATGACAGTGTATAGTTTAATAGAAGTTTGATGACATTTCAGAGAAACATGCTTCCTCTGTCCTCAGAGTAGAAGTATCTCTTGTACCTAGAGGCTGCAGGCAGGATGTTCCTCCAAATGTCTGTGAATATCACACTGCATGGTATCACATCTCAGAAGGGAGTAATCCTGTTTCCTCTGTCCTAACCATGTTCTCAGATCACCATAGTCTCCCACCTTCCATGATTGTGACAGCACTAGCTGACGTATGTTAACTGCAGTCTTTTGTATTATATAATATTCTGAAATCTGCAATGCATTCTTCTTAGGTCCAAATATTTTGTTTTCAAACTATTATAATGCATATTTTTCCCTCAAAATAAAAGGCCATGATTTCACACCCCAACAGAACAACTGTAAAGACTGTTGTGTAGTATATCCTGATCTTCAGCATTTTGGAAAGTAAGGTAATTGTAGGTTTTTGTTTGTGGGTGTGTACGGCTTCAAGGAAGTCTGTGGTTTATTTTGGAGGGAAATTTTATACAGGATTGTTGTTGAGTTTGCATACCCAAGAAACTATTTAGTCTTATTAAAATGTAAGTGAAATCTGTAATAAAGTCCATATGGGTAATCATTTGTCTGATATGTTTCCTACCCAGAATGGTCTAAAACAAGGAGATGCTTTATCGTCACTGCTTTTCAACTTTGCTTTAGAATATGCCATTAAGTAGGTTCAGGAAAACCAGGTGGGACTGAAATTAAATGGGACCACATCAGCTGCTGGTCTGTGCTGAAGATGTAAATCTACTGGGAAATAACAGATACCAATAAGAAACGCACAGGAGCTCTAATTGATGCTAGTAAGCATTTTGGCCTAAAAGTAAACAGAAGTAAGTGTAAGTTGCTGTCTTGTAACCAGACTACAGGGCAGAACTGTAACATAAAGATACCAAATAGATCCTTTGAAAATGTGACTAGGTTAAAACATTTGGGAAGGGCATTAAGAAGTAGAAGTTTTATTCATGAGGAAATTAAGGACAGATTAAATTTGGGTAAAGCTTGCTACCACTTAGTTCAAAACCTTTTGTTGCCTTGTCTGCGGTCTAAAGTGGCTGGGGCGTGAAGGTGACCACTCAGCTCCATCTAGTGCCAAGGTCAAGAATGACAGAGCTATACCTCCACTCGTCTTCATGGAATGTTGCTTAATTAATTAAGCACAAGGAAAGGTTTACCTTTTTACTCTTCATTGATTCAAATTGCTTTCCAAAATAAGTACCAGATATTGACATAATGATAACACTTCACTTACTATACTTGGGAGTTGCTCAGTTCTAGTCATGGCTGGGACAGTGGCTGTTCTCATTGAGATCTTCTGAGGTTTTTCTTGATCCCTCAAAGCAAATGGCAGGATAGGATGTTGATTGGAGCGTGACCTCTTCTGTCTATATCCTTTTGACTTTGTTGTCCACCTGTCATTTGATGCTGTACAGTCTAGCTGCTGACACTGTTGTAACATTAACTGTAGGAAATCTGAGTTAGATATGGTTGTCTAACTCCTCATCCATTGTGTTATTAGCTTTTGTGGCTAAGTTTCCTGAAATTCTCAGTCACTGTTTAATAGCCATATTTGAAAAGTATCTGGGCACTGTGCATGAAGATTTGGATTGCAGTCTCCTGTGTCATGACACCGAGCAGTGTGATGTGGGGTTACTGAGTGTTTGGAGGAACATGCTGGATTCATAATCAAGGTGTCTCACAATTGTAGCATCTGGAGGTTGACCACTGCAACACCTGAATCGGATGCATTTAAGCTGCAGTGTCCTGTATTTTTAATCTTTGTAGCTTGATGATTGAGGCTTTGTCTGGCTTAGGATAGGGATCAGTGGAGGGCTCTTGTGAACATGGTAATGAACCTTCGGGTTCCATAAAATGCTTGGGAAATTCTTGAGTAGCTGCAGAATTGGCGGCTCCTCCAGAAGGGCTCAGCTTCATGAGTAAGTAAGCAAGCTTGATGAGTGAACTCCTGGCAGTGCAAATAATATTGAAACATTATGGTATGGCAGCATGTTGCATCTGACTAAACCATTGTTTGAGGCACTGTGTATGAAATAATTCAGACATTTCATCACAGCCTCATATGACAAATACTACTTAAAATCATATAATGGTAGATTTCTCAATATTGAATGTCCTGTGTTTGTCAGCCACCAAATCCTTGGTACAGTGCCAGATCAGAAATATTGATGAGTAAAATAGGAGGAGATTGAACTTGGGAATTCTTGCTACCACTCACTTCAGAATCTTTTGCCTCTACATCAGTCATCTAAATATGATAGGTGCAGATGTCCAGAACTGTAATTGTGTGTGTTCTGAATGGGTGTGGAACTTTGTCTCTCACTTTAAGGGAATGTGTTGAGGAGAATATTTGGGCATGAGGAAGTAGTACAGGGCACTGGAGAAAACTGTGTAATGAGGAACTTCTTAATTACTCTTCACCAAGTATAATTGGGGTGATCAGGTCAAGAAGGGTGAGATGGGTGCAGCATGCAGAATGCAAGAAGGAGGTGAGGACTGCATGCAGAGCTGTAGTCACAAAACCTGAAGGGTAGAGACCATTTACATGAAGGCATAGACACAGGAATAATATTGAAATGGATCCTAAGGAAACCAGATGGACTAAATTCAGCTGACTTTGTATATGGTCCAGTGGTGGACTTTTATGAACACAGTAATGAACCTTCACGTTTCATAAAAGGCATAGAATTTCTTAAGAAGCTGAGTTAACTATGAGTTTTCTGAGAGGCTGCACTCTGTGGACATAATCAGTTATACAATTTCTTTAGTAAAACTGTCACAACACAACTATATTAAGGTCAGTGTCAAGTTTGGCTCTGCTACATGTTTTGGCTACCAAAAGCCATCATCTGGCAAATATGTGGCCAACATATATATACACCACTGAACTGCAGTACTAGTAAAATTGGATACAGTAATATTAATTATATTAAAATACTTGGCATAAAAGTACAATAAATTAGACTATATAAAATGAAAGTTGTAGTATAAAACAAGATTAAAAGTGATGCTTTACATCATCAAGTCAGTTGCTGGTTTTTGCGATTTTGTTGTGTTCCTACGGACAAATTGGAGTATTCTATGTGTTTTGTGTATATATAATAAACTGTTTTGGAGGCTTGTGATGTAGATGTAGTAATATTAATGCAAATTATTTAGTCGGTGCCTCATCTTGCAAAGTATTGTCCATTCTGTAGGTCATTGTTTACATTCCCTATAGAACGGACAGTACTTTGTAAGATGAAGCACCNTGCATGAACTGAAAAGTAATCAGTTATATTTCTATACTCATAGCTTCCCTGTTATATGACTCCACCCATGACCATCCAGTTGTATGTCTGCATTCATAGCATTGCAGTTACATGTCGAAGAATGTGTAAAAGGCACTTGAGTTATGAATGTCCGTATTGTTTCTAACAGTTTTGTTCTTTACTTCCTTACTATGTGATCCTTGATACAGAGTCAGGGATTTTTCTCAGCTGAGGATTTGAAGTTGTACAAAAGCTGCTTTTGTTTTAGTCATTAAAATCTATTTTTTTTTTAAACTTTACTATGTTATCTCTTATTTAATCATCTGATTTCTATTTCAGTGAACGATGGGCGGACTCCAGCTCCACAGTATCAAGGACTTCGAAATGCGATGGCAACAATATTTCGACAAGAAGGAGCCCGGGGCCTGTATAGAGGTGTCACCCCAAATGTCTGGGGATCTGGTAGTGCATGGGGCTTCTATTTCCTTTTGTAAGTTTCATCTGTGATATTTAGTGTTACTTATATGACACAGCAGCTGGTAGTGTGTTAGCTGTAACCCATTTTAAATATGTGAAAGGGTCAGACATTTCGTCTGAAAATTTGACATCATCATCACTGCATTTATCAACCTTTAAGAGCCTGGCTGACCATATACTGGTGTTTAAATTGTATTTTTGGATGGCCTGGCAGACCCTAAGCTGGTCTCCTCGGTATTATTCTGGATTGCTATGCAGGAAACATGCAGAGTAAATCTCTACCTGTTTGAACAGGATGTCCTAAGATTCCCAGTACCCGAGTCTTTGGGTTCTTTTGTAACCATAATATTATTATTTGTAGTTACAATACCATCAAGACATGGATCCAAGGAGGGAACACAAAGAAGCCCCTGGGTCCAACGTTACATATGGTGGCAGCAGCCCAGGCTGGCATCCTCACCCTTGTCATGACGAACCCTATCTGGGTTGTGAAGACTCGCTTGTGTCTGCAGTACTCTGACATGGTCAGAACCAGATTGCCAGAGAGCAAGCGTTACCTGGGCATGATGGACGCACTCAACAAGATCTACCATAATGAGGGGATTCGTGGCCTTTACAGGGTTTGTATTGTTGCCTTGTCTTGCTGCCAAGTGGACTTGTCTTACATTATGAGGCTTACAGTGTTACATTTGTGATAATAAATTTGGAAAAGCTTTTTCAAGAAATCGTTTTCTCTCATCCTCATTGGAGATTACAGGCTGGGGGGGGGGCTCTGATAGCAAGGTGCTTAACCTAAGAGGCAAGGAATAACAGAAGGCTGGAGAAGACTGTATAATGAGAAACTTCATACTTCAAACTCTTTGTCAGATGCTGTTAGGATGATCAGATTGATGGAAAAGAGATGGCAGGCATATTGCATATATTGGAGGTGTGAGAAATATATACAGAATTTTTTAAGGAAAGAGACCACTTGGGAAATCTAAGCATAGATGGTAGGATAATATTAAAATTGTTACTTCATGTGTGTTGGGGGAAATTTTGGCCGGATGAATCTGGCTCAAGATAGGCGTCAGTGCCATGTTTGGTGAACAAGGGTTTGAGTTTCTCACAGCACTGTTTATGAAGAGACCTATCTTCTGGGATATAACACTGCATAATATGTTTAAAGTCAATGGAGGTTTTGGAGGAACATGTTGCCCCAATCTTCAGGATTGAAGAGTAAGCCAAGCAAGAAATCTCTAGTTACTGTCTTGTCTCCTGTTGGTTCACCGTTTTCTAAGAGAGCACCAGTGGGAACTGATTAATTGTGTTGCAGTTCCTCCAGCTTCCTATATAGACCCAACTTTTCCACAAGTGGATTGCCCTGCTTTGCTCTCTGTCTCATGTTGGTTCCTTCCTTGGCTTACTCTCAGATCTTTAAGATGAAGGGGACATGTTCCTTCAAAATGTTGGCTGACTTTCAATGGTCAGCATGGCATTATATCCCAGAAGAGAAAACTCTGCAAGATAATATACCTTTGGGTTGCATAAACAATGGGAAAATTCTTGAATGGCTGAACATCTGTTAGCTTCTGCCGTTATGAATTTAGTCATAGATGATGAAAGAACTTCATATTATATCAGTCAAAATTTTGAAATTTTGAATGTAGTATGTTGAATTAGCATTGAAAGGAGTATGTCAGTGAATGGATATATATTATTGAGTCTTATATATTGTTACTGTTAACCTGCACGGCCCAGACACTTCTTTAGAAATAGAGATAAATAAATGTGATGTATAGATAGATATAGCACAAATCTTCATAATATAAGATATAGGTACAGAATAAGATTAAAAGATCCGAAATAACAACCCNCCCCCCCCCCCCCCAGAGTATATGTATATTTCACATGGAGATTGACTAATAAACAGTGATAACTAATAAACTGTGATACTGCGTAGGTTAGTAATCCAAGAGATAAACACGAACATATACAAGTTCTGGGATTGAGACGCGTAAACTGGAGAGTAATATAGAAACAAATAATGATCTTTTTTGCACATATATTTTCATCTGAAATGCAGCATATTATCTAGTCACCCAAATTTTTCACTATGTGTCTCTGGCTGCATATGGGCATCATCAGGTGTTTTCTATCTTGCTAAAATTGTTGCACTGTATGTCAAAATCACATATCACGTGTGAGTGTGTTATATCCTAATTACAATAAATTAACATTGAATTAAAATTGATTAACACCTTAATGTTTTTCATTGTGGTCATTGTCCATTCATTTAAAATATATTTGCTTGAGAGTATTTCTTGTTGTTGGATTTATTTGTGCCGCAGTCCCTTTGCAGCGTGGGTATTATATGTAACATGTAAGTAATATGTTGTGTTATATAATTTCATTGTTAGTATTACAAGTTTTGATAGTTGTTTGTAGTTGTACTTACACATGGATGACAACCAAAATGGAAAATATTTAATATGTTAATTAATTTTAATTAAGATTAATTTATTTTAACTATGAAATATCATGTTCACATGCAATAATTAATTTTGACATACAGTGCAAAAATTTTAGGAAGATATGCAACACCTGACGATTGTCATATGCACCAAAAAATATAGTGAGGAAGAAGGGTGGCTAGATAATAAGCTGCATTTAAGACTGAAATATATGTCTAAAAAGATATATTAATGCAACGGGATGCTTAACTACAATATAAAAACGATGACTTGGTAAGTGCCAATATGGTTGCATTAGGTTCTTTTTTAAAATGATGAAAATTGATTTTCAAATAGATCCAAAAAGTTGTAGATCATTGGAATAGAAGAAAACTGCCGCAGGTTAGTAAGATGCTGGTGTTTAATGTTAAGGCTTGCTGGCACCTCAGAGCGGTGGTTCTCACTGGTGTACCACGCGCTTTTGCTAAGGGCACCACAAGGCTCTGAAGAGAGGAATAATTATGTAAAATAAAATATACAAACTAAAAAAGCCAGTAATTGTTAATGTCACATTGTTGTTTGTAGTTTAGTACACGTTTGTAATTTCTCAAAGAACTACAGTAAACCTCTATTTTATTGAACACATTTTTAAATTGATGACTGTAACAAAACATTATCATCTTCCTGGTTTATGTTAATTTTATATTTTTGTGCAGCAAATGACATGATTTAAAAGTTAGGTATACTTTTATTATAAATTTTAATTCTCAGTTCTAGTTCTAGTGCAGTGGAGAAAAAAATAGAAAAGAATATTCCAGTGTGTTGCAAGTACCAAAAGGTTGAGAACCGCTTCCTTAGACCACTGCAGGATATTGCTAAGCTAACAAAATGCCATTCTCTTGTTAACAGAAACAGTATGGCGACTGAAAGAGAAACTGTTGTGACATCAGAGTAGGAATGTCCTCATATCCTGTTCACCCAGTTCCAAAACTTTGTGTTTTTCTATTGAAAAAGGCCATTTAGTGCTGAGGTCAAGAGCGATGGATATATACCTCCACTCCCCTGTATATCTTCATGGCATAGTGTTTGACTAATTAAGCACAGGGAAGCTAATGTTGGACAAAGTGCAAGAGAAACCTTAAATTTCATATTACACCAAAATCAAATGACTGTAAACACAGAAGAAAGTTCTGTCCATTTCCTGGCATAAGCTAGGTTATGAGTTGTGTGATTATGTGACCTTAGTCCACAGTGTGAGTTAACTTTCATTTTTGTTTGTATTTTTCTTTTCAGGGTTTTGTACCAGGGATATTCGGTGTATCTCATGGTGCCATACAATTTATGACATATGAAGAAATGAAAAATACTTACAATCAATATAGAATGGTGCCCATTGATACAAAACTGGTAAGTAAAAGTAAAGGTATCCCAGTAACAGGCCGTGGAGGCCCATAGGGTTGTGAGATGTTGAGGTTCCCACATTTTCTAGACAATCTGCTCATAGATGGTGGCAGGGTTGTCAGCCCTATGCTCTGGCCGCCCTTTGCCCCCAGGGCCATAGTGTGGCTGGAAGGTTTAGGTAAATTGAAAAAATGCACCTCGTCGGGATTCGACCATCCAGCCTGTAGTATAGTGTCTCAACCAACTATGCTGCCACATGCATTTAAATTAATAAGTAGTTGAAGTGCCTGAATTTTGTTAAGGTTTTTCTTAAAGCACATTTTTTTTAAATAATTAAATTCTGCATTTATTATATCACACATCTTTAATAACTTTTGTTTTATGCTTAGAACTGCACTCTCTGATGAACCTGGTGTTTTCCCGGCCAGAATGCATGTATATAATTAGGAAGTGTAATTTACTAATAAGCTGTGTGGTTGAAAGTGAACCGATGTTTCAGAGCAACTTGTCAGCTGCATCTTCATGATTGAAGAATAAGCCCAGCAAGAAACCAGCATGAAAGCATGTGGCAAGCAGAACAATTGGCTTGCCAAAATTTTGGATTATATAGCAAACATGAAGGAAATGGAAGACAGAAGTTCATTCCCATGGGCTCACCCATAGGACAGAATAAACTTCCGGTACCCTTTGGTTCTCAGACATAACCAAGTATACCAGTAGGATGCAAAGGCCGTTCCGGTCTGGGAGTAGATGGGAGAAATGGTAAGGCTGTGGTGGTCAGGGAACTAGAAACCAAGGAGTATGGGAGAGAACTTGTGTGCCTGGGGATTATAGGCATGCTGCTTAGGGCTACTGAGTGCATGGAGATGGCAGAGCTGGTGCCCTTATAAGGGCAGTGTGTGTGCAGACCTATGTGACCTCATGGAGGAACCAGCTCTGGAGTTCAATGCATTGCCCCAAGTTGATGCTGAGTTTCACCATGGTACTGTATCCATCTACACAGCACCACTGTCCTCTCCACTGAACACAGGTATGCGGAGTACATCATCAGGGAAGCAACTGAGATAGAGCTCCATCCTAGTGAAGTGAACAGTGAGGATGGCTTCTATCTAAGCAAGGAATAAAAACCTCTCGCCTGCTTCCTGAAAGACTGTAGGAAGCCTCCCTCATGGTACTCTAGAGCTGGGTTCTCTGTGGGACCATGTAGGTCTATGCACACTGCTCTTATAAGGGTACCGATTCTGCCCTCAAGCATTCAGCACCCCTAAGCCTCCACCCTGCTCTCCTGGCTTCCTTCCGCTGCCTCAGCTCCATTCTCCACCACATGCCTAGGACCCAGGTACACAACTTCTCTCCCACACTTTTCGGTTCTCTTCCCTCCACACCCTTACCACTTCTCCCTTTTTTCTAGACCAACACAAACGACTCTTTTAGGTCCTGGGTAATTATCCTGTTCTTGTCCTGCTGGTTCATTTGGTTATGTCTTGAGAGCCAGTGGGTACTGGCAGTTCATTCTGTCCTATGGGTGAGCCAGTGGTAAGTGACTTGCTATCTTACATTTCCCTTCTGTTTCCTTTATAATTTGACATTTTGGCAAGCTTTGTCTAGATAATGTGGGACCCTCAACGTCTCATAACCCTATGGGCCTTCACGGCCTGGTACGGGGATAACTTCGCTTTTTACTTTATTTGCTCTGATTGCCACCTGCTTTCATGATGGTTTCTTGCTTGGCTTCTTTCGGTCTGAAGAATGAGGCTACATGTTCCTCCGAAACCTTGGTAAACTTTTAGTGGACTACGTGGCGTTACATCCCAGAAGATAAAACTCTTCATAACCACCACTCTCAGTACTTCACATCCTACGTAGCTGTAGTGTTGATCTCTGTCATTGAGACATTAGGTAGAATTGAGACAAAGCACTTTCCTGTCTTTAGGTTTGTCAGTCTTGAAATATTTATTTTTCAGTTTCTAATTTTGGTGTGTTTAATGTTTTCAAGTATTTGAACTTTGCCACATAAAAATAAATATTCAATTCAGTATCAGTTATGACTCAATTTCCTCTCGAATCACGTTTTGATTTGTTACTGTTGTTCCCAGCTGTTTGAACTTTGCCACATTTTTGTAGCATCTGTTAGCCTTTTTATGTTATGATTTTGTCCAGCATTCTGGTGATGATGCATCAGCATATACTTAATTTCCTCTATATTTACTTCAGTTCATCCTCGTTACTGTCAGTTAAAGTTACTGTGTTTTTCTTTATGGTAACTGTGTTATCTCCCAGTAGATTCACATCATCAGCATAGATCAGCAGCTGATTTGTCCCATTTAACTTTAAGTCCCACCTGATTTTCCAGGACCTTCATAATAGCATATTCTAAACCAAAGTTTAAAGACAGTGCCAATCATTGCCTTGTTTTAGACCATTTTGAATTGGAAATATATCAGAAAAGTGTTTATCTGTATTGACTTTGCTATAGATTTCATTTGAACACATTTTAATTAATTATATAGTTGTTGGACATTATGCTTTGTCCTGATTTCTATTGAATGTCTTTTTAATTTTTGTCTTTAACTCCTAACTCCTGCAGAAGGTTTATGCTATACTGGTTTATATATCCCATATTGTAATGATGCTGATGTCCGGAGATAGGGACTGGCTTTGTTGATTGGGCCCAGCTGAGTAAGTTCCACCTGAAGACAGAGACAGAATCCAGTCTCTGAAAAGTTGTCGGTTTTAAATAAGAGGATGATGGATAATGTCCAGAAACACAATAATTGTATTAATTCATTTTATTTAGAATTTATGTGGTTGCTATGAAAAGCCAGTACAAAATAGACATTACCAGTGGCTTATCTTATTGCTTGGTTGGTGCATTTCTGTGGATGAAAATTTGTTTGCGTCTAATTCTTAGACATGTTTGTGTGTCTCAGGTTCATATTTCCAGCTGTGTAAGGAAGTGCATTTGTATTTCATGGGGTCATAATGATATATTCCCATTTTTTATAACACTCTTTTCCTCGTATTGATATTTTGACCTGTCGACTTAAAAGCAGCCAGAGGACTAACAGGATGATGATGTGAATGTTCGGCTACTTGTATGCCAGATTTACGTATGGCACATTATGATGATATTCACAGGGTTCGATGGAGTATCTGACATTTGCAGCATGTTCCAAGCTTATGGCAGCGGCATTAACGTACCCATACCAAGTGGTAAGGGCACGTCTGCAGGATCAGCACCATGACTACAAGGGCTCCTGGGACTGTGTGTGCCGCACCTGGAGGTATGAAGGGGTGCGGGGCTTCTACAAAGGGCTTGTTCCATATTTACTGCACGTCACTCCCAATATATGTCTTGTGTTTCTTATTTATGAGAAATTTACCGAATCTAGCTAAAATGAACCTTTTGCAGCAAATGCTACAAGTAGAGGCTTCTGAGGTATCAGACCAAAGTGGAGGTCATTTGTAGCCACAGGAATTGAGAAACATGAATCGTCATACGGCCCTCTCAAAACTTAACCTTTTGCTTTGTGACTGGTCTGTCATTGGTATCGTACTTCATTTGAACTATATTTGTTAAAAATGGACTGTCACTTTGATTGGCAGAATGTGTTTGTGTGAACAGGTGTGATTGATTGTATTGTATTACGGACTCTATGCATATGCAACAGTGGTGGAAAATTTTAAAACTGCTACCCCTACTCACATATTCATTGTTTGGCTTCTATGGTATCTCTTAATTGGCATTTTTGTAGGAAGTAGCATGATTAAAAATAAGGCGACAGAACAGGAGAGAACATTCTACTATATATTTCCGTGCTAAGAATGTAAGAATGTGTCACTTGATGCTGTCACTCATGTCATATCGTATCACATATGAAATTTATGGGTTCAGGAAATGTGACTCCTGGAAGAAAATATATTACAGCCAGCAATTGAAAGGGGTAAAGAAAAGCTAACAATTGGCAATTTTTCACTAGAGTAATTTTTACTTTTGCAGTAAGTTTTGAAGCAGTGGAAAGTTGTGTATTTCTGAACTAATTACTAGTAATTTCAGTTCATATATCTGTTGTTTTCTTTGTTCTTCCTCATTACATGCCTATGCACAGAGTAAAAGCTACCCAGAAGAATGTGGATTAAGCTGAGACCTTTCTTAATTACAGGAATTTTATGGTCCTGAGAGAAAAGTGAGGAGTTACGTAAAGTTAGTTCTAATACATGTGAACTGTTTAACAGGGGAACAGGAAGGAAAAATAGAGTTGACAGAAAGTATTGTGCTTAACAGTATTTATAAAGAGTACTGCCTTCTAGGATGTTATGCCATGTTGTCTGGTAGATATTAACGAGAGTTTTAGACTGGCTACCACATCCATCTTCATGGCCAAAATATAAGCCACACAGACATGGAAGACAGCGCAGCTTGCTGCTTGCTTGGAATGCTCTTTGGCCCTGAAGTTGGAGGTGGTATGTTCTCTGAATTATCAGTGAATTTTTACTGGACTGCATGGCATCGCATTCCAGAAGATCACACTTGTTACGGTGTTCATGATTTTGTGTTCATATAATTTTGTTCCTCTACTGTCTTTCGTGAAATTTATGAGAAAGAATAAAGCCCAACCCTTGACAATATGTGTGCAGAATACTTATGTATAACTGGGAAAAGTACTCATGAAGGGAAGAAAACCTTTTAAGTGATACTGGGGCACCACTGTCCATGTCCAGCTGCTTCATCAGATAAAGTCAGCCTTGGTGGAACACAGGATGAATGTGGCACATCATACCCAATCCCATAACACTGGCATTCTCTACACCTAGTCTGGATACATGGGCTATAGAGATGAGCTGCAACCAAGCAGCATGATCAGGGAGGATAGCTACTGTGACTTGTGTTAGTTTTTTAGCAAATGTCCATTTCAGATCCTTCTGTAATGTCCCATTTCTGGGGCTTTATTCTCTTTCCTTCCCTTTCATCAAACTGAATTTATTTTTACTTCTTTCCACTGTGACCTTTCCTGTAGTTTGACTTTAAAATTATCTTAATTCCAATATTTTATTTTTATGCTTATTGCATTTATTTTTAGTTGCTCTTTTAATTTAATTTTATCTTCTTACCTCTTCTCTATTCTTCCGTTGTAACCCTTTATTTGTGTTTTTTGTAGTATTTTTACTTTTGATTTTATTACATTACTTTATTTACTCACATAATTTATGCCCGTGCCTAATTTACAGAGCCATACTTTTAGACAAGGAAATTTGGGGAAAAAATTAGGTACTATATTTTTACCCTTGACAGAATTTTGACTGATTCATATTTTCGTTAAAAAGTCTGTTAAAATTGTTGCATTATGGCAGTGTTGTTTCCAGAACTTTAACTGCATTTATATGAAAATTGTGCATTGGTCAAAATACTAGCAAGGGAACATTTTCTTTGAACATTACTTAATGAATAGCGTGGTGTGAGTAGTCATTCTGTATTGCTGCTTCAAATTCAGCTTTAACTGTCTTCTTGAAAAATGTACGTATTGGTCAGAATTTTGTTAAAGGGAATTTCTGTCTCAGTATTCATTATTGAATTGTGTAGTGAAGGCCGTAGGCATGAATATTCATACCCTGTTGCCCGTCACATTCAGCTGTAGTTGCCTGAATTTAGCATGTGAAATTACGTCCAAAAATTTAGTATTCATATATTTTACACACAACTTTTGCATGCAGTTCTTCAAGTTAATAAAATAAATAAGGTATTTTGTTTTGATTTTATTTTATATGTTGTCTCTTCAATTTCTCTGCAGTTTTACCTCTCTTCCTACCTGTTTAGTGCTGCAAGTTTCCATCCAGTGCATACTGCTTGCATTGGTTCTCTCTGTCTTTTCTTGCCAGAAGTGCAGTTCTCTCTGGGCCAGGGGATCCCATCCATTTCATACTACTCCAGTTGCCTCTAAGCCCTAGTCCATGCCCTACGTTCTCTGTGTCACTGATCGGTTTTAACCACGTGGCCTACTTCTGTATTCTAAAAATGGAGGCAGACTGTTCCTTCCAGCTGCAGCCTCCCTTGCTACACACCATCACATCCCAGAAGACTGTATTTTTCAGTGTTCGCTGTATATAAAATTGGTGTTTATTTTGATTTTGTGTGTGGCTTGAGCTTGAATGTGTTTCATACCTGTTCTTGGCCATGTACTTCGAACATTGCACAGTCTTTTGCAATAACCACTTGTAAGACGTATGCGGACTTAAAGGAAACTGGCTTGTTAATACATACGACAGTG
This sequence comes from Cryptotermes secundus, assembly GCF_002891405.2. NCBI lineage: Eukaryota > Metazoa > Arthropoda > Insecta > Blattodea > Kalotermitidae > Cryptotermes > Cryptotermes secundus. The sequence continues at coordinate 111,590 of NW_019734967.1, read as the reverse complement.
TTGCTGTTCCGAGGAGAACTGCATGTATCATATGTGTCATAGCTGTTACGTACACATCTGCAAATCCCTGTATTTTTAAACCCAATTTTGTAAGCAGTCACAATATTATAAATTTCTAATTGTGACATTTTTCATCTGCTGGCAATGTTTTGGGACATATATTATGGTTTTAGAAAAGAGTAAGTATTTCAGCCAACAGACACAGAACATAGTAACGTTGTTAGGCATATCTGAATGTCATTTAACTGAGATATGAATCTCTAACAGTTATATGGTATAATTATTGTCCTTCAGTTTGCAGAGCCTGCATATCTTTTGAGTAATTTTGGCTTTTGTGTTGAGCTCTGTCCAGTGTTGAAAACCATAAATTATTGCACTTATGCCATAACTGAAATAGCCAGATAGAGTTATAATTATAAATTCATTTAAAATTCCTCACAAAATATGTATAATGTATAAAGTTTGGGTTTATATACTGGGAGATGGGCCAGACCTCTCTTCGCTTCTGCCCTACATTTCAGAATTCATTAAATGTGTCAATAGATGTATGGTTACAGATGTAGATTCTTTTTTCTCGGTTGGCCCCAAAAGGTAAAGAGTATGGTGACCAATTAGTGTTACTCAAGGCAGCATTAAATGGAGTATCACTAATATATATGTTAATGCGTACTTTTTTTACTTTCTCTTTTGCTGTTGTATATGTCCATTACAGACCGTTGTATAGTGTGTTGAGAATTGGTTCCAGAATTCTACAAGACTGAACGAATATGTAAATAGAGGATTATTGATCTCAGTGTGATTTTACGAAGAGAACCAGGAATATTATCCACAATCTTTCCATTAGCAGGTATATCCATAATCTGCCCTAACCAGTCCTAGTTTTGGTGCAGTCATTGTATACTGGCCGGGCTGAATGTGGGTTGTCTTCTGCTGTTGTTTCACTCAAGGGTTTCTGCATTTTGAAATAACATGTTCATTAAGGCTGTCATTATTCAAGATGAATGGCATTGAAAGGTATTGTAGGTAAGCAAATGCTCCAGGAATACAGGGCATTTTCCCTTTACTTCGGATGTTCCCTCTGTCAGTGATATATGAAGTAGGCAAATGTTGTGGCTTATGAAACTGCCAATCATTGAAGTTTGATTTACACATATATTTTTAAAAAAGTTGTTTCTTTCCCATGTAGTTTTAAGCATGATTAGTATTAATTTCCTTCTTAGTGTGACCTTTAGGTCAAGTAGTTGGTCAAAGAAATTAACATGATTTTAAAGTTTTGCATGACAGGAATTTCCTGTGAAGATGTAGGGACCTAGATTGTTGCATCAGCATAGAATTTGAAGTTATCTGCTATTGCTCACAAACACCATTTCTTTCAGAATTTTTCACTAGGAAATAATATGCTGTAAATGGATGGTTATCAGAATTATTTGGTATAGTAACTGCATTGGTGTCTCTTTAGTGTGAATCACTTGCATTCCCAATAAGACCGCAAGTGACTTGAGACTTTGTCCATATCTGAGAGCATACTTTTTTTTTTGCCAGATACATGGAACAGAAACCCATTCAGACTGTACATTTCAGGATCTTAACATTCTCTGTTTATAAATCTCAATTGCGCCTGTATTTTTTTTAAATTGTAAAAAGCTGTAGAGAATGTACAAGAAACTTATTCACTTCCTGAACTAGTCAGTCTTGTCCTGAACTAGTCTCTCAAAATGGCATTCAATATGAGAGCACATTCATAAAGAACTGATATGGTCCATAGGCTGAGATAATGAGGTGAGCAATGCTGTATGCTTCCATTTAAATGGTGTTCAAAGTGTTCTCTATGAGTGCACTGTAGTCCCTCTGACTGTATGCATATATTTTTAAATTATCCCTAAACTGGATCTTCGGTTTTTGAAGAAGAGAAAGACTTTAATATGCAAATGAAGTTTAGACATAAGTGGTGTTATGTGATCCCATGTACTAGCTGTTATTAAAAGTATGCTACAAGTTTGAGTTTGACTTTGTTTCAGTTGTAATTAAAGGAAAGAGAAGTGTGTGTAAGGCTATTTAATGATGGTTATTTGAAATATGGTTTCAGAAATTGTGCAAATAATTGTGGAAGTGCCAGGCCTCAGTGCATTATTTGTAATGAAGTTGTTGCAAATGAAAGCTTATATCATCAAAATTAGAAAGAAACATAGAGACAGACCATGCAAAACTTGACTGATAAACCTCTCAGGTGTTTTTGAAGAAGGGAACTTGATTTAAAGCAGCCAGCACAGTTTCTTCATCCTATCTGTGCTGGTACCAGTGAAGTCCTGGTATCGTGTTTAGCTGTATGTCATGTGGCAAAAGAGAAAATACCCATGAAGTTGCTAAGTAGTTATTCCTCCATCTTGTATGGATATGGTGTATGCAGTTTTTGGTGAGAAATCTGCTGATAAGTTAATCAGAGATTCCAAAAGAAATATTGTGCTGATGATGGTCACAGTGTAAAAGTGATCATCCAAGCTGCTTTATGTTGCCAACATTGTTGGAACACTGAGGAAAATGTTTTCAGTGAAGATGAATTCCTTTAAATAAAGTCTGCCATATAGTTAACGTCCTGCCCAGTTGGAAAGTTTTGGTTATTACTGCACAGAAGAGGGATTAATAATTTTGAAGAAGAAAATGAACGGTTGAAACTGAACTCTTCATTCACACTGTAAAATGGTGACATCAAGTTTGTCATCGTTTTGGGCTGAAGTTCAAAGGGACTTTCTGTTGCTAAATAAGAAAATGTATGCTTATTGCAGCCGCTGACAGCAAACCATATGTGTGTGAATTTGACATTGATGTGATTGAGAATATGAGGAAGAGAACAACTTGTTATGCTGCACATATAGCTGTACCAACATTTATTCCAAACTAGGCAGAATTTATGAGAGACAGGCACACACTCCACATTAGCCAAATACAAAATACTGACTTATCATTTTATTTGTACTCATGGTATTTACTCCATGTAGCCTATCATATTACCTTATTTCTACTTGTCATTATTATATATACAAGTACATACACATTTTTTTTCCTTGTGTCTCTGTGAAGAATGGATTTATTACGGTGGGGTGCAATGAAAAGAATTCAAAAGATGCTGGTTTACTTGTTACTGCAAAGGGTGTGTGAGAGAGAGAGAGACAGATGACTTCCAGATGCTTGTTCAAGTCCATTGTTGACATTACTAAACATGAACCTTGCTGGATCAAGGTCATATATGTGGATTAAAGTGATTTATTTTTATTGTAGATTGTGTTTGTGTTTGAGTATTGCCTTATGTTACTGGTGATATCTTCTATGTTTTGTGTGGAGTATATGCTGTTCCATATTTCTTTAGTTCTGGTTTAAGTCACAGGATAAGAATGGGATGCATTATGTTGAACTCAGCTGTAATCTGTAAATGTGTACAGGTAGAACCATAGTTGCCAAACCAATAATATTTTTGTAAAAGTTGTATGAATATTGTTCATGTAACATATATGCTTCTATGTGATATGTTTTGAAGAATTTCATCTTGAGGGCTGGATATTTACAGCATTTTGGTGCATTTGCATTAAGTCTTCAATTAAATCATTCTTAAGCAGTTAAATTGTACTCTGTTCTGCCAGAGGTTGAACAGCTTGCTTTTGTTTCTTGAACTGATATTGTTGGGCGGAAAAAAGAGATGACTCAGCAGACTACTGGAATAGTATGTGCAGAAAAGAATCATTATGCACAGAGGGAGTGGCAGTTGGATGTCATTCTCTGAACATGAGGTAACAGCCTATTGGGTTTGTTGTGCATTGATTAGTATAAGATGAACACAGTGCCGGAGCGTGTTCTCTTCATGTGACGTTTTTATGAATCCTTCAAATGCCCAAGTCTTGAAGAAGTGTATTCAGTGAAGTAATTAAAATTCAGTTTATATCCATGGTAGGTTAGGTATATTAGGTAGTGATATATTGTTATATATTGGATTTGAAGTATAAGAAACAGGGAAATAGCTGATGCTTATGATCTTTTACTGCTGAATAGAAACCACATTACTTCGATATCAAAGTGATAAGAGAATAGTAAATTTAAAGACTTACCCAATAATATAAAAAATAATGAATATGTATGGAATGTTTTATAAGTTTTCTTTGTTCAGCTAGCTTCTCGCCAGCAAAGTAAAGATTTGCTTTTATTTAAGATGTGTGCTGTATGTATAGTCATGATGCAAGTATTAATTATTGAAATAATACAGTAATAATGAAACATTTATGATGTCACAGATTTTAGTATAGTAATATTAAAATAAATTTAAATGTTTATTCATTTAGCATAGACACATCACAAAGTATGTATTAACACACATTGTATGGGTTTTGTTGAAATTGGAGGATGTGCATTTAGAACATAACATCTTTAATAATTTTACATGGAAACACTGTCATGACATATATGAGCCTCTTCGCATAGTTTCCACAAATTTATTAGTAGGTGGTAGACATTTGCTTTGTTGGTGGTATTGCAGCTTTACAGGAAGACTTTCATGTATGATGGCTGTTCAGAAGCAACCTCTGGTGAGCTGTTAACCAAACAAGCAATGATAAAAAAATGTTATTAAATACATACATACTTAAGCTACTTCTCAATGTAGTCACTGCCAGAATTGAGATACTTGTATCAGGGAATAAGTTTTTGTGTGCCTAAGTCAAATAAATCTGCTGCCTGTGAGCTTAGCCATATTTTGACACCTTCCATCAACTCCTCATTATTGTTGAAGTGTTGTGATTTCAGGTGGCGGTTGCTCAGAGCGAGATCAGGGCTGTAAGGAGGGTAGTCCAACAACTGCCAATTGAAATGATGTAGCAATGCTCAAGTGTGAGCAGCTGTACTCATGTGCAGATGTGCATTGTCATGGAGGAGCACTACACTGTATGTCAGCATTCCACACCTTTTTTTTTAGCCCTATGCAGTTTCTTTTAGTGTTTTGCGATACAGGTGGCAGACTTCTTTGACACAGGCATACAAAAACATATTCCCCAATATGACACATGCCTCAGTTCTGGCAGTGACTATGTTGAGAAGTAGGTTAAATATGTACTTATTTTTTGTATATAATATTTTTTTCTCATTGCTTGTTTTATTAAATAGCTCACCAGAAGTTATTTTGTGAATAGCCCTCATATTTGAAGTATATTGTGCCAGCATATTATTGATGTTTTCTGCTACGTCTGAGCTATGAGACACATTGCTTAAGAATGTACTCTTATTTACACCTGACAGAACTATGACCATTGACTTGCAAATATTTGAATTCTATAATATCAGCAGTTTGTTTATGTCATGCTCATAAGAAGTACTATTTTTGGCAGTTTTTTCCTCACTCCACCGATCTGCTTAGTTGTTAGAGAAGATGCTGAATAAAATTTGAGTGGAATGTACCCACAAACTATTCTTCCTTGTCCCTTGCCTGGTTCCTTTCCTGAGTCATATAGAGATACAGAATGTCATCAGCGGACATGAGTCGCAGTTTCACAAAATGCTGAAAATTCGTTCTCTTATCACTTATCACGTCACTGTTGTAGATCAGCGATTTTCACTCTGCTTGGGGTAATGATATACATTTGAAAATACACTAATAATTCACATAGAAGTGGAACAGTTGGATTTAATTTTGTGCTGTCATTTGAATGTCCTCAATGGATGCTTTGAATGAGGTCAGCTACACTGACTGAGAACATAATATCCCATTTCATTGGAAAACTGAGGAAATGAAACTTTTTTTTGTAATTATTTGTAATAAATTGATGTTACTGTTAAAACCAGACAAATTGGAAATATTAGTACAATGTATCACACTAATGGTTTGTGAGGTAAGCATTCAAGACACGGGACGTAATAAGCAGTGCAAGAATATTTGTTGAAACGTGTGATATTACTTTCTGTTGACATGTCACTTTTGTATACAGACTGGAAATGGATAAAAAATAAAGCTGTCCCTGTAACAGGCTGTGAAGGCCGTAAGGTTATGAGATATCGAGGCTCCCACATTTTCTAGAGAGTCAGCTTACAGATTAAATTCGCTTAGTGGGGGGTGGAGTCCAGCTGGGTCCCCTTGGCATGGCGGCCACTGATCGGCCTGTTGTACCTGCCCTGGGTGATTATGAAGATGGAGAATTGTGCAATGAAGATTGGCAGGGGAAACTGAAGTACTCGTAGAAAATCCTCTCCAGCGCCACTTTGTCCACCACAAAACCCACTTGACCAGACCTAGGATTGAACCCGGGCTGCCGTGGTGGGAAGCCAGCAACTAACCGCTTGAGATATGGTGTGGCTTCTGCTTACAGATGGTGGAGAGGTTGTCAGCCTTATGCACTGGCTGCCCTTTACCCCCAGGAAGATTCCTGGTACTCATTTCTGATAGAGGCTTAGTCAATCCCAAGGCCATAGTGCCGATGGAAGGATTAGTTGACTTTATCAGGAATCAAACCCATGATCTTCTGGCTTGTAGCATAATGCCTCAACCAACTGTGCTACCACATGCCCTACTGGAAACAAACACCAAGCATATTTAATCTCAGATTCCTTCCTTGTGGATGTGTGCAGCAAGTGTTAAAATGGAATGGTTTTGATGGTGATAGGTACACACTTATCAGAGACTGTAAGTGTGTACAAAATTGATGAACTTTCTGCCAAATTTTTACCAGTAATGACCAGTGTCTGCTGATAACTGATGTAAGTTGAGTCACAAATCCTTATTCATAACACTCTGAACTCAAATGCATGGCATTTACATTTAATATCTGGGAAAACATCCCGTAATGTGGACAAACATCTAAAGGCAATGATGTTGCATTTCAGGGAAACGTTATGCACACTGTTTTTCTTTCATAACCATGCTTCACCTTTCTTTTTTTTGCCAGAGAGGTATTTCAGGAGAATGGAATCACTGCTGGCAGAATAACAATGCCAGGACTGATGAAGCCTTAGCTTTTGTCAGAGGTTCATGTTTTGAAGTTCAGTATTCGGCTTGCTGTTGATGTAAGCTTTGAACTAAGTACAAAAAAATAACAAATATTCACTTTGGTTTCTGGGCATATTTCGTGTTAAGACAACATTTGGTCCATTTAGTCACCTGCCTCTTTATCATAATGTATTATCATGCTTTCCCTCCAGTAAGGGGGACAATTTAAAGTATATAATTTAAATTTCTAAAATGTTCTCCAAATCAAAAAGACGTTTCAGTATGTCTTTGCAGTAAGCATTTGACAATATGATGTGTTCTTTTAGAGAATGGTAGTCAAAGATGAAAATAAATTGTCTGAGAGAGTGCGTGATTTCCTGTAATGTACATATCTTGTGTTACATATTAAGCACACGTTTCTTGATGGACTTGATGTCAATTGAAACAATCATTTGGGTGAACATAACCACTTATATTATAATAAATATTGTATGTAGTATTGTGTGGACTGAATAGTGTGTTTGCGTTTGTTTTTGAAAATCATGAGAGTTCAAAGTGCAGTGCTGGTTGTTGCACTTGGTCTCCAAATAGTAGATGGTTGAAGTAATTTGTTGTTTGTGATTAGATTCGGTTAGGGTTACCAGGCAAATGGACATAACTTCTTTCTTGGCCAGGTTTCCAGATGGAAAGCATGTGTCTGCATGTATGTGTGTGTGTGTGTGTGAGGGATTCCCTGACAACTTATGAACATGCTTGTTGTTTGTTAAATTCCTCAGGAAGATTATGACTGTATCCAGTTTTAAATCATATGTTTGATGGCCGCTGTGCAAAACAGATGAGGTCATCACTACTGCAGTTCATGTAGGACCCTGCAATTTTGTGTGAATGTGAAAAATATGCAACTTTTATTAAGGTGTTGGAAATGGGAGAAAATGTTGCTTATGGCTTCTCAAATGTATGATTATGGACTATCATACTTAGATGTGTGAAATTCAGAATGTTGGGGGATTTTGAGTAAACATTATCTGTGTTAAGAAATAACAGTGAAGTGTTGGTACAGGTCTTCCAAGATATGCTTGCGTCTCTGTCCAGACTGGGAAGAACTTACCAAATTTACTGGGTAAAAAATCTTACCTGCATTTTAACTTGCATTGAAATTTGAATACTGGTTACAGCTGATTTTTCGGTCATTGTCTCCATAGAAGGGTAGAGCTGTCAGAAATTGAAGGCTAGGACATGTTTAAGGGATGGTTTGCATTCTTATAACCTGAAACATTAGCATCATATGTGTTCTCAGTTCACTTTTACATACAGTGTGTAAGAATAAAGTTCTAAGTATGCTACTGTCTCATGTTTAAAATTCATCTTTTAATTTGCTCATCTTTGGCTTAACAGATCAAACATATAGTGCAGCACAGCAGCTAAAACATATATGTAGCCGTCTGGCACCAAAATTTGCATCCAATTTCTTCTTTCCTCACCTTGTAGCTGCATTTGCAGTGCTGAACTTAATTTGGTGCACACACATAGAGATGTGTCTGAGGGTGCTGCTCAACATATATCAGACTTTTTTATTTGTTCTGGTAACCCTAGCTGTGACATGCTGATGATGAAGGACAGATCATTTGGAAAACACTGTAACATATGTATATGTGCTGTTGGGTCACTTTGTCCTTAGGTGGTGCTTTAATATGAGAAAATTCCTTGTGTCATTGCTTACCAGGATAACGGCAATGCTGACAATGATTTATTTATTTGTGTGTATGTTGTATAAATTATAAAAATCATTGTTCTATTTTACTCGAAATAAAATCAGTGAAGTGTCTCATTGCATTCCTCATTGTAACTGTCTCATTTCAACATTGTGTGGGTTTGTCTGTCATTATTTTGATATTAATGGCACTGAAAAAGGGAATCAGTTTCGTTGTATCCTCAGTATTTACTTTTAGTCACTAAATATGCTCTCTGTTCTGAAGTAACTTGAACTTGGAAATAAAATTTAAAATCTAGAACATGAGTAGAACTATTTATTATACAGTTATCTTCATGTTCATGCATCATATGCATTGTTACACATACGCATCCTTTAGCACTATAAGTGTGGAATTTATTAGTTAAAATCTGAATATATCTTTGTGACTAGTGACTGCATGACCTTGACACTAGTTGTAGGTGAGTAGTCAGCTTAACACTCTGGCCATTTTACCTTCAGGAATCATTAGCAGGAGGATGGGTTGGCCCCAGAGCTGGCCTGGACATAGTAGTGAAGAGAGAAATCATGTCTTGCTGGTTATTGAACCATGGTCAGTCAGTCTGTAGACAGTCACTGTCTTGAGTTACTGTGGCTCATGAAATGAAGCAGCACTGAAGTGAAGCTTGCAGGTTTGTGAATGAAAACAGATGCCAGTCATTCACATAGTTTAATAACTGCATACATTTCCTATATGGATGTTTTCTAAGTTTTCAGAACCTGTCACTTGGTAGTTGTCAGTATTTCTGTTGATTCTGGAACTTCTTAAAGCGAACAAACTATATTCATTCCTATTGACATTTATTGGTTTGCATTGTACTTATATTTTAGCAAGCATAATGCACATATCCAAGCTGGAAAGGCACGCAAACTTTGCTATAAAAGCGATCACTGTGCACATAGCATGTGCACTGTGCAGAAGGAATTATAAATGACATGTTGACATTACATATAAGAAAAGCAAATGTAGCTAATGTGAGAAAGGGTAATTCCAGAGGTGCCTTATTTTAAACAAGCTGAATAATTATAGCTCTGGTAAACTCTTCACTTATAATAAAGGAATATTAAATTCATATGCAGCTATTGACTGTTTACTGTTACTCAGATTGCCAAGAAGTCAGTACTCTAGTCCTGTACTGAATGAGTAAACAGTCTTAAGTGTTCATTCTGCACTGCCATTGTACACACTAAAAGGAAATTAAATATGTGTAAATTGTTTATTATGTGCTTTAAAGTCACGTTGCAGTAGAGCAGTACTTTAGGAAACAAACCTGATTTCAGTGCAGTCAGTTCAGTCAAGATTTTCATTGTTTTTCTCTTTAATTGAAATACATTTGGCTCGTACAACTAAAGCATCTACTTTCTTACAGATTTACCAATTATGACTGAGAATAAAATAATTATGCAGCATGATCAGCTATATTTTAATTTTGTACAGACTGTTTCAGAAATACATGGCATAATGTCAGAAATGAGTTCCTCACACGTAGATAATAAAAATAGTTTATATCAGCACAGGTCTGGAAACACATAGTTTCCGAGTTTTTAAGGTCTGTCTATGACACTCAGCTCTTCACACTACCTTGCAGTAAATGTTCCAAATGTCCACCTCCTGCCTGAATACAGGCCTCAGCTTGACATCTCACTGCCACTCAAAGACGATCCCAAATTCCTGGAATGTTTTGTATTTTCTGAAAACCTGCCACAATTCGATTTTGGAGAATTTCCACATCATCCGTTGGAGACGAATACGCCAGTGATCTTAAATGGCCCCACAAGTACAAATTCAGTGGATTTAAATCAGGTGAGCATGGAGGCCAGGCAGTTGGTCCACCTCTACCTATCCACCGACCAGGAAACTTTCAAGAAAGCTTTGTTATTCTGCCCTGTAAGCCTGTTTGGAAGTACATGGTGTCCAAATATATTATCACTACAAATACTGGCCCAGATTTTGATGGAGAACCGCTATTGGTGATGTGTTGGAAGAATCACATGTGGATTGTTATCTGCCCACAGATGCTCATTGTGTAAATTCTGGATTCCCTCTCTTCATATGAAAATATCACACAGACAGGGAAGTTTGGATTTGTACCACACTGTTGTAAGAACCGCTAGCAGAGCATTACTCTCACAGGGTAATATTGTAATGACAAGATGGTTGGGCTTCAGCTGTTCTCACAATACTCCAGAAAGTCAATTGAGTGACACCCACTTTCATTGATACCCTTTGTGTGCTGATTCCAGGAGTTTCATTCACAACATCCAGGATATCCTTCTGTACTTCAGGAGTTGAAGATCTTGGTCATCCCCTGTTGGCAACACGAGGTGCAAAATTTCCATATTCACAAAGGCTGCGATGGATACTTAGAAATGTTTTCATATCTGGTCATCTTCATCCTGGATACCTTTCTTGGTACAAATGACGAGCCACCACAGCATTAACATCCACCAAACTGTACATGAAATGCATATCAGCTAGCTCTTAGTTTGAGTACCTCATCTCAACAACTTGCAATCACCACACACTTAACACATAATTAATTTCTGTACACTTCTCCTGCTAAGATTTGGAAATTTTCCAAGATTGTGTCTGATACCACGACTGTCTTAATGTAGTGAATGATGGAAACCATCTGCAGTAGTTAATGAAATTCAGTTTTATCATTCACTGGTTTTAGAAAGCCTTATCTCGGAAACTGCATTTCCGGACCTATGTTGATATAAATTATTTTATTATCTACATATGAGAATTCATTCCTGAAGTTATGCCTTGTATTTTTGAAACACCATGTATATAAATAAAGCAGTCTTCTGGGATGTGGAGCTCTGTAGAAGTTGTGTTAACTGACGTTTTGGAGGAATGTATCACCTTCATCTTCAGGGTAGAAGACGAGAAGAAATCTGTGAGTGAACCAGCATGAGCAGGTGCAACAGATTGAGTCCAGTCGAGTAAACACAGCTGTATAAGAGAAGGAAGGGAAGTGAGTGGGGTTACATGGGGAATTTGTAGAGAAGGGGGGAGGGGAAGGTTCTGGGGAAGACGAGAATAAATCCACAAGTGGACCAGCGTGAGCAGGTGCAACAGACTGGACTCAGTCTGTTGCACCTGCTCACGCTGGTTCACTCGCTGATTTCTTCTCGTCTTCTACCCTGAAGATGGAGGCGATATGTTCCTCCGAAACGTCGGTTAACACAACTTCTACACAGCGCCACATCCCAGAAGATTGCTTCATAGTCACCGCCGTTAAAGCCTCAAACCTTACACCATGTATATAGACTTACAATTCAGTTGGGAAGAAGTTTCATTTATTATTGAGAATGTGAGACTATGGTAATCTTATGCTGTGTTCAAAGGACATTGTTGATTGTTAAATATATAAGTCTGGAAATGTTTGCAGTGTATCTCTTTGGTTCAGTTGTCCTAAAAACTGTAACATAAAAAATAGGTGTTGAACATAAAAGTGTTTTCTCTGCAACTGCATTCAAAACGTTTGCAATTCAGTATTTCATGAGATACATGCATGTAGGCCTTCGTGTAAAATATACTTTACTTTTGTTGAATTTTAATCAAAAGTGGAGTATGTCAACAAATGTTATTAAAACTTCCCAGTGTCAGGTTTCATGACAACCTAGTTCTTGAGTTTATTTCTGCAGGTGGATGGACAGTAGATGTACTGAACTTAATAGGTGCCCCACAGTGTTGCAGACATTCCTAAAAATGCACATCACTTGATCATGTTCATTGAATAATTCCTAAAAATGTTGAACAACTGCTGCATTTGAGGTTCTGAAGGTGTTTTTTATTTGTATTGTTAGCATCCTGTTGCGTGAATACAACTAACAATATTAATTTTACCAATTCAGCCATCAGTGCAACAAATGTTCAGTGATTTAAATCACACTACATGTTTTGACCCATAATGGGTCACCTTCAAGTTCGCTTAGATAACATGATTAATTATTGAATTGTAATGCATGATCTTGTTTGAATATTTCTTATCATTGCAAAAGTGTTAATTACTGTATTCCTAGTTTATAAACATAAGCCATTAAGTGTGTATATTATTACTGTTTACTTATATGCTGCTTATTTGATATTGAATTAAATTGGGGTTAGGTATGAGTTATTGCATAAAATTAACAATTTTTGAAAACAGTTAAAATGTTTAAAAATTGTTAATTTTACACAAAAACTTGTACCTAACCCCAATTTAATTCAATATCCAATAAGTAATATATAAGTAAGCAATAAGAAGCATACATAGAATATAGCTCCTTTATGGTTTATATATGTAAACTAGGAATATAGTAATTAACACTCACACCATGATAAGAAATATTTACACAAGATCATGCATTACAGTTCAATAATTAGTCATGTATTTTTAATTTTTTTATTGCTAGTGGGGTGGGACTAAGTCCCTTGTACTGCGGCCACTTCTGGCCTATTGTACCAGCCCCAGATGATAGGTGAGGGTGATTGTGGAGCAATTGGTGGAATGAAGATTGGCAGGGGAAACCGAAGTATTCGGAGAAAATTTGCCCAGCGCCACTTTTTCCACCACAAATCGCACTTGACCGGACCCAGGATTGAACCTGGGCCGCCACGGTGGGAAGCCAGTGACTAACCGCTTGAGTTATGGCGTGGCCCAGTTAATCATGTAACTAAGGGCACCTGAAGATGAGCCATTATGGGTCAAAGCATGTAGTGTGGTTTAAATTAATAAATACTTGTTGCACTGTCAGCTGAATTGTAAGATTAATATTGTTAGTTCTGAAGGTATGTTGGATGTACACCATGATAGTAAGACTCACAATTACCTGTGCTGCCATAATGTGGTGGTGTAGGGCCAAACAAAACCAGTAGTGTGGATCTTAGCAGGCTGTAGAGGCTGTCCTGTCTGGATATAACTGGAACCATGAGGGCAACTGCTACATCTGCAGTTGAGGTCCTCTTGGGTGTCACTTCAGTTGATCTGAAGGTTGGGGCTGAGGCTTAAGTAGGAATTTACAGACTTACCTGCAGTAAACAGTTAAGACCAAAACCTGAATGATACAGGCATGCCCATATGTCTTGCAAAATGAAGAAAGAGGTCCCTCATCCTACCAGTTGCAGACAACACAGTACCAAGAAATGTGTACAAAAACCATTCACAGTCATGTTTCCTGACAGAAGGTTTTTGGGCAGATGGGTTTCAACCTGACAGAAGTGGGAAACTAATGTAGGACCAGTCCATAGATGAGTTAAGGATAGGCACTGGGGCCAAAGTGTATGAAGCAGCTTATCTTCAGCCTTGGGCAATGCACCATGGTATTTCAGGCAGAAGTGTATGCCATCAAGATATGTGCAGCACAGAATATACAAAGGGGCTGTGAGAATAGGAGCATCTGTATCCTGTGAGACAGTCAAGCTGTCATCAGAGGACTTTGTAATTAATGATAAACTCTGAATTAGTTAGGGATGGACACTAGTGCTTAAAGATACTGGCTGAACATGTGACATAGGAGAATTGAAGGAAATGAGAGTACCATCAAACTGGCAAGAGATGGATCTGGATATTCATTTATAGGACCCGAAATGGCATGTTGTATTTTGTAGAGATTTGCCAAGTTAGCTGTTGGACAGAAATATGCAAAGGGCTTCCTTTGGTAACCCTCCACCAGTAGAACTAAGGAACTATTAGAATTAGTCAGCAACCAGTTAAGACATTTGACAGGACTAGTTAAGAGGAAACTCACTTCAAAAGATGTCTCACTTGTGAAATGTACCATGACAAAGATTGAGTAGTCACACATGTCCTGTGTGACTGTGACACTGCAGCTGAATTAAGATTCTGTAACTTGGGTCCCAATTTCATGAAGTATCAGAAGGCACAACTGAGCAAAGTACCGTATTTACGCATGTATAGGCTGCAGCACAATTTTCAGACAAATTATAGAAAAAATAATTTTCTTGGAATATTATTTCAGGAGTAGAACACCCCGTATTACTAATAATTTTTTTAAATGAAGTGTGATTTCGAATATTTCGAATATAAGCCGCACCCCAGTTTTCCTCTTGAATTTTTGGGAAAAAATGTGCGGCCTATACATGCGTAAATATGGTATTCCTGATGAGGTTATTGGATTTTTCAATTGACTTGATCCTTCCAGCTGCACTGATCCTGAGGTTGACTTAACCTCTAACAGAAATGAGTACCAGGAATCTTCCTGGGGGTAAAGGGTGGCTGGCATGTAAGCCTGACAACTTCACTGCCATCTGTGAACCGATTGTCTAAACAATGTGGGAGCCTTAGTGTCTCAACCCTATAAGCCTCCACAGCCTATTACAGGGATAGCTTTACCTTTTCTACCACTGCACATGGGTTTCTTTCACTGCTTGGAAAGATATTTGTCTCACTGCTTAGTGGCAAGTAGCAGGATCAGTAAGTAATAATTTAAATGACTTTCTGGGTTGAATACAAGGATTATGGATATTTTCAGGTTTTTGGATTATCTGCTGTTAATATCCGCCCTTCCATTATGGAAGATGGTAGAGATGTCACTGTAAGAAAGAATGGGGCATCTTTTTTTTATGAGAATGATACTTAAGCTATAAAATGTAATCATGCTTGGAGTGGAATTTTAGGTCACCCTAATTTGCAGTCCTGTAGAACACAGTCCTGTTTTCTTGTTTTTAATTACATCTGCATGGTTTACTGTGGATTGTGCATTTTGTAGCACCATTCCTTTAGTAGGAGTTGGCATATTTATAATCAGATGAGCAGAAGTACCTAACCTTTGTTGGGTATTGTTGCTTTCCTTGGCAGTGTCACAGTATGTAGTAGTTAAAACTCTAAAGAAGGAATAAGTGATCAGAAAATGAAAATTATGTGATATCATTAAAAAACAAGACGTTCTGGAGAGAACTACTTACCTGCTCCTTTCAGTGGGTAATGAGTATCAGATACTACACAGACTGCACAGAAAGTACTGTGTCCAACAGTTCTGTTCTTGCATATGTATTTGTTTGCCACAGGAATGTGTTTACTGAGCTGTTGCCTAGCAACGGTGAGGTGGAATACACAGACCACAGCAAGTTGTTCTGATAAGACTCCTTTTATTTTGTCAGAACAAGGAAAGTAGGCTAAAACAGTTTGGAAATGAGAATTCGAATTGGATCCCAAATCTCTACTGCAATACTTGCACATATCTTTAAGAACCGTGACTACTATATATATTGGCAAGAGTACAACATAAATTTCATAACATCTTTGGGTGTTGTGTGTTAGAGCCATGGTCAGAAACAGGATACAGACAGAGACTGATAGAACAGTTATGTATAATAGATTATCTCCACTCAGCCTCTTACTGAATGGGTACCGGTGGCTTTTCCCCCAACGGATAAAGTGGCTGAAGTGTGAAACTGACCACTCACCTCCATTTAGTGCCAAGGTCAAGAATGGTGGAACTGTAGCTCCACTCCCCTATACATCTTCCTGTCATGATGGTTAATTAATTAGCGACAGGGAAAGCTTTACCTGCACAGAAGTACTGTCACACGTAATCATCACCAGACATGTTGGTCTAGCAGTAACACTAGTCTTGTATTCAGGAGGTGCTTGATTCAAATCTCAGCCGGGTCACCTGCTATTGTGAGATTCTTTTGTGGTTTTCATCAGTACTTCCAGGCAGATGTTTGATAATAACTCAGACTATGATTGCTTTCCACCAAATCCTTTATGATATAACAGTCAGTGATCCTACTGTCTAATGTCATGTAGTCTCATAACCGAAAATATTGTTAGGTAACTCACAAAAAATCATCACATTTTCTTCAAGTCATAATAATATACTTACAGACTTCCTTTGAGTCTGATAAATTTATTGTTATGCTGAGTATGAAGATTTGTATCATGTTATTTGGAACTCTGTCAGTCCTGCTCTACATTATTGCCCTGATGTTTCTGATATGACATGAAATTTGAGAAAAAAAAAAGAAATACTGAAGCCATTTTGTTTTCTGGATTCCATTGTTGCAGGTATGAGGGTGTGCTGGGATTTTACAAAGGCCTGAGTGCTAACTTGATTCGTGTGACTCCAGCCACAATGATCACGTTCCTCGTTTATGAGCATGTCTCACATTTCTTGCTGAATTTTAGATCCCAAGGCTTGGACAGTGATACAACTTTACCATGCAGGAAATGATGAAATCACAAGTTAGAAATTTGGATTCTTTTTCAGTAGTAAATTTGCATATGATGTAGAAGGGGAGGAAATTATTATAATGGTGTATTTCAAATTTAGTTAATGCTAGTTGCCTGACAGATAATTCTGTTTTAGGTATCCGAACATTGGGAGACACTGTTGCAAGCATCGTTGTGTCTGGAAATTGAATGTATGTAATATTTTAGAGTTGAATCCTTATCAGAAGAAGCCAGGAAACAAGGACAAATATACAGGATTGTCTTATGCTGAAAAATGAAAGAAGCAGTGAAGGTTATGAAATTTTCTGTATGTAGAAAATGAAAGAGGAAAGTTATACTACTTAAATTCAAATTTGTACGTGGACCATTTTCTGTAGTGGACAATCTGAAAATATGACCTTGTCACCACAGCATGAATTAATTATTTTGATGGATCATTTAAGACAAGTTCCACAAATCAAGTGTTTCATTTAATTGTTCTTGCACAGTTTAAGAAACTTATGTATGTTTCTATGTACTGAGTATATTTTGTCTAACATGAATGGAAATTGGTGACCTCAAAAATACTTTTCATTCCTTTATTCTCTATTTACAAAGCCAAAATTTAATAATGAACACTGTTCTATAAGAAAACTATTATCAGTTGATTTCTTGTTTAATTTATCCACTAGCAGCACATTTAAGTTTTATGCTAGAAGATTAAAATGAGGGAACAATTTAGAAATGTATAATTTGTATGGTTCAGTGTTCAGGCACATATATATGTAGTATACACATAGAAGGAAGACTTTATTTCAATTCCATTTATTTTAAGTAAGCATGTAATAGCACAGTATTGCTCACAGATGGCAGAACAAACACTTAAAATAGTTTTGCATTTTGTGTAAAAGTACACTTGTCCAGTGACCATGGCCTGTAGCATGCATAGAATTGCTTATGGGTGCGCGTGTGTGTCTGCTGGTTCTATGTTGGGAACTCTGTCATCCCTTTTACTTCAGCATATTGAATTAATGTAATGGAGTTATGGATGTTCAGTTTATTAATGTCATTACGCAGAGAAAATGTGATAAATTTATTTTTTCCCTATCATCTTACATTAAATAATGCCACTGCCAGCAGTTTAATGTCCAAATGTGTGACATGCTCGCATAAAATATTCAGCAACTGCACATTTGTTTGTTTGCTTCAGCTGTTAGAAAAGCATCTGATGAACACAGATGCTCTTGTCTCATTTCCTATGGATACAATTTTGCACTGCTGGAACTCTTGAGGACTGTTACATGATTTTTTTATATTTTTGGTTTCAGCCCAAGTAGTAAACCTCTTCTAGAAGCAGTATGATTTTATTGCTTATAGCTATCACTGATAATGAGAACATATACTAGTTGGTTACCTCACCTTTCCATTAATGTACATCATTTATCAAGGATTACATTATTACATGAAGGAGGGTATAGCTGTGGTTTGTGCAGTTACTTTTATGTCAGGAAGTGTTTACTGTGTTGCCATTTCAGAAATAAAGATATTGTTTATTTTGACATGTCATCAGTAGACATATCGGTCTGATTGCTGAAATATCGTAATGCATTTATTGTACCAAATCGTTACACATTAAATTACATCAATGAACAAGATATGTTTAGCAGCACGTGTTCCTAACATGTTGCATTACATCATGATGCTATATTATATATTCCTTAATTGCAACTGTATGCTTCATTATGTTAACTGTTACAAAGTTGTATAATAAATATTGATGTTGTAACCTAATGACTCTGAATTTATTACAGCCGCTGTGACCATACCTGGAGACAGTAGGCATTGTCTTGTGTATATGTCATTCAGGAGCTGTGAAACAACCAATGTTTTACACTTTTTATTGTAACCAGACCACGGTGCATCTGCAAAGACTGCTATGTATTGAATTCAAATGGGACATTAACTTAAGAAGTAGAATTTGAGGTTCTCACAGTGGTGGTTATGAAGAGTTCTGTCCTCTGGGACATCATGCTGTGTAGCTTATATAGTCACAAGCTATGTAGCTTGTGTAGTCAGCAGACATATTGAAGGAACATGTTGACTCCATGTTCAGGGTTGAAGAATAAGCTAGGGTCTGGTTGATATCTGCCTCATGCTGGTTTCTTGCTTGGCTTAGTAATGGAATACATGACACTATATCCCAGAAGATAGGACTGTTCTATTAAGAAGGTTCAGACTTTTATTGCACCATATATTGTAAGTTTTATATTGCATGTACAAAAGTATTAATTGTTTAATTGAAAAGTGGGAATTCAGCAATAAGTATATTATAAGCTTCCTTTATCTTTTCTCCATTCCCACATATTCCATTCCCAGCCACCTTATATGTGTTAGTATACACGTTGAGTCCATCTAACAATTACTGCCATCTGTCAGTGAGAATTACATAAACACACTGGCACTCTGTTATGAACCGTTTCCTGTGCAAACGTCTATATCCATGGCAACCAGCTGAAAGATGATTTAGCCATGTATGGGGATGTAACTGAAACTGAGTCCAGGGTTTAGAAAATGACTGGCTGAAGGTCATCTAAAAATTAGGAAATATCATGTTAGTTTAATTAATACTTCCAGTTTGTTTGCTGACATACATTCATTTCATGGATGCTTACATGCTGGGTAAGTATATTTAGGCATAAAAGAAGGTAAAGCTATATCTATAACAGGCCTTGGAGGTCCATAGGATTTTGAGACGTTGAGGCTCCCACATTTTCTAGACAGTCAGCTCGCAGATGATGGTGAGGTGAGCCTTATGCACCGGCTGCTCTTTAGCCCCAGGAAGATTCCAGGTACTCGTTTCTGTTTGAGGCTGAGTTAACCCCCGGCCGTAGTCATACATATGCGTACATTTTAGGGGTAAAATATTCTTTTCATGCTCATAAATGATGGCAGATAGTCTTGGTGCAGGGATGTGAAACCTTTTTGCTAGCTGAGTGATATTTATCTCAAAAGGTACTTATCAACAAAAAGTGGTGACAATTGCCCTTACTGCTCCAGTACATCCTCATGGGCTTAATGTTGGACATTGATTCTTAGCTTGTATGTGGTTCTCAGATCAACACAAACAGCTTGAAGTTTGTTTGTGACACATTTTAAATTTAAGTACATATTTCATGCTTACAAGTAATCAAGAAGGCAATAATTATTTTCTTGTAACAGTCTTTTTCTGAGTGACCTCAATATTTGGAGCATATGAAGTGACAGTACTAGGGAATGTTATGATAAAATTATGGGTTTGTAGAATATTTAATTATCAAGTGACTAGAGATGTTAATGCAGACAAAACCTGTAATCACTGGTGCCAGACAAGCTACTATAGATCTGAAAGACTTGAGGTGCCAAAGAATAATCTTATATTCTTTTTCTTAAACGTATTTGAGGGTAGATCATACCTTGAATTGACAACATTATAGATGAGAAGTTGTTTGTATTCAACAAGATATGTGGTACGGCAGTTTTGGTTCTCATATACTGACAATAGAATCTAGTAAATTTATAGTGATGACATAATTCTCTGCATTACTACATGATGTTGACATGGCCAGATGGTTGTTTCAGATACCATGTAGTATGAGCTTGAAGTTGGGAGACAAAAAAAAACAAAAAACTATATGTTGTGCAAAAACTTTTCTGCAGAATCAGTATCATGAAACTTGGCATATCTGTAACCACCAACAGAGTATTTCTTGCAGCAGCAGTAGTAGTTGTAGATCGCTTGGGAAAGGTAAATGTACAGTTGCTTCTGTGTCTAAGCCACATGTCTGTAATGTATATAGGGAATGGAGGTTGAAATCTGTGTACCAGATTCTGGTGAGTGGCGATCATCACATAAGCAATGATTATATGCTGGGGAAATTTTCTCACAAACCATAAGGGTCCTCAGCCCTGTTGATTTTGTTGAAAAGGAAAACTTTCACATTGGTGATAGCACTGTAGGCAACCCGGTGCATGGCCATTGACTTGCAGAATTACCATATTTCAAGGTATTCCCTTCAACATGGAGAGCAGTTTTGAAAGAAATCATGAGGCATCTTAAGTCTAATTCATTAAATTTTGTTGTGAGTAATTAGTGCTGTTCCTCATCCCATGAGCAAAAACCTGGGACTCACAAAAGAACTTGCTTTGATAACATGAATTTACCGTTTATGAATGATTTTCCATCTGCACAGGTTATGCAAAGTCAAGCAAGATTTGGAGATGAGTGGTGAGTCAGGATGGACGACGAAGGATACATATGTAGCCTATTTGAAAGTGGGGGACACGAAATGTTACAGAAAACGTCAGGATAGCCAGTAACCTGGTCCAGATCCTAACCTTTTGAGCATGTGAATAGAATGTTAATGCTACAACATGCTGAACTCTAAAATATATTTTACTCTCACGGCATTCTTGTTTCACCTCAGAATTAAGCAGTAGTAGGATCTGGTAGTTCAGCATTACTAAATAATAATGGCCATCATTGAACATGAGTCTGTCAGGTAAAATGATCCACCTGTTCACTGTTCATCAATGTTTTGGCTGAAGAATATTCGAATTTTCTTCATAGAAGAAGTTTTTAAAATAGCACATATTCTTAATATTATATTAAAGAGTTTTTTAAAATATTGGGCGGAAGTTGGCCTTATAATGTAGCCCCTAGATTCTAAACCGTTAATAACATATATAAGCGTTTCATAAATTATGTGACCCTGGTACGTTCATCACTAATTTCATGCACAATTTCGTGGGTGCATCAAAAGTGTATTCATAAACAAGTGTTTTCCCGCCAACATTGGTGCTGCCGCCATCAAAGAATTACTATAAACATAAGAAGATGGCCAAGCGATGGTATTTGCGTCATTAAAAAATGGTCACATGGGATCAGCTGTGGCGTCTGCTGCTATTGCTCGGCGTTATTCTCGTGATAGAAAAATAAATCAAATTGAAAGTGATAGTGAAGAATATTTTCACAGAGGAAAGGAGTGCCATTCACTTGAAATGGTGAGCATATATCATTTTGTGGTATTTTTTATACTGTGGCATATGCACACATTAGCCTGATTATGCGATCTGTTAAAAATGTTTGCTAGGATAGTCAATGGCGGGGGAAATCATTATTTCAAACGGAAGTATTGATGTTACGAAGGTTATATGTCTGTAATCAAAGTAATAATAAGATAATCACATATTATTTTACTCGCATTTATATTTATGCTCATTATATTTTACAGTTTGGCCTCCAGATATACTCATATTTTTAATTAGAATTGTACATAAATTACTTACATTGAAATTACAAGATCGTCTAGTGTCACGAACTGATGTGTGTAAATTGATTGAATTCTATAATTTTTGCCTAACATGAAGTTCCGTTTGATACTACTGTTCTGGTATTTTGTCATTTTGAATTATTACAGCACATTTATTAACTTACATCCTTAAGAGTGACTGAGTGAAATGCTGCTTCAGAATTTGCAGCGTGCCACACCCGAAATATTCAAATGTTGTGATTTTTTAATCATCTTTGTCATGATAGAATTCCCACAGGACGTTGTTAATGAATGTTCCGGCCTTTGCAGTTTCTGTATGCTTTGATTGGAGGGATCCAAGAATCGTTATAGAGGGTTATCTTGTGTGGTATTATGTCCGAGGAGAGTGTCCCATTGGTGGGACTTGACAGCCGAGCAGGACATGAGGTCTCGAAAGTACTCGTCACGAAAAATTCAGTTACACAAAAGCTTTCCTGCGCTGGGACCGTGTAACTTTATATATGCCTATGTGCGAGCCACTGTTTTGTTCTTTTGATAGGTCCTACACGGCGGTCCCATAGAGCGGAAATTTTCATGAACATTGCCGCCGGGTAAAAATAGAGGAAAATTAAAGTTTTGTTTGAAATTAACTGTGAGGGCTGTCAGAAAACGCACTCTATCTTGTAGGCAGGAGTGTCCTCCTCAGATGTTGCTGCCAATTCAGTGAGAAAAAGTACGGCCATGTAAGGAAACACTGTAAAGTTGGTTATTTTCTTCATACGTTTTTCGTGTATATTGACATTTGACAGCTAGCCGTTGGTGCACTACTTCTAATTATTTCTTGTAACATATAAAAATACAATGTTTAAGAAATTCCCAGACTCGCTAATCCCTCAATCACTTAAATATTGGAGAAATGTGCTAATTTATGTTAAGACACTTCTGTTGTAGAATGCAAGACAACAACATGGCCGGTGTTTTCTTGTCCTACGACTATGTCGCAAAAATGTTCACTTTAAGGCCCAGCGTTACCTAGAGTGTGGGGACAGAAAAATTCGAAAATCGTTATGGGCAATGTCATAATTTGGTGATTACTTTCCCGAACGACTAAAAAATGACCAGGAGAAATATAAATCAATTTTATTACTTGAAATGATGCGTATAAACATCGGAAAGAGCTTGGTTCAGTCACTATGCCACAAACCGGAAGGTCGCGGTTTCGGTTCCCGATGTCATTGCATTTTTCATTGACCTAATCCTTCCAGCGACCGCCTCTGTGGTCTAGTGGTCAGCGTTCCTGGCTACAAATCCAGAGGTCCAGGTTCGATTCCCGGCGCTACCAGAATTATTCTGAGAAGTAGTGGTTCTGGAACGGGGTCCACTCAGCCTAATGAGTATAACTGAGGAGCTANTCGTTGCGCTGACCACGCGACACCCTCTATCCGCAAAAGTTGGCACTAAAGTTCGCCGACGAGCGGCGATCGCTCGCTTGTGGACTAAACTCACGGAGTTTCTCAGCACTATGGCCCTGGGGTCGACTCAGCCTCTAACAGTAATGAGTACCAGGAATCTTCCTGAAGGTAGAGGGCGGCTGGAGCGTAATGCTGACAACCGCACCGCCATCTGTGATCCGATTGTCTAGAAAATGTGGGAGCCTCGACGTCTTACGCCCCGATGGGCCTCCACGGTGTGGTAATTTTTTTTTAAATTCCCTTAGTGGGGGTGGAGTCCAGCTGGGTCCACTCGGCACGGCGGCCACTGATTGTCCTGTTGTATACCTGCCCCGGGTGATTATGATGATGGAGAATTTGGTGGAATGAAGGTTGGAAGTGGAAACCCAAGTACTCCGAGAAAACCTGCCCTAGCGCCACTTTGTCCACCACAAATCCCACTTGACCACACCCCGGGATCGAAACCGGGCCGCCGTGGTGGGAAGCCAGCGACCAACCACTTGAGCTATGGTGCGACCTTCCACGGGCTATTACAGGGATAGCTTTCACTTTTATATTAGCTACTTATAGCATTAAATATTTAATTTATTTGTGTTATATATTTCTTGTCTTTTAGGACTACCTCTTGCTTCATTAATCCGGATTATCGCTTAATCCGGATGTCCTCGCTCCTCCCCAATTACTCTCGATTAGCGAGGGTTTGTTGTGTTTGTATTTCTTCAAATAAGAAATAGCTTTCTCTGGAATATGATAGCCTATAAAAATATGATTCCTGTAGTAATATTGCAAGTTTATCGTTCATTTCGGGGGGCCGTCCTCTGTGAGTCATTTAACTAAGTTAACACTGTTACCGAGCCCATTCACTAGAGGGCGGAAATTCAATCTGCGCAGGCAAAAGGTGCAACTCGTGTCCAGTTTGTCTAGCGCCGTACAGCTCCTGTTGGTCCTGAAATACGCATAAGCTGACAGATATTGGAACATAATTTAAAGCAAACAAGCATTTAATGAGGAGTTCGTTTTATTTTCCTTTATTACTTTACACCTACGGGCTGGACGACAGAGGGGTCGGAGTCAGAGTCACGGGAGGATAAAGAATTTTGTCTTCTTTATGTCGTCCAGACGGGTTCTGGGCCTACCCAGCCTACTTTTCAAGGGGTGCCGGGGACTCTTTCCCCGGGGGTACAGCGGCCGAAGCGTGAAGCTGACCACTTCAACTAGTGCCGAGGTCAAGAAAACGTGGATCCATATATCCACTCCCCCACACGCCTTTATGGCATAGTGCTTAACTAATAAAGCACAGGGACACCTTAGTTACTTATATCTATTAGATTATGGGCGTAGGCTGTAAGCTGTAGCCTGATAGTCTGGGAAATAAATTAAACTAAGTTCGAAAGAGTGATTATTATATCTCCTGTATTTTTTTTTCTTTTTTCCTGTGGCGATACAGCCCCAATTTGGGCCTAGGCCTACCTCCATGAAACTCTCCGTTTCACTTCGGTTTTTCTAGATCTTACACATACGGTAGGACTCCTTGGGCGAGTGATCAGCTCGTTGCAAGGCCTCTACCTGTAGACAAACACAGACACAAACTAAACATCCATGTCTTGAGTGGGATTCGAACCCACGATCCCGGCTTCCGAGCGAGCGAAGACAGTGCACGCCTTAGACCGCTCGGCTACCGTGACCGGCATATCACCTGTATACAGTTAAGAATAAAATTAAATATTTATTACAAATTTATTGATTTTATATGTATATATGTATACCAAAGAAAAGAAAGGAAGGACGTAATTTTCCTTGACAATAATCGAGACAAAAGTAGAAGTTATTTGTGGAAGGCGAAGCCAAATGTGAGATTGAAAGACTATCTACTTTCCATTTTGTTCTTAGCGTTATCTAGAACGATGTTCTTTACTAAAAGACATGATATCAGTTAATAATTGCTTCAAAGTCCATCTTTATCTGTCTTCATATATCAAGCCATTGAATTATTTTTAATAATTGTCGATCTACTGGATCAGCGATGCCATGGTTACAGCGAAGGAAACGTCACAAGAACTGTAAACCGCAGTGTCATTCCCATCCTTTCAGCTGTGAGAGAGCGACAATAGAAAAATATTGTCACGTGATTGACTATAGACGGGTTTGGATTGGTAACTGGATTTATTGGACACTTACACTCATAACTAAAAATAACTACGACAGTCGAACTGAGTTACACGCTCCAAAGATCACTGTAACTACAGCATACATGAAGTCTTCTCAGTCTTCACTAGCCGTTACTTGGTAGCGGCTTTCAGCTGCGGACGTTCCCCTTCCTCTGGGTTCCCGAACTCTGCCCGGCCTCAGCTACCAGATCCTCACTTCTCACAACAGTAACTCTCAGCTGATGCTACTAGTCCTCGTCATGCAGCTCCAGCACGTATCGCAGAGAAAACGTTTCTACATTATTGCGTGTTATCTTGTTGCCCGGGAGAGGTTCCATGTGGAGACCCTGCCTGACGTAGGAGGCGATGAAAAGGGAACCCAGTTTCTGGGGCGTATAACTGCACCACCCTGTTCCTGTGGGATATAAATGCGGGGACCTGGCCATTCAGGCTGGGGGAGTCCCGAAAATGTGGTCATGAGTCCCGCGGGACTTGGACCTGAGAATAACTTCGCTGACGAGGGTCAGTTGCAATTGTAAACGACAGACCCATCCTATAGTCAGAGAGGATGTTACATAAGGACTATGAAACCAAATGTTCAGTTAAAAAAATGCTGGTCGTGAATCTCAAGGGGCTTGTTGCCAAGGCGAACTGCTTGGTGGTAAACCGACAATCGTAAATTGTAACTCTCACTCTGACTGTGACTCTGTTGCCCGGGAAACTTATCAACAGAGCTGTTCCCTAGCAACGGCTGTTGTACTGTCGCCTGTTAATACAGTCGTTACTTAGCAGTGGGTCTACACGTTACGATACTCTTGACTACGAACGGAATGATGAAACCGCCAGGGACACGGCAAAGAAGCGTAAAGCAATTTCTTTCTCTTTGTGCTTGACGTTACAGTTAAGTCATTACAAGAACAATTTAAGAATGTCAGTTAATAGTCACATCTTCAACGGTTTGTTCAGCGTTCCCGATGTTAATAACGCGGGTTTCAGAACTGTCGGGGAACGGTAAAGGACTCTTCAGATAGCGCTAGTTGATGGAAATAACTTTATTCTTAAGTTGACTATTTGACGACGGAGGGGCACGCGGTAGCGTAGTTGGTTGAAGCACTGTGCTACAAGCCGGAAGGTCGCGGGTTCCTTTCCTGATTAGGTCATTGGATTTTTCAATTTATCTAATCCTTCTAGCCTCACAATGGCTCTGGGGTCGACTCAGCAACTAACAGAAATGAGTAACAAGAATCTTCCTGGGAGTAAAGGGTGGCTGGCGCTTAAGGCTGACAACCTCACCGTCATCTGTGAGCCAATTGTCTAGAAAGTGTGGGAGCCTCGACGTCTCAGAAACCTGTGGGCTTCCACAGCCTCTTACAGGGATAGCTTTACCTCTTTATTTAACGACTGTAACAGTATCGGAACTGTACAGCGTCGGGAGATGACGCTGATGCAGTTGAACTTACAGAACTAATCAGAATTGATCTCTTGTTGACTCCGTCTGATATGACATCACTAAACCTATTCAAACTGCATTTATGGTGAAGATTTAGTCCGTATATTTCCAAGTGTGACTGTTAATCCTAGAATTCTTTCGGTGTTGCTGATCACAGTGGACAGTGGAGAGCGACAGCCATATGTAGTCCAAAATGTCTTGCGCACAATGGTGATTTAGCAGTCATCTCTGTAGAGCGTGCCGTATGAAATTCATCAGATTATTAAGATGCTGTGGACATGTTTACTCAGTTAGAAGAGAAGAACTTTTTTAATTTGCGCGGTCTTTTAAAAATTAATATAATATTCGAACGGGTAATCATTTTATCCACTATGGTCTTAATGCTTTGATTGGTATATCCTCTTATTTATTTTATTTCCCTGCATATCATTTTTGTACTGTAATCATCAGATAAACCATAGATAATACCGCTCTTGTAAAGAGAATTGCTTCATAAATACGGTCTATTTTTACTTTTACCAGATGGTTATATGTAGTTTATGTCACCTTATGGTAAAGGTAAAGGTGTCCCTATACTTAATTAAATAGCACCATGAAGACATATAAGAAGTGGAGGTATAGCTCCACGCATTCCAGCACTAAATGGAGGTGAGTGATCAGCTTCCTGTCCTGGGCGAAACCATGGTTCAAATGGGTGGGCTCCTGAGCCCGTCTGGAAGCTGTGGAGAAAATAAATACAGTATGCGCCAAAATATCAGTACTGAAACTCGCGCATGTCGAACGCGCATGTGCGTTTGTCAACGGGGCATAGTTCCAGCCGCACGTGTTCCCAGTAGTGAAAAGGAAGTTGTGTTGTGCAGTTGTTTTTGGAAATGGGTCTCTCGACGGAAGAAAAGTATTCATAGTTGAGTATTATTTCCGCTCATACGGAAGTGGTCGCCAGACAACTCGCTTCCTTGGTTTTGAGCGGCGAGATGTTACCGTCCAGAAACCGCCACACAGTACACGTGTGACGGTATGGTGTGCCCTCTGAGCACACGGTATATTAGGTCCCTATTTCATTGAGGATGAGGAAGGCAATGCTCTTACCGTCACCCAGGAACGCTACAGGGACATGGTGATCGGACTATTTCTTCAGGATTTGAGAAGGTTCTGCCGTGCAAGGGGCCTTCACATGAATAGACAGTGGTATCAACAGGACGTCTTTTCATTTCAGTACTGTGTTTTTGGCTCATACTGTATTTCTTTCTCATGCTTGGAAACGACCTCCGATTCCTTTGTCGTCCAGCCTCTAGCATCAGCTTAGCTATCCAGGCCCTTCAGTTTTGTTGTATATTTTGCAATACTAATTTTTATTATATTAACATATATAAAAGTTGTCCTGTTATGAAGTTTCAAAAGAAATACACTAGCCGCGAAAATAATTGGGCATGGGTGGTACTGATTCTCTTTTGTTCCATGCGTCTGTTACCATCATTTGTTATAGGCATTTTCACGTGTATTAGTGACTATAGACTAGTTACAGGCCGTAAGTACAAATGATACACGGCTATCGCTGATCACACTACAAATCACTAGAATACGCTAAGTATTCTCAGTCTTCTCTAGTCATATCCTGGCAACAGATTTATAGCAGCCTCACTGCACGTACAGCACACATGAAGTCTTTTTTGCACAGCATAAGGGCTGCCATTGTCGTTTGCTCACTTTGCGCTGCTCCATCAAGTAACATGTGTTCAGCTCAGGCTGATAAGCGAAATAGCGGTTTCGTTGCTGTTGCCAGTTTCCATGGTTTGCCCTCGCCCTAATTCCTTGATTACAGTTTCTTCTAAACCATATTAGACTGCCATCTCAAGAGACTCCCTCAATTATCTCTCAACCAAAGTCAAAGTCAAAGTCAGAGTCAAAGTTACATTGCGACTGGCGGTCAATCAGTCAGTAAGTCTTGGTGACGAGCCCCTTCTGGGGCCCATGACCAGATATTTATTATTTTTTGACAGTTACGGTCTTCTTTTTGTGTGGCGTCCTCTCATTAGAGAAGACGGGTCTGTCTTTTGTATGCTGCTCGTCCTTGCCAGCGCAGTCTTTCTCGGGTCCAAGTCCCTTGGGACTCGCGACCATATATTACTGTCTCAAATTTGAGACTTCCCTTTTCGTCGCCCGTTTCGCGAAGAAATGGCAGTATAGTATGTTAGATTTGAGGTTCTCACAACTATGAGAATGAAACAGTGCGGTCATTTGGCTTTTAACGCTGTGTACTTCGGAGAGACGTCGACATTTCGGAGGGGCACATGAGATAGACGAGCTACTCATTCGCCCGCTACGTTCAGCGCAGTGGCTCCACTGAGGAGGAATATATTTTTTAATTTAATTGTCTTCACGTTATAGGCCTGTTTTCGGTTCCACAGACCAGGCTTCTGGATATGTCCCCCCACGTTGGCCTCCACGGCTCCACCCCATAGTTGACCAAGCCGGTTTAGCAGAACACGAGATCTGGATGACCTCAGTATTGTATTTCATGAAATCGCTTTATTGGTTCACACGGTGTTTCGTAACGCCAGGGACAGACTGTTGGAAAGCGAGTTAGGGCTGCCCTTTCGTCCTTTATCGGGCGTAGTCGTTCCTGAGAAGCTGATAGTGGCTATGCTAGGTAATAAGCTATCCGCCTGTTACGAAGACCCATTACAGTGCCGCTGGAACGTATTCTGATCCACGCTGATTCAGTTCACACTGTGTCTTTAAAATTTATTATAATGGTTTATTTACTATCCTGCCATCTACAGGTCTCATCAGGGCTGTGTTCCATAGCTTCTTCGACCAAAACTTTGTATTCATTTCTTTTTCTCCTGCGCATCAACTAACTTGTTAGTTACAGTGAACTTTGAAATGTGTTAACTCAGTAAGACTGTCGTAGTTATTTGTAGTTAAATTCTGTAAGTGTTGAATAAACTCAGTTACCAATCCAAACTTCGTCTCTAGTGACAATCAACCACGGGACTTTTCACAACTCTGCGCCAGCTTGAAGGCGCGCCACGCCGCGGTGACTAGAGACGCCTCTAGCACGGGTGGCTTCCGGGAACTTATCGCAGTCAGTAGCATATGTATATTTTCACTTGGGGGTCCTAGGGGAAATAAGTGAAAGAGACCCACACATTGTTCTGCAGGTTATTGAGGGGGAACTGAGTGAACAAGACCCACATATTGTTGCGCAGATTATTGAGGGGAGAATAAGCGAACAAGAGCCACATATTGTTGCGCAGATTATTGAAGGGAAAATGAGTGAACAAGAGCCACACTTTGTTGCGCAGGTTATTGAGGAGAAAATAAGTGAACAAGAGCCACACATTGTTGCGCAGGCCATTGAGTAAATATATTTTAACAGTCACTTCGTTTACAACGCCTGTTCTTGATAACCAGATTTTATGAAACACGTCACTTTTTATGGCACATGATGTACTCCTACTCAAATCCAGGAAGTAAAGTAAAAAAGTAAAGCTAGCCCTGTAACAGGCCATGGGGGCCTATAGGGGTGTGAGACGTCGAGGCTCCAACATTTTGTCTAGACAGTCGGCTCACAGATGGCGGTAAAGTTGTCAGGCTTACGCCCCGGCCACTCTTTACCCCCAGGAAGATTCATGGTACTCGTTTCTGTCAAGGCGCGTCCACATTACTCGTGCTCGTGCGTCAGAAGCTTACTGCTGCCGGAAAATCAGGATCTGGAGCTGACAAAGTGGACGCCCAAACTGGTTTGCATACAAAGCCTTCGCATTTCTTCACAACAGATATCAGCTACAGATCCTGATTTTCCGGCAGCAGTAAGCTTCTGACGCACGAGCACGAGTAATGTGGACGGGCCTTTAGAGGCTGAATCGACCTCAGGGCCATAGTGCGGCTGGAAAGAATAAGTCAACTGAAAAATCCAATGAGTTCATCGGGAATCGAACCCGCGGCCTTCCGGCTTGTAGCATAGTGCCTCAGCCGACTACGCTACCGCGTGCCTCTCTCAAATCCAGGAATACGGTCCATAAATACGGACGCTACTGAAATGCCCATATCGCGTAGGCTTGAGTAGAGAGGGCCCGTAAAATCATTCTGGGGTTTATTCAACGCTGATATAGCAGTGACGCTCGACACCCCTATTCCGGAGGTGGTCGGTTCGAATCTATACCCAGACCCTGTTTATCCTGACTCTCTATATTGGTTTTACTCAGTCCCTCCAGGGCAATGCCGAAATGGTACTTTCATTAGGCCCCGGTCGCTCCTCTCCAAACCCTTTCCAATTCATTTAGTGGGGGGTGGAGTCCAACTGGGTCCACTCGGCACGGCGGCCACTGATTGACCCATTGTAGCCTGCCCCAGGTGATTATGATGATGTAGAATTTGGTGGAATGAAGATTGGCAGGGGAAACCGAAGTACTCGGAGAAAACCCGCCCCAGCGCCACTTTGTCCACCACAAATCCCACTTGACCAGACCCGGGATCGAACCCGGGCCGCCTCGGTGGGAAGCCGGCGACTAACCGCTTGAGCTATGACGCGGCCAGTTCATTATTTACTAATCATATCATCGTTCCATGCTGTACGGTCTGGTTCAGAGAACGCCAACTGTATGCTCGCGGGCAACCACGTGCCCGCAAGTACTCCTTACGAATTTCTTAATATAAAGTTACCCCAAGCAATTCATTAATATACCTGCTTTCAGTATCTTCCCAGGACTTCCCAACGTCTAATCTTTGGTGCACTGTAAAAGAAAAGAGGCGATTGTTCAATGAGTGTAATGTCACTGTTGCAAACCGCCACTTAACCCTTTAAAACCTAGTGCTCAATATGTACCGCCTGCTTTAACATACCACAACTCTGAATTCTCCCGAAGGAGTGTGTTTATGTGTTTCGTATGGTTCTCACAGTAAACAGCATTAACCGGTTGGTCTCTGTAGCCCTGCGAGTCGTAGGAGGCG
This sequence comes from Cryptotermes secundus, assembly GCF_002891405.2. NCBI lineage: Eukaryota > Metazoa > Arthropoda > Insecta > Blattodea > Kalotermitidae > Cryptotermes > Cryptotermes secundus. Next base: position 79,425 of record NW_019734967.1, on the reverse strand, counting down.
ACAAAAAGGGAAGTCTCGAATCTGAGGCAGTAAAATATGGTTGCGAGTCCCACGGGACTCGGACCCGAGAATGACTGCGCTGGCGAGGCCCAGCAGCAGTTGTCCTCTCGTCAGGGACAGCTCCCAAAATCAAGAAGCCTGGAACTGTCTGGCAGCAATAAATATCTGGTCGTAAGCCCCAGATGGGTACTTTATTATAAGACAGACTGGTCGACTGACCGTCGGTCGTAACAGAAGACTCGACTAGACTCGACTCAGTCTTCCAAGCTCGTGTGGAGGCGGGTTAGAATACTTCCACCGTAGCCCTGCGAGTCGTAGGAGGTGAGGAAAAGGGAACCCATTGCCTTGGGCCATTCTTTTCCTGGGGAAATAAATACATGGACCGGGCCCTCCAGTTTGCAGGACTCTCGAATCTGATACAGTAAAATGTGGTTACTTGTCCCGCGGGACTCTTACCAGGAAATGACTGCGCTGGCGAGGACCAGAAGCAGTTGTAAACGACAGACCCGTTCTCTCGTCAGAGAGGGCGCCTCACATCATCAAACCCGCAACTGTCTGGCAGTAACAAGCAAGAATCTGGTCTTGGGGCTTGACACCAAGACAGACTGGCCGACTGATTGTCGGTCGTAACATAACTTTGACTTTGACTTTGACTCAGTCTTCGAGCCCCATGAGAGGTTCTTTACTCCAAATTATCAACTCACCCTCTCATTAAATAGATTAAAGATTATGACCGAAAGGGTTTAGTTGAAAAAATCTCTGGTCGTGAGGCTCAAGGGACTTGGCGGTAAGACTAATTGATGGGATGTAAGAGGCGCTAAGTAACTCTGACTGTGACTCAGTCATCAAGTCCCTACGTGGAGGCGGGTTCGAATACCTCCACCGTATCCCTGCGAATCGTGGGAGGCGACGAAAATGGAACCCAGTGCTTGGGGGTATAACTGGACCACCCTGTTCCTGGTCCTGTACCTGGCCCTCCAGGTTGGGGGAGTCTCGAAAGTGAGTAAGAGTAAAATATGGTATTGAGTCCCACAGGATTCGGGCCCGAGAATGACTGCGCTAGCGAGGGCCACCAACAATTGTAAACGACACCCGTCGTCTCGTCAGAGAGGATATTACACATCACCAAACCCGGAACATTCTGACAGTAACAAAAATTTGGTCTTGGACCCCAGACAGGTGCTTGACGGCAAGACAGATTGACCATGCAAAGCTTTTATTCAAAGTTAAGTGCGAGTCTTGATAATATCAGTGTTTTCTTGTCGTTTACTCAGTGTGAGTAGACCAGAATCTGCAATTTCAGCATTGAAATGGAGAAACAAAACTGTTTCTTCTGTGTTAAGTGGAAGATCGCTGTGCTACAATTTTAGCAACAAGAAAAGCACAATGTCAGGGACTAGGCACAATGATATTTACGCACACATTCTTCTTAGGTTGGAGAGGAGATTATGCGACGTAAAAAGTGAACTCTTGTTTCAACAGCCTGTCTTTGCTAGGCTTCCTAAGAAGGGTAGACGTTAGCGTCTTACAGAGCAACTCGTGTTCTTTTAAAACAAAGGAAACCTTTTAAGGACGGAGGAGGCGGTGCTGATTGCAGTAGAATCTCTTTTGGAAGGCTCTGGAAAAAAGGCGGAAGCCATATCGTTGATTAAAGATGTCCAAATATCGCCCAACACAATAACGAGAAGAGAACCAATTTCACACAATCTTAGTCGTAAATTGATGAATGACCGCGTAGAAAATACAGCCCGTGTGCTGAAGTGCAATTTTTGCCATGGAATTGTTGCGTTCATATCTGTTTTTGAGCCGTTACCTAGCAACGGCTGTTGTATAGTTGCTTATTTCGCGGTTGTTGCCTAGCAGTGGGTCTACATGCCACATCATCATCATCATCATCATCATCATCATCATCATCATCTTGTGTTATCACAGGTCTTCTTCCCCGGATACTTCGCTGCTTGAACTAGTGGTAAAGCCGGCCACTTAAGCTTCAAGACTGCGTAGTACTTCCTTTATTATGTGCGATGTTCCAAATTGAATTCTTTCCTGGTAAGGGTTACAGATATTTTAGCCCCTTAATTATAATTCATGTGGACCCAGTGATAACTGGTTTTCTTATTATTATCATTATTATTATTACTAGTACTAGGAGACATCGCCTGGATGCTCTCTTTCTTATTCAAGTTTATTTTGGCTCGAAATTCTGCCCTTCTGTTCTGGAAACTGTTGGTCTCCGAGTTCCTGCTCGGTATATCAGAGACTTCGCATTGATCAATGTTTGCTCCTCATGTAAAAATTGTCCCTCTGCTAGATATGCAGCAGCTGCTATTGTTGTCCGCAGGGATGTTGACGTATTCGGAGCCAGGAAACTTCTCCCCAAACGATTTTTAAATATAGTATAAATGTTAGTATTATTATTTACATGTACTATAAACAAAAACTAAACTGATTTATTATTATTATCTCTCTGAAAATCTATACTTTTCATTTCTCAATTAACTATTTATACGTTTAATTTCTCAGTTCTCAATGACACTTAGATTTCATTCATTCATCTGTAATCTGTGAAGACGACAGGTCCACAGTCTCTTCCAAAACTGTTCCTCCACTTGATGCGATCTAGAGCTTTCTCCTTCAAATGAAAATATCCTCTTCTGTCTCCAAGGTCATCCAGCATCTTCTTACGTCTTCTTCCTCGTCTTCTGGTCACTTCTATCCGCCCCTCTATCTTTCCTTCAATAGCTTCTTTTAGAAGGCAGTTACCGCGTAAGATATGACCAATCCAATTAGCCTTCCGTTTACAACGTCCATACCGGCTCTGGGACCAATTCAGCCCCCTCTAAAGCGGCAGGAGCGTGAAGCTGACCTCTCACCTCCATTTGGTGCATGATGGAGCTATTCCTCCACTCCTTCATGGCTTAGTGCTTAGTGAATTAAGCACAGGGATAACTTTACCTTTATATACAGAGTGCCCGAGAAAGAACTGCGTTCTAGCTATAAATATTTATTCACTGCTTTGACATTAAAATTTCCTGTTAATAGAAACTTCTAAACGATCTCTCCGAGCTTTGCTGCCTTTTAGTACAGTTCAATGTGAGCATCATGGACGGCACTACAGACGTCGAAATGAAACTGCCCTTCACCCCACACCTGAGAGAGCGCATCCACAGGGATCGCAGCGACAGCTGCTGTAATCCTTCGGCGCAAGTCGGGAAGAGACTATACGTGTATCTGCCCTCATGCTGTACACGATGTGTTTCAATAAGTCCTTGGGTGTTAAGTCAGGATTCAGCGGGGGCCAGTTAATCGGCTCTCCCCTGCAGATACATCGGCCAGGAAACCGTTCGTCCATAGCATTGCGTACCGTGGCACCAAAGCGGGCTCGTGCGCCATCTTGTTCTTGAATGAGGGTACCAACTTCAGCTGGTAGCTGAAGTAGTTTCCGGACATTTTTTCTTGTTTTTGTATGTGGAACTTGTGGCCAAAGTTTGTCCGCGTCTTTTGAGTTACATTCTGTACAAATTCGGAAATGTACGCACGGCGTTTCTTTGTTTTAAATACGGGAAAATGTGGGTGGATATTTCGTTTTCCTCCACAGCGTTTTTCTTTTTCGAAAGTTTTTATTTTGCTCGACGAATATTTAGCGAGGATAGCGTAGTCGGTATAGCTACTGGCTATGGGCTGCACGGCCGAGGGGTTCGAGTTCGAGTTACAGTAGGGTCGAGAATTTTCTCTTCTCCACGTCGTCCAGACCGGCTCTGGGGCCCACCCAGTCTTCTATCCAGTGGGTACCGGGGGTTCTTTCCCTGGGGGTAAAGCGGCCGGGGCGTTAAGCTGACCACTTACCTCTAACTAGTGCCGAGATCAAGAAAATGTGGATTTATACATTCACTCCCCCATACGCCTTCATGGCATAGTGCTTAATTAGTCAAGCACAGGGACAACTTTATCTTTTTTTTTTACCCTCAGAAACGCATGTCTTCACGTAAAGTTATTTTTGTCCGATTTCAACCAACAGTGACTTAGGTCAACAAAGTTTAGTGACTCACTCCAATGAGAAAGTTCGCTAAAACACTTGTAGTGTTTCTCGAGTAGTTTTGTGCGAACGAAGGACGGACGGATGGAAATGGCTGTACGCGAGTCTCAGAAGCCTTACTCCGTTTATACTTGTACATAGAAAAACGTAAAAGGTGAGGTTGTTCCTGTGTTTAATTAACCACGCTTTGAAGACGTAAGGGGAGTGGATGTATAGCTCCATACTGTATAGGTGGAGGTGATTGTGAGCTTCGCGCCCCGGCCTGTTTACCCCCAGGGAAAGATTCTCGGTGCCCATTGTGTAGAAGGCTAGGTGGGCTCCGGCGATCTGGTCGCTGTGGAAAACCGAAAGATGGCTGCTCCCGTCGAGAGTCTAACCCTGAGTCTTTAGTCCAGCACGTGACTGGAAACACTTCTTTAAAAATATTAAAGTTGTGTACTTTTTAAAGGAAATAGAACGCAAACATTGGGAGAAAGAATTAATTTGGTTTTATAGTAGACATAAATGGTAAACAATTCTTATCTCGATTTGTGAAGTTTGTATGGAGATATATTACACGCATCTACAAGTTTCCTGTACATCTAGGTGCCACCTCTAATGAACTTTTGTCTAGAATAAGAAATAAAATAACTTGGGTTAGAAATATTGTCGTTTTTTAATTCAATGATGGCAATCAACGTCTACGGGAATAAATTGGATGTAGATGAGTTTCTTGTGCCTTGAAGATGGGAGTAGCAGGTTTTCCGAAACGTTGATACTCATGTACAAAATACACGGTAGTTACTATAGGATTCTGACGATGGTGTATAACACACTGATATATTGGGTTTTTGGACTTCATGCATCGTCCTGGTTTTTAAGATAACTAATAAAAACACGACGTTTCTGAAACTGGATCTGTTTCCGTCCTCAGATGAAGGAAAAACCTATTCTGTTGGGTCCGTTAGAAAGAGCTAGCCTCAATCACTGGACGATTGACCCAACAGAATAGGTGTTTTCCTTCACCTGAGGACGGAAACAGATCCAGTTTCCGAAACGTCGTGTTTTTATTAGTTATCTTAAAAACCAGGACGATGGATGAAGTCCAAAAACCCAATATATCAGTGTGAAAATACACGGTGTCACACCCCATAATATTTATATAGAATTCGAGTGGTATTAATTAAGTCAAGATTTACAAGCTGTAATTCTTCTAGACAGTAAAACGCAAATCGTTGTGGATATTCTGGTTGGTTATACAGTGGTCTAGTGGTCAGCGTTCTTGTCTACAGATCCAGAGGTCCGGGTTCCATTCCCGACGCTACCAGATGTTTTCTGAGAAGTAGTGGGTCTGGAACGGGGTGATGATAACTGAGGAGATATTTCAAGGAAATAGCCGCTCCGGTCTAGAAAACGGAAATTAACGACCGTGGAGATTCGTTGCGCTGACCACGCGACACCCTCTATCCGCAAAAGTTGGCATTGAACTTCGCCGACAAGCGGCGGTCGCTCGGTCCGTATAGTTCCCTTGCGGACTAAAGTCACAGTTTTTTTATACAGAGGGTCCAAAGAAGAATGACCATAATTTAGGAATATTTGCTGCGAAAATCAAGATTGCGGTTTTCACCATTTGAAAGACATTTTGGAAGTTTTATTTATGCTACATGTAGCATTGAGCCTGCATGTATGTACGCATGCGCCAGACCTGAGCGACTTTTGGAGTGATCGCGGACGATCGCGGACGCCAGTCGGCAGTTACTCCGAGAATGGCGTAAGTCGTTCAGATGGAAACTTAAAACTAACGTTCTTCCTGTCATCCACCCCACACGCACAGAGCCTACTGCTATTTGGATGGCATTGTCAGAGTGCCTGACGAATGGCGTTCAGTTTGGAACATGCGCGCTCGGTGCAAGAAGTATCATAAATATACTTTTCAAAATATCTGTTTCATATGGTGAAAACCGTACCACTGTAGTTTTATTGAGTTTGAAGGTCGCGGGTTGAAGTCCCGATGAGGTCATTATATTTTTTTCAGTTGACCTAATCCTTCCAGACGCACTAGGCCCTGGGGTTTACTCAGCCTCTAACAGAAATGAGTACCAGAAATTAATTAAATAATTTTCCTGGGGAGTAAAGCGCGGCCGGCGCGTAAGGCTGACAACCTTAACGCCAAATTTGAGCCAATTGTCTAGATAATGTGGGACCCTCAACGTCTCACAACCCTATGGGTCTTCACGGCCTGGTACAGGGATAGCTTTACTTTTTTTTTTTTACTTTTTTACTAAACAGTAAAAAAGGTGAAGTCCCTGTGCTCAACGAATTTAAGCACTACGCCATGAAGGCGTATGGGGGAGTGGATATATAGATCCATATTTTCTTGACCTCGGCACTTGCTGGAGGTGAGTGGTCAGCTTCACGCCCCAGCCGCTTTACCCCCGAGGAAAGAGCCCCCGGTACCCATTGAATAGGAGGTTGGGTGGACCTCAGAGCAGGTCTGGATGATTTGGAAAAGAGAAAATTCTTGACCCTACCGGGATTCGAACTCCGATCCCTAAGTTGTCCAGCCCGTAGCGAGTCACTAATACCGACTACGCTACCCCGGCTCCTGAGTTTCACACTAAACATTTTTAAAATGTGGTCATTCTTCCTCGGGCACTCTGTAGTACGGTGAGTTCCCCTTGGCACTGTTTCTCCTTCCTGGCCTTGCACTTTCTCAGGATCATTGATCCTTGAGATGGATTTATCGATACAGTCCAGTTACTGTCCGATACCCGCTCTCGCGAATCCTATTGCGGCTCTGCAATCTGTCCAGTGAAGGCAAAGCGTTACTTGGCTCATTTGTATGAATAAATCGCATTTGTTAGCTCGTCGCGTGCTTGCCTGGCTCGCCGGCAAGATCCAGGAATCGGCGGCGTGTATTGGTCGCAAAATTCAAAATAGATGCAAGTACATTTTACGCACTTTCTTCGTATATTTTTCACAGATCGCAGACTCATATAATTGATATTTTATTTTTCAGCTTCTAGGGAGATATTATTTTTGGGTGGTGGGAAATATGTATGTATGTATGTGTGTATAGTTATCCCCAGACTTTCACCACAGTTTCAAAGAGCGGTCTCGTAACATATTGTGGCATGTAGACCCGTTGCTAGGTAACGACCGTGAAATTACAGCCGTTGCTTGGTAGCGGCTTCCAACGACGGCTGTTCCCCTTATTCTGGGTTCCCGAATTGCTCCTGGTTTCAAAGTTACTCTACGACTGGCGGTTTACCACCAATCAGTTCGTCTTGGCGCCAAGCCCCTTGAGGATCACGACCAGATTTTTTTTTGCAACTATAACCTTGCTGTCATAGTCCTTATGTAACATCCTCTCTGACGAGAGGATGGGTTTGTCTCTTATGAATATGCTTTGCCGTTGCCAAGTGTACGTTTTGCACATAAAGCATGTTATTGAAAATTCTTCCTTTTGCACTTTATACAAGTCCTCTGTCAGTACAGGCGTTGCAGAGCAGATTATGTCTAGCTTACTTATATTACTCTACAACGGCAGCTTAGTCACTTGAACGGTCGTAAGACTGACCACCCCCAAGTTTAAGCCTCCCATATTTTAACTCAATGAACTACTCGTTCTCTTTATATATATATAGCCCCGGCACGGATAACACAGAAAACGTCTTCCATTATTGCGTGTTTTGTTGTTGCCGGGGTAAACACCTTGTTCACAGAGCTGTTCTCTAGCAATGGCTGTTGTACTATCGCCTGTTTACACAGCTGTTACTTGCCAATGGATCTAAACGTCACAGTGACCGTACAGTTTTGAGAATGCATTATGTAAATGGTGGCTTGTATTCCCTAAAATATGTTAATATCTAGTACTGTTTGTTTCCGTCATCTCAACTAGTGTATAGAAACACTATACGTTAATTACCCACTACATCTTTCGGCCTTTCGGCCTTCATCGGGTATGCACATTGGCTGTTGGACGAAAGGAAGAAACGTATAGTAGATAATTAACATATACTATAGTTGTGCTGACGGAAATAAATACAATTGGAAATACGACACTGTGTGTCGCTACGATACATTAGTTAATAAAGGCAGTCTCTGCTTATCGTGTATTTGGTTCATTGGTAAGAAAGTAAACCGATTAAGTAAGCAGTCGCCCATCCCTGGCGCCGGGAACGAACTGCCAGTCTGTTGTCACATGGAGCCATGTACACCAGCCCTCGACACTGTGATGGGTAGGTATACCGGCAACACTCACATGTTTTGGCAGAGAGTGAGTGACTGTATGAAGACACTGACTACTCTTCCAGTTTCGTGGGCTATATCGGCAACACTCACATGTTTTGGCAGAGAGTGAGTGACTTGTATGAGGACACTGACTACTCTTCCAGTGCCGTGGGCTATACCGGCAACACTCACATGCTTTGGCAGAGAGTGAGTGACTTGTATGAGGACACTGACTACACTTCCAGTTTCGTGGGCTATACCGGCAACACTCACATGCTTTGGCAGAGAGTGAATGACTTGTATGAGGACACTGACTACTCTTCCAGTTTCGTGGGCTATACCGGCAACACTCACATGCTTTGGCAGAGAGTGAGTGACTTGTATGAAGACACTGACTACACTTCCAGTTTCGTGGGCTATACCGGCAACACTCACATGCTTTGGCAGAGAGTGAGTGACTTGTATGAGGACACTGACTACTCTTCCAGTTTCGTGGGCTATACCGGCAACACTCACATGCTTTGGCAGAGAGTGAGTGACTTGTATGAAGACACTGACTACTCTTCCAGTTTCGTGGGCTATACCGGCAACACTCACATGCTTTGGCAGAGAGTGAGTGACTTGTATGAAGACACTGACTACTCTTCCAGTGCCGTGGGCTATACCGGCAACACTCACATGCTTTGGCAGAGAGTGAGTGACTTGTATGAAGACACTGACTACTCTTCCAATGCCGTGGGCTATATAACGTTGAATGGCAGGATGGTGAGTGCATTGGAAAGCATTTTTGGCGTAGTAGACCGTTGCCAATCGGGATTAATTGGGAGAGGAGGATAGAGGTCATCCGGATTAATCGATAGTCCGAATTAGTGAAGCAAAATGTAGTCCTGAGAGAAAGAAAAAACATAGAACTGAAATAAATGAAAAATTTAATGATGTAAGTAGTGCTGATGGAAATAAATAAAAACATATCACCGTCGATATTTCATTTAAAACCTATAAGAAGACAATACAAATCGATGGAAGACTCAGACGTTGTACTTGTTTTTGAACGCAATAATGCAGGTTTGAAGAATCTGTCAGGTTTTGTAAGAAGCTGTAAGGATTAAGTCAATTTCACTGCCCTGTTTTCGAGTGTTATCTCTTCTTGCCAGAATACTAGATTGTTTCCATACGTAAGCCGAACCCTTATCTCATGATACTGGAACGATAGCGCTGACCTCTGTGAATGGACTCACAGTCAGTGACCCACAGTAGGCGCTACATCGCCTCAGTGCGTCTGAGACGCCTTCTTCCCAGTATACTGACATCAGAATTACAAATGAACCCGAAATCAGACAACATTATTTGCTTGGAATACATTTCATTATATATATAAGGAATGGAAGGCCATCGTGCCCTCCCTCTATGTTTCCGCTAAATTCAGCACAGTGTCCAATGTTCGTGGAAGATCGGTGCGAAGATCATGCCCCCGAACTTCCTAGACACGCTGCGCAACTTTGTGAGGACGAAATACACGTATAAACTGTCAAAACGTCGCATAAACACATTTTAAAGAAATCTGATACCGAGAAGTAAAAAAAGGTTAAAGCCATCCCTGTAATAGGCTGTGGAAGCCCATAGGGTTGTGAGACGTCGAGGCTTCCACATCTTCTAGACCAGGTATGTCCAACTTCAAACAGGTTGTGATCGACTTTTTAGTGTCAAAACTGCCAGTGATCTACCACGCCCTCCTATGGTCGTACCTCGCTTTAAACAAAAATATTAGTAAGAATAACATGGCACATGATGTTTATTGTGAAAGCAACATACATTGAAAGTACAGACTACTTTAATACGTATTTCCCCTTCAAAATCTGAATATAATCATATTATAAGTGAATTTACATGCTTTTCACGTACGAATAATTTCCTTATAGGCGTATGAGATCGACCAAAAAATCGTCCCGCGATCGACGTGTTGGACATGCCTGTTCTAGACAATCGGGCTCACAGATGGGAGTAAAGTTGTCAGCCTTACGTACCGGCCGCCCTTTACCACCCGCAGGAATATCCCTGGTACTCATTTCTGTTAGAGTCTGAGTCAACCCCAGGGCCGGAAGGATTAGTTCAATTTAAAAATCCAATGACGTCATCGGGTATCGAACCCGCGCCATTCCGGCTTGTAGCATAGTGCTACCGCATGCCCCTAAGCTGGTACTTCCAGACGTAACTAAACCTCGGATTTCCTAATTTGTTGTGCAGTACCTCACGGCGCTCACCGTAACGCTGAGTATGTCATTGTTTGGTAGGGCTGATGAATTATGAGTTATAAGGATGTGGAAGGAAGAGGTTGTGCCCCGGCATTCGCCTGTGGGGGACTTGGGAATACCACGAAAAATCTCTGCCAGAAGAGTCGAACCCCCACGCCAGCCTCCTCGGTTCTTCGGATTTAATTTTGGTCTACATTTGATAGAATTTAAGAGGATAAGCACAGAAGCAAAAAAACAAACAAACAAACAAAACAAATAAACGCCGTCGTTTTAGTTCGTAAGCAAACTACCGATCGAGCGACCGCCGCTTGTCGGCGAAGTTAGTGTCAACTTCAGCGGATAGAGGGCGTCACGTGGTCAGGGCAACGAATCCCCACGGCCGATAATTTCGGTTTTCTAGACCGGAGCCAACATTTCCCTGAATTAGCTCCACAATTATCCTCACGAGGCTCAGTGGACCTCGTTCCAGACCCACTACTTCTCAGAAAAACTGGTAGCGCCGGGAATCGAACCCGGACCTCTGGATATGTAGCCAGGAACTCTGACCACTAGACCACAGAGGCGGTCAAGGACAGAAGCAAAATCATTTTAATATATTGGCGTCTCGAAACTGATGTTGGAAGCAGTGAGACATTTGGCGAATAGAAATACTCCGGACCTTCCATCATATTTACCTGTTGATTTATATTGTCCTCTGAATAGGGACGAGTTTCGACAGGTTTCGCATGGAAAATATGCCATGCCAAATGGCATTGGAAATATGCACCAATGAAGAACACGGAACTGTGATCAGGTTTTGTGGGCAGAGGCTGTGTAAACTGCTGATGTTACTGCTCGGTGACATTTCGGTATGCCGCTAACTACATGACCTAAAAAACTTTATGAATGGGTTTAGTTTTAAGTCCAAAGGCCTGTCATGAATGATATGACCTCTCTCTGTTAAGTCTGAAGTTCGTTTAATGCTATGGAGCTTCTGTAAGCTCAGCTATCCTTTCATGTAAGCACAGATATCCTCATAACCTCTCCTCTGAGCACAGATATCCTCATAACCTCTCCTGTGAGCACAGGTATCCTTTCCTGTAAGACCATGTATACTCTCCTGTAAACACATATATCCTCTACTATAAGCACCGATGTCATCTCCTTTAAGCACAGATATCCTCATAACCTCTCCTGTAAACACAGATATCCTCATAACCTCTCCTGTGAGCACAGGTATCCTTTCCTGTAAGAATATGTATCCTCTCCTGTAAACACATCCTCTACTATAAGCACCGATGTCATCTCCTGTAAGCACAGATATCCTCATAACCTATCCTGTGAGCACAGATATCCTCATAACCTCTCCTGTGAGCACAGGTATCCTTTCCTGTAAGAATATGTATCCTCTCCTGTAAACACATCCTCTACTATAAGCACCGATGTCATCTCCTGTAAGCACAGATATCCTCATAACCTCTCCTGTAAGTACAGATATCCTCATAACCTCTCCTGTGAGCACAGATATCCTTTCCTGTAAGGACATGTATCCTCTCCTGTAAACACATAAATCGTCTCATCTACGTACAGATATCCTCTAATTTAAGCACAGATAACCTCCTCTATAAGCACAAATATCTTCTCCTGTAAGCACAGGTATTGCATCCACATCCTTTCCCGTTTATATCTCGCCGTTATTGAACACTCGACGGTACACAGTTCGAGATATTGACAGCGTACTGACAGGTGCCCATACTTGTCCGGCAAAGGGAATATGAAAACATGACATCCAACTTAGACACGTCTCACATTGATTTCATGTACCTTGACCTAACTCACTGGTATCCAAATTGTGGGCGCGTCCCTTGCGTGACACTAGTTGCTTTGGTAGGGGGAATTTATGTACTAAAATCGAATTGATTGTAGTTCACAAAGTATCGGAGATCGATTGTTTAATTTTATCTATTCCTGAAATCTTGATAACTATTATTGATTCATAGAACTTAAAATATATTGATTTTGTAAATGCAAAACCGGAAGAGCTGTTATTTATGTACATACAGAGTTAAGACGGGGGCTCGATGAAATCTTTTGTAAGCTGAGGGGGCGCCAATGTATGAAGTTGCAAACCACTGACGTAACCTAACCCGACAGGCTAACATAAAATAATAACACAACCAGGCTAGAAAAGTAAAGCTATCCCTGTTGCAGGCCGTGGAGGCCTATAGGGTTATGAGACGTCGAGGCTCCCACATTTTCTAGACAGTTAGCTCACAGATGGCGGTAAGACTCAGCCTTACGTGCTCGCCGCACTTTACCCCCATGACGATTCCTGGTACTCATTTCTGTTAGAGTCCGAGTCGACCACAGGGCCGTAGTGCGGCTGAAAGGATTAGGTCAACTGAAAAATCCAATGACATCATCGGGTCTAGAACCAGCGACTTTCCGGTTTGTAGCATAATGCCTCAACCAAGTACGCTACCGTGTGCCCCTAGCAACCTAGCCTAGCTAAACTCAAATGATCCTTGCCGCAACCCTTGTCATGTGACCCAATATTTTGTGTCTAAAGTGTCTTTGAAGATATTTAGTCTTCAGATATTGATGTAAATCATTACATCATCATCATCATCATCATCATCATCATCAGAAAATTAATGCATTCTGTTTCAAGCATCGTACGGGGACTGGAATCGCCATTCCGCAAGGTTGCCTAGTCCCTGAGGCTACATAAACGTACGGAAGCGTGCTATTAGCAGGAACTCGTTATTCTCTGTCTACGCAGGAGGAAATGTACTCGGGAGATACTTGCTTCGAGTCTCCGACCCGGACACCGGCTGTCCTAACAAGGTTTCCAGGGATACTACCTCGATTTAGGTGATGACCACTTCCTTCCAAATCCTCTACAGTTCACCATTATTCTATCATTCGACGTCATATATGCTGCCTACTGACTACGTCGTGACTAGCAGACCTGGTTCAGAGAGAAGGGTGATACAGCAAAAACTTGCTAATCCAGAGTAATTTGGGGGAGTTCATCCGGATTAGTGTAGCAGGTGGTGATCATGAAGTACAAAAAAAACTTATAACAAATAAATGGAAAGTTTAATGATATAAATAGTGACGTTGAAAATAATTACAAAAATATCACTGTAGAGCCTTTATTTAAAAAGACGGCTTGTTTATTAATCGATAGAAGACTCAGAAGTTGTACTTGTTTTTCAACGTAATAATGCAGACGTGAAGAAACTGTCAAGTTTTGCCTTGACAGACAATCGACTCGTCTGCCTTCCTACATGTCATGTCTTTTAAAGTATGTACTCAACTGTGAACACCATTTTTCATGTTTCTTGTTTCGCTGCGGAATATCCGACATCCGCATTAACTGTAACCGGATTAGCGAGAGTTTGCTGTACTTATGGCGCATATCGCATCTCTCTCTTCTTGTGGACTGTGGTCTCTGAATAAATCAAATGGACACCGACGTAGCAGTTCTCTTCATGGTCTAGTTGAAAGGAACGAGTTCTATAGTTGCCTCATTAATTGCTACTGATCTGATGTAATGTTACTCTACGGTGTAACGATGCGCGACTGTTTTCCTCTGCTTCAAGATCAAGGGACAGGGGTGATGTAAGAACCGTGAGATGAGAATGTGTAGCGTACGCATATCGTGTCGTTCCAGAACTATGGCAACACAGAGCTGGAATTGTTACTCCAGTGTGGAGTACACTTGCTCTCCAAATGAACCTGAGAACGATAACAGGATACTGAGCGAAGTGAGGATATAAAGAGTCATATAACAGTCGTTGAGAATTTAACAGGAAGTCTCGTCCTTTGTTATATAAATTTTTTGCTATTAACTTTCCCTGCTTTCATCCGTGTTCCTTTCCAGTTGTCACATGGTTGACTATGACTATAGAGGGGGTTTTGATTGATAATCAAATGTGTTGGACACTTTAACACACAATTCATGAGTACAGTTTACAAGTTACTGTCACAGAGATTAGTGTTCTCAGTCACGGTCTTCACTGCTTTGTTTGGTAACGTTTTCCAGCAGTGGACGTTCGTCTGCTCCCAGGCTCACATCGTCGCAGACTGGTGGCCTTCTCACACCATCCTCATATACTCTTCTAACTGCCGTCTCAGGACTCTCCTTAATGGCAGCCGGTCCTCGTTGTATAGACTTGGCACGGACCGCACAGAAAATACCGCTTCCAACCACTCTTCTATTGTTGCGTGCGCGTCTCTTGCGATCACGTGACAGCTATTGAACCTATACCTAGCAACGGGCTTGTTTGCAGAATCGTTCCTTAGTAACGGGTATCTCTGCTGGTTTCCAAATTCTTGGTTTGAAGAAATATACCACATTGCTCCCTCCTTAAGGCTACTCGTCCCTAGTAGTCTATCACTGTGTCCCCGTTCCTTCCATTTATGGGGAGGGAATATCCGGGAGTGCCCGGTGTTCTTTCAGCGCCGCCACTCTAGCTGATAGTAGTCTCTTCTTCCGTTACGGTGGGGATCAACTCCTCTGCAGTGTCCAGTCACTCATTTTCCGGAGCCCGATGGAAATATAGACTGCTCGATTCGCGAACTCCAGTCTGAGAGTCTGCCTGACTGTCTTGTTAAATGCTCTCTTGCTTCTTAGATGTAGCTGCTCTTGTAGGCATCGGTTCCTTCTGCAGTTGTGCCGTCTCCTCTGGGGTTGGCTTCATCCTCTCCAGACAGGCCTCCGTTGCTCCTCGGTCGTCCATTATTCCTTCTTGCCAGGCACTCATCAGGTTTCCATTTCTTCTTGAGTGGCCCTTGCTTCGGCTAGTAGACGGGTAATCATTTTTGTTCCAGCTCCATAGTGCGGCTTGGAGCTATCTGCTGCGGTCTCAAATGCAGCAGTTCGATCCTGACACCAGTTAAGTGATCGGGTGACATCCGCGTCACCATTTCGCATAGGCACGGTGATATGCCTGTGGGTTACGTTGCCGAATGACCAAAACATGACTAACGAGCACAGAAATCACCAGTCTTACTGCCTGAAACGAAACGTACAAGCACCGGAGACAGGTTACGCTGTAAATGCTGGAGACCGTTTTGTACCATAAAAGTACCTAAAATAGTTAAAATTGTTGAACGAAACAGCAAGATCTTACACAATATACATGTAGGGCAGAGCGTAAAGCGCATTCTATCTTAACGTACCGGCGTAATGTAACGTCTGTACGGTGTTATTGTATCATTCGCATTTATTCGGTTCTCGGCGCGGTCGATACACGTCACTGTCGGTTTTCCAGAGAGCACCAAAGGATGTTAAATTGCACCATTATAGCAGGTGTATGCTTGTTTCTCGGCGCATTCCCAAGGTGAAAACTGTTCCTTGGCAGGCCCAGGTTATTTCTCCTATCCATTTTTCATATTCCTCCTCCCCTTTTTTTGGATAATGTAATCTTCAATGGATATGAATAACCCAAAACAGGATAACATTCACAGAACTGTACAAAGCTAAGCCTGTGCTCTGGAATCTAACACATCAAAAGTATTGCAATAAACATGCTGTCACGGATTTGTTCAAAGCGTTTCTAGGCAACGGCTTGGTAAACACGGTCAACGTGCAACAATGGAAGATGTGTCTCCGTGGACGAATATTATTGCTGGTTGCTAGGCAACAGCCAGCGTACCAATGAAGTTACTGGCTAGGAATTACGTGACTTGTTTTCTGTAGGTCCGCGCAGAAGGCTTATAGGGAACAGTTAAAATCATTTACAGTCGGTCCTCTGTAGGAGACAGCCGCGGGAAGATCATAGTTGAAGATGAGTTAGAAGTGAACCTGTGAAGAATTAACATGTGAATTGAAGAGATTTGTGTAGAATGATTATACATTGCGTAAAGCAGCAACACTGTAATAATTCTTTGTAGTTACGTCTGGTAATTATCAATCAATCGATTGCCAATCCAAATCCGCGTCTTAGTCACTAATACACCTGACAATATTAAATACGACACTTGGGTTGAATGTAGCAAAGACTGTGGGTTCCTTGAATAATCTGGCCGATGGCTTGTTTCGAAATTTTGAAAAGGCATTGAAGGCCGGTGTACGAATCGCGCGTAGGCAAAACCTGCTGCATAACTACCAGTCGCTCTGGAACAGTTGCTCTGGATATGATATCCTTCCTCGCAGTTTACGGACCTATCGAATTAATCAGGAATTCAGAATCTTCTGATGTCATATGAATGAAAGTTTTGTATTGTCCATTAATTTCTTAGAACTTCACAGGTGCTAACAAATTAGCAACACTATACGCAGTTCTTCTTGTACACAACTGTGTTAGCTACCGACGTCCTCATCTACAATTATCCGTCGTCCTGTTTAAACACACAGCGCTTCGGAGACTGGATTCTGACTCCGGACCGGAGATGAGGAATAGCTCTATCGATTGAGCCCAATTGAGTCGGAGACAGACTCCAGACTCCGAAACGTTAAACGTGTTTAAATTGGACGATGGATAATGTCCAGAAACAATAGTTGTACGAGTATTAATATGCAAGCGTCACGAACTTTTAGATCTTGTCTTTCTGTTCGTTCCTTATTCCTTGACAGAATGTGGTGTATGAATGTAAAAGCCGCGCTAGTTGTCTGCAGAGATCTCCATTGTTGATACCAACATGGTGCAGGCAACAGCCTGTTTAATGCTGTTGTCTGTCTGAAACATACACGTGTTTTAAGGTTGTGTAGGCAACCTTGCGGATTAAAAGCCCCATGTAAGTAAGTCTGCATTTCTCACCGGCATATGAATGCCGGGAGTATGTTGAAAATAGAATCTCATACCTTTCTGTTGATGACGTAACGGCGTACGTCATTATATGAAGATAACGCACGCTCGCTTCCGCAATAGGTGAAGTTTTCTGTCAGCTGATTCTGCATCTTGAAATGCAGCCGACTGCTTTGGCATTTTATAAAAGGCGGTCTACACAAAGATGGTCGGACATAATTAGCAATGAGCGTAGGTCTTACATTAGAATGTAGGGCTTTAGGCCCTGCAGCCGGTGTCCACGTGAGACCGGACGCGGTATCATGGCGCACGCACCCTTCAGCCATCGCATTGCAAACGTAAAGGGCCAAAAAAACGGTAAAGCTATCCCTGTAACAGGCCGTGGAGGTCCATAGGTTGTGAGACTTAGAGGCTTCCACATTTTCTGGACAGTCGGCTCATAGATGGCGGTGAGGTTGTTAACCTTATCCGCCGGCCGCCCCTTACCCCCAGGAAGATTCCTGGTACTCATTTCTGTTAGAGGCTGAGTCGACCGCGGGGCCATAGTGCGTCTGGAAGGATTAGGTAAATTGAGAAAATCCGCCTCATTGGGAATCGAACCCGCGACCTTCCGACTTGTAGCATAATGCCTCAATCAACTTGAGCACGTATGTCTGGATACGCCGTGCTGGCGTCGGTCGCACTACGATCCGATCAGATGGCAGTGTGACCGCACTCAGTGACCACATTGCAGTGGGATACGATCCGGCCCATTTCGCTTCCAGTGTGACCACAGCCTGGGTATCTTGCGCCGCTCTTGCTCGCAAACGCTATAATTCTTCAAAAGCGAGTGGACATCGGGAACGAAAGAAAGCGAGAAACGGGGAAGAATAGAATTGAAGGGAAGGATGAAAGACGTCAGTGAATACTGAAGGGAAGGAGGAGAAGTTGTTTCTGTCGTCCTCCTCGAGCCGTGACCTCAGCAGAGGCGTGTGCTTGCAGGCTGGCCCCTAGGAAGGCGTCTGTCTGGCACGACTGCGTCGCGACCTTTCGACCCCACTCTCTCCATGTTTGTCTTGCATTTGGCAGGTTATCGCCTTCCTGTAGCCCAACGCACGTCACTTGTTTGCCGGACGTGCATGTGCCATCGTCTGCCTTGTGAAGGGCTCTTTTTTGTATCGTCACTTCCGCCAAACCAGAGTCAGGTTTGCTAACTCCAAGTAGACCACGACCAGTTCTGGATGCATAACTACTTTTCATATAATTTGACGATAAATAACTTCTGTGTTTGATGTGGCTCCTTTACACAACCTCCGATACGTCCGGTGGTAATGAGTTATTCCCGCCCAATATTTATGTTGTGCCATGACGGAGCCAGAGCGGAAGTCAATTGCTAACCAACGGCTCGCCAAACGCACGTTCCCTCAGCGAGCAGACGCGAAAGCCTATTTCCAGCCAATGGCTCGCCAAACGCACGTTCCCGCAGCAGCGAGCAGACGCGGAAGCCTACTGCCAGCCAACGGCTAGCCAAACGCACGTTTCGTAGCAACAGGGGAACTGTTTGAGATGATGATCTATATTCTGTTTGCCCCAAAGTTATAAAAGAGTTTTCTTTATGGCTAGTGGGGTGGGACTAAGTCCCTTGTACTGCGGCCACTTCTGGCCTATTGTACCAGCCCCAGATGATAGGTGAGGGTGATTGTGGAGCGATTGATGTAATGAAG
The DNA here is from genome assembly GCF_002891405.2 of Cryptotermes secundus. Lineage (NCBI taxonomy): Eukaryota > Metazoa > Arthropoda > Insecta > Blattodea > Kalotermitidae > Cryptotermes > Cryptotermes secundus. The sequence goes on along the minus strand of NW_019734967.1, from coordinate 60,485 downwards.
ATTGGCAGGGGAAACCGAAGTACTCGGAGAAAACGTGTCCCAGCGCCACTTTGTCCACCACAAATCCCACTTGACCAGACCCGGGATCGAACCCAGTCCGCCGCGATGGGAAGCCAGCGACTAACCGCTTGAGCTATGGCGCGGCCCTATAAAAGAGTTAGTTCAGTTCATTCGAGAGTGCCTCCCGTGTGGAGGCGGCGTCGAATACCTCCATCGTAAACCTGCGAGTCGTAGGAGGCGACGAAAATGGAAGTCTCGAACCAAAAACAGTAAAATATGGTTGCGAGTCCCAAGGGACTCGGACTGTGAGGGTGTGGGCTGTATTCACCTGGCCCAGGATGTGGGCTAGTCGGGGTTGCTTACGGGCATGGCAGTGATCCTTCAGTTTCGATACAAGGTAGGCAATTTCTTTAGCTATAGAGACGTCCTCCAAGCGTTTATGCGACAGGAGAGACCCAGTGTGCCACAGGGTACTCTACGTTAGTTCGGAATGTAGCAGAGTCTAATTCTGTAATATCTGTCGAACTCTCGTTAATGAGCGGGCATTACGTTTCAAATTGTATTGTGTGTCAGTCCTCTGCGCCAACTTTTATGATTCTACAAGGCCAGCGATTGTGACCGTGCCATTCTGTCACTACGCACTTGTTGGCACATGTCTCGGTCGTCATACAAGCACTTGCATTTGTTTGATTAGAGTCGAAATTTGTTTCAATTGTCGGATAAGAGGTTAAAAAATGGCAAACCTATCCCTGTAACAGGCCGTCGAGGTCCATAGGGGTGTGAGACGTCGAGGGTCCCACATTATCTAGACACTCGGCTCAAAGATGGCGGTAAGGTTGTCAGCCTTACGCGCCGGCCGCGCTTTACTCCCCAGGAAAATTATTTAATTAATTCCTGGTACTCATTTCTTTTAGAAGCTGAGTCGACCCCAGGGCCATAATACGGCTGGAAGGATTAGGTCAATTGAAAAAATTCAATGATCTCATCGGGACTTGAACCAACGACCTTCCGGCTTGTATCGTAAAAATACCCTTCAGCTAGATTCTTATTATTAAGTATGTACCCCTGAAGTACATCGTAAGTGTCGAGAAGTGTCGGGAAAATGTTGAATTTGAACTAATTTAATGAACTTTGATATTTATTTGAATGTACTGTGATAATAAAATATTTGCCCCATCATCGTACAAGAACATTGAAATGTCTATCTATCTGTCTATGGCTGTACAGTCCTTTGTTGGGCCTTGGCCGCTTTTCAGTTTCTTGATCTTTTACACAGACAGTAGGACTCCTTGGACGGGGGATCAGCCCGTCGCAAGGACTCTACTTACACAGAGAACAACACAAAGAGAATAAACGCACACAAGACAGACATCCATACTTTGCGTGGGATTCGAACCGACGATTCCAGAGTTCGAGCGAGCGAAGACGGTTCATGCTTAGACCCCGCGGCCACTGTGAAATATTGTTTATATCGCGTTGTCATCAATATCTGGACTGCAGAATTTGCGATATGTCAACAGGAATATGCAACCCGCATATCTCAGTCAGATGAAGTTATCCGCAGGTGGCCGGAGACACTGGAGACGCTGTTTACTGTGGAAGGGGTTGATATCTTCCGACGATCAGACAACCATTGCCGAGTCGGGAGACATATGTATGTATACATTGAGCCAGACTGTAAGGAAAGATATACCTATTTAACATCTTCGCAACCAGAAGGAAAGTGACTGTACGTGTATTTGCTGGAGTTAAGTCAGGCAGAAGAAAGATCGTTTAGGTTGTAAGATAATTGAACAAGCGAGCACTTTTAAATATCTTACGGAAATTCTGGCGGTCTGAAGGAGAAACCTGACGCGGCCCATTTCATCTCCGACGCAATAAAGCATACATTTCGTAAATTGGTACATAATTAAACGCCGTTGAAACCATACGAGGCAGTAGCCTGGGCCTCAGGAGCAGACCGGACGAGAAGAATTGAGGCAGATGACATCTGATGGTTGGGATGAGTTGAAGAAATCTGAAGAAGACTAAAAGAGCGATGTTCCGTGGCACAGTCGAGTTCTGTACAACAGGCTCGAGGAATAAGATGTTTGATGACCAGGGCCCGGATTTTGATGACCTGAAAATATTTAAAAAATGACCGAAAAAAGACCTAAAATATGACCCAAAAATATAATATGCAGGGCCCGGATTTTGATGACCTGAAAATATTTAAAAAATGACCTATAAAATGCCCGAATAGAATCCAGAAAAATGACCTAAAGGAGAAAAGAAAGAACACTTCGCTTCCATGTTATTCACATTTCAGAAAACATATGAAGAAAAATTCCCTAAAATGGCCAAAAATGACAATAAATACCCTTAAAAGTCCAAAAATTTACCAAAAAATTACCCCAAAGATGAAAAAATGACCTTAAACCTAAAAATGTCAAAAAATGACAAAAATTACCTATAAAATTTACATTTCTGTAACCAGCAGCTCATATCTGAGATTAAAGAAAAAAGATGACATGTCATGAAAATCCGGGCCCTGCTGATGACCGTTCAGCGGAACCTGCGTGGAAACACGCTGTGAGAGGGAGGCCGAGCAAGAGATGGCGGGATGGGCCGTGCCACGGCTCAGGCTGTTAGTCGTCGGCTTCTCTCCTCGGCGGCCCGGGATTTGTGGTGAACAAAGTGGCACTGAGGCAGGTTTTCTCCGAGTACTTCGGTTTTCCCTGCCAATTTTCATTCCAACGACTCCTCCACAGTCATTTTCATCTATCATCAGGGTCTGATACAATAGACCAAATAGTGGCCGACGTACAAAGTGGATTCGGTCTTACCCTTATTTGCTTACTTACTCATGGAACTGAGCCCTTCTTGAGGAGCCGCCAATTCTCTAGCTACTCAAGAATTTCCCAGAATTTTATACAACCCGAAGGTTCATTACCGTGCTCGCAAGAGTCCTCCACTGGTCCCTATCCTGAGACAGATCAATAGAATGCATACCATCCCATCCTATCTCTCTTAAATCCGTTTCAATATTGTCCACCCACCTACATCTTGATCTTCCCAGTGGTCTCTTTCCTTCTGGCTTTCCCACCAGTATCCTATATGCATTCCTCTTCTCTCCCATTCGTGCCACATACCCTGCCCACCTCATCCTTCTTGACTCAGTCTTACCTTACCCCCAGGAAATAAAAAAAAAAGGGCTGAATGGAACCTGAACAGCCCAGGCGTGGGCCCCGTCCTTGTGGTTGATGATGATGTAACGAAGAACACGGTTGGTCGATTAGTTAATTGCTACTCATAAGGGTGATTTTACAGGTTTCATTAGCAATGTCCCATGCCTGGGCTGGACCTCCTCGGTTGAGATTTCGTGTCCTGAGACCGGAGCCATATGTTGGCGATGTGAGTGCCACAGAGTGTGTTAACACATGTAGTACGTGATTATTTTAAAAGTGTAAATGTTCTGTAGTGGATGCACTGTCTTCGCTCGCTTGGAAACCGGGATCGTGGGTTCGAATCCCACTCAGGGCATGGATGTTTAGTTTGTGTGTGTGCGTTTTTCTGTGTTTGTGTACAGGTAGAGGCCTTGTGACGAGCTGATCACCCGGCCAAGGAGTCCTACCGAATGTGTAAATTCTAGAGAAACCGAAGTGAACGAAAAAGTTCATGGAGGTAGGCCTAGGCCCACTGGGGCTGTAGTGCCAAGAAAAAAAAAAGTTCTGTAGTAGATTAAAAGATCAGTAATTGAGATCATGTGCGTGATTGACGCCTCGTTACCAATAAAAGTGACTGTTAGTACTACGCCGTAGTAGAAGGATTAAAGTTCTCCGAGGTCATGCGTCTCCCCCCACCACGGCAACTCGTGCGTCTCGCATTTATCTCTTAATGCAATGGATAAGTAGACACTGATTAATATGTTTAATTTTAAGTTCCCTTAGGCACCATTTAATTCAGGGCGCCCAGGAGATTTGTCGCAACGGGTGGGGAGACTTTGGGCTGCGTGCGCCTTCATCAATGTGACAGTGAAGTTTCAGAGCTGATGAAACGTTGTTTCGGTAGAGCTCATGTTGTTAGGATCAGGATCAAGGCTAATTGTCATCTTAAAATGCTACGAGCAGTCAAGTGTCAGCACTTAATTAAGTGGAATACATATATATGCGTTGCCTGTGTACACAGTGAAGCGTATAAGACACAGATTCAACGGAGGTGGTAGGGCCTGGGTCTGTAAGAAGCACGAGAAACTAGAGGTTAATTCGTAGCGCCAACGATCACGAACAAGAACTTGTGGTTATTTCGGATTACAAACAAGAACTTGTGATTGTTTCGAATCGCGAACAAGAACTTGTGATTATTTCGGATCGCCAATAAGAACTTGTGACTATTTCGGGTCACGAACAAGAACTTGCGAATACTTCGGATCACGAACAAGAACTTGCGAATATTTCGGATCACGAACAAGAACTTGCGAATATTTCGGATCACGAACAAGAACTTGCGAATATTTCGGATCACGAACAAGAACGTGTGACTGATTTCTGACACAAAATTGACGTTAGGGAACGAGGGAGTGAGAATGATAGAGGTTGCCACGCGAACAAGCCATCCACGTTCCAGAGGCGAAAGAACGAAGCGACGACAGAGACATCAGAACATGTCCAAGGAGAAGGAGCGGCAACATGCGATTACTGTGAAGATTGCGCTTAGCAACGAGAAGAATGGAAACTACATCTTGGTAAGCACTGCATGTAGCTGCACGCTGCCTAGCATTGAGCGGCTCCTTATAATAAGAGTAGTATCTCGCGGGATGTAGTCCTGTAGTCCAAAGAGACAATACTCCTTATAGTTACCAGCGTCAGAACCTAAAATCAAACGTCTGCATTTAAGTTACGTCCTGCTCATCACAATGTCTTACTAACTCTATGAACCAGAGTTCTTCTCGGGAAGCTCGTAGTCGCTCAGTAGGTCAAGAAGTTCCCCGCCAAGTATGGGACCCAAATCTCGTCACTAGCGCCTCATTCAGATTGAGCCATTCCACACACACACTAACTATCCTCTGTCTTCGTGGTCCACTTTAATGTTATGCAGCCATGTGCGCCTAGGTCTTCAAAGTGTCTCTTCTCAAAACTTTGTGTGCATTTATTGTCTCTCCCCAAGTGTTCTGTATACATCGACCACCGCATTCTCCTTCATTTATAACTTTAATTATGCAATTTTTCTGCAGTCTCATGTTTCTTCTTCCCCGTATATTGAGACATTTTCTTTACCAGTAGATTGAAAAGGGTTCTGACGATGGGGTGTAATTACTGGGTTTTCGGACTTTGTCCATCGTCCGTATTCTAGAAACTACATCTTGGGAACTGGATCTGTTTCCTTCTTCGGGTTTGGGGGTGGGGGGAGACACCTAGTCTGTTGGGTTGTTTTTTCTAGTTTCTAGACTGCCGGACGATGGGCAAAGTCCAAAAACCTATCAGTTCTAATTTTCTTTACCACTCTGTCTCTGTCATCAAATAGCTTCAAGCCATCTTTTTTATAAAGTCTTATTCCCTTACAAGGATGTAAGATAATGTAAGATTGCAGTTGGAGGCGGGAGAATTCTGCTTGAAGGAGGTTGTGAGGTTGTCCCCTGCATTCATGTAGCTCAGAGAGAGGGCGTTGTGAACGCGCTGGTGAAACTTCCGGTTCCTTATGAAGCTTTGAATTTTCTGACTGAGCGACTATCAGCTTGTATTCCATGGGCTCAGTTGGCACTACTTGCTAGTTACACTGTCCATTGCAACGTTTTGTTATATAAATTACATTCTGTTTGTAGTCGTTACGTGCTACTTAAGTTGCAGGGCCGGCGGTTTAGTTTCCGGTTTCCCACTGAGGCTGCTTGGTTTCGATCCCAGGTCAAGTCTTGTGGGAACTGTGGTGGACAAAGTAGTACGGGGGCATGTTTCCTCTGTCAGTTCTCATTCCACCAATGCTCCATACTCGGTTGTCACCAGAGCCTGCTACAGCGGACCCAGCATTGGCAGGCGTACTGCCTTGCGGATTAAGAAGACAACTACTTAACTTACGTCACTGTGTTTTAGTTAGGCCATATTTAGCTGCCCGAAGTACATCGTTACATCCTATTAGCCATTGTATTTAACTGTTTAATTAGATCATACGCCATGCCACAGCTCAGGCGGTTAGTCGCCTGAAGATAGATGCAGTATTTTCCCCCGAAACGTCGGTGAACTTCTACGGTGCTACATGACGTTATTTTCCAGAAGACGGTAGTCACACTCCTTGTTATGTCTTGGATTATAAAGAGAAAAAGGAATTTCCAAAATGCAAGAATTTATCGCCGTTGCGCCGTTAGCACGTTGGCTTGAGATCCCAAAAATGAGTACCCAGAAACCCAGTAAAGTGCAATACGAATTTTTACCACCGTGAAAATCTCAAGTCGTACATAGTTTTCCACCTGAATTTGCCATGCCGAATATAAAGTCTCCACAAGAGAATCATACAAATTCAGTCCTTAATAAATTTTATATTTTAGGATTTTTTCTATGGTGTTATGTCACCGACAGTGTTTACTCACCTAAGGCTGAACATGTCGATTTGTTATACAACACACAATTCGAGTTGTCGTTGAATCACATCAGAAATTCTGGAATGATCACGGGAGGTACTGCGTCGCCGTTCGGTTGTTCTGCTTGTCACGCTGGAAGTACACATCGAACGGACAGGATGAAACTTTCGACCGACAAGCTCAATGTGACCTTAGTTGTCCCATAAGTTTCGTCTTTCATCTCCTTTAATAACAAAATTATGGGAGGATGAAATTTTTATAATCTTTTTATGGATCAAAAAAGGTAAAGCTATCCATATACCTGTAACAGGCCATACAGGCCTATAGGGTTGTGAGACGTCGAAGCTCCCACATTTTTTAGGCAGTCAGCTCACAGATGGCAGTAAGGTTGTCAGCCTTACGCCCTGGCTGGCCTTCACTCCCAGAAAGATTCCCGGTATTCGTTTCTATTAGAGGTTGAGTCGAATCCAAGGCAATAGTACGGCTGGAAGAATTAGGTCAATTGAAAAATCCAGTGACGTCATCTGTAATCAAACCCTCGACCTTCGGGCTTGTAGCATAGCGCCTCAACCAATTACGCTACCACGTGCTCCAGTACTTGGTGTGGATATGTTAAATGTAGTGGTTTATGTGATTTACGACCTGTATTTGTGCGTGTTATTCGTGGGAGATGGCGTTAAAGATGGTCCTCGACGTATAATTCAATAAGAAGCAGGACTGGAAAGGAATACGGGAGAAAACAAACGAAGTTCGTCGTACGAAAGCTTACATAACAAATGATGTGTTTTCTCGTTGACTTCTCAACGAGTGTAGCACTAGTCATATTTTAATTATACATTTTATATTTGTGTGAACCTATTATTTCGGGGGGGAGCTCTTAGTTATTATCGAGATTAAGAGATGTGTTCAGGGGGACCGCTGAGTACACAAGCTTGGAAACTGTACGCATAGCGTTCCGTTCCCTTAGTTATCTCAAAAAGTGTCAGACTAAGGCCGTGCCATAGCTCAGATGCTTAGTCGCCTGCTTCCCATCGCGGCGGCCCGAGTTCGAGCTTGGGTCAGGCCATGTGGGATTTGTGGTGGGCAGAATGGCAATGGGGCAGATTTTCTTCGAATACTTAGGTTTCCCCTGCCAATTCTCATTCCACCGACTGATCTGCATTCATTATCACCTATCATCCTGGGCTGGTACAGTAGGCCAGTGTCCGACGTACCAGGTGATCTCAGTCTCACCTCACCTTTAAAAAAAAGAAACTTAACCTCTGTCTTCGCCGTTGAAAAGAGAAGGGTAATGCGGCTATGTTGATACTTCCAGTTGCGTTTCCGCCTGTCGTGACTTCTACACCAAAATTTGGCTTTTTTACTTTTATTCCACTTTCTGGTATCGTGCAGTCTGTGACTACATTCTTTGCGATTCAGCTGGCATCTTTGGCGTGTCTGTTCGTCTAGTACAGATATCCTTATGTACGAGCGTAAGTCAATAAGTAAGTTACAAATGGATATAGAACTTAAACAAATAAGAGTACTGACTTGAAAAATGCTTTTATTTCTCAACATAATCTCCCTGTACATTGAGACACTTGTCCCATCATTTCACAAGTCCCTGAAAACAAGCAGCACAAAATTCTTTGGGCTGCTGTCGGAACCAAGCGGTGACTTCCCTTTCTACAGCTTCATCGTAGGGAATATGTTCAGCCGAAAGATGATGTTTATGAGGGCCGAACAAATGGAAGTCGTTTGGAGCAAGGTCGGGGCTATACGGTGGATGCTCGAGGACTTCCCACTTTAAATTTCGCAGCGTCTCATTTGTCTTGTTGGCAGTATGGGGACGCGCGTTGTCATGCAAGAGCAACACGCCTTTGGTGAGTAGTCCTGGTCGTTTAGGTTGAATGGCCTTACGAAGTTTCCTGAGGATGTTACAGTAGGAGTCGGCATTTACGGTTTGTCTTTGAGGCTGGAATGCGGTGAGCAGTATGCCTTCGTGATCCCAGTCACTGTCTGGTTCCGACAGCGGCCCAAAGAATTTTATGCTGCTGGTTTTCAGGGGCTTGTGAAACGATTGGACAAGTGCCTCAGTGTACAGGGAGATTATGTTGAGAAATAAAAGCATTTAAGTTCTATATCCATTTGTAACATACTTATTGACTTACCTACGTATTACGAGTATAAAAACACGTGAGATTTGCCCTTTACCTCACATTTGATTTTTCTTTTGTTTTACGTATATGTATGTGATAAGGCAAGGGCCATGAGTCAGCGTAGTTGGTTAAGACATTATGCTACAAGCTGGAAGGTCGCGGGTTCGATTCCCGAAGGGGTATTTTTCAATTGACCTAACCCTTCCAGCCGCACTACCGCTCTGGGATCGGCTCAGCATCTAACATAAAGTAGTACCAGGAATTTTCTTGGGGGTAAAGGACGGCCGGTGCGTAAGGTTGACATCCTTACCGCCATCTTTGAACCGATTGTCTAGATCTAGATAATGTGGGACCCTCAACATCTCACAACCCTATGGGCCTCCACGGCCTGTTACAGGGATACCTTTACTATTTACTTTTATAGTAAGGTAATATAATGGTGACATGAAAGCTCAGAAAATTTGGGTTACCATAGCGACGAATTGTCAACCGTTAATACGATCTAAAAGTTTGTGACGATAGTATATATCAATATAATTATTGTGTTTTTGAACATTATTCATCGTCCTGTTTTTTTTATTTAAAACACAAATTCTAGTCTCCGAAACGTTGTGTTAAATCCAATTCAGGGCAATGTATAATGTCTAAAAACACAACAATTGCGTTAATACGATACATGAATATCAATTATATAATAGGTGACGAACGAGCGAGCAGTCTTGTTGCCAGTGTATCGTGTCTATTCTGTGAGTATTTATGTATAAGAGAGACAATTTACGATTGAATATTTGTGCATCTTCTTCGTGAGAGTGTTAAACGTCGATTTTGACGAACCATTCGTTAACATAGGGGCTGGAAAGGAATAGGAGAGAAAGCGGGGGGAAGTTAACAGCACGAAAGCTTATGTAACAAATGAAGAGACCGTTCGTTGAATTATCAGCGGCTGTTACACAAATTATGATTAAAAAGACTTTAACAGGAGACTTGGAGCTCTAAGACTTTCATTTGGAACATTTTTAGATGTTGTGTATAGTCAGTGAAATAAACGATAAACTGACTCATGAAGAGAGAAGGAGTGACAGGAGTGAATAAATAATAAATTGTCACGATTCTATGGAGTGACTATAGACGGGGTTTGGATTGGTGATTGGATTTATTGAAGAGTCATACACTAATTCGTACAATCTAGAATTCACCACAGCATGCACTAAGTCTTCTCAGTCTGCTGTATCTTCACCGGTTGTCGCCTGGTAACGGCTTTTAACGCCGTAAATTTCTCAGTTTCCGTGTTCACGTCCTTATTGACCGGTGACTGTCTCACAACCAACTAAACTCTAGACTTGTGCTGCGTATGACACCTCGGCACGAATCCCACAGAAAACGTTTTCCCCAACAATTCTTCTATTGTTCGCCACGTAGCAGTCGCACGTACCGCTAGAGAACACTGCTTCTCAGTTACTCTATTGGTGTTTGTTAGGAATCTGTTGAGCCCATTACCTAGCAACGCCACTGTTTACAGAGTCGTTACGAAAGGCTCAACAGATTCCTAACAAGCACCAAATAGAGTAAGAGCCCATTGCCTAGCAACGGCCACTGTTTACAGAGTCATTACTTAGCAACGAGTCAGCATGCTAGAAAGAAGAATTTAAGGAAGGGAAGGATGAAATGTGGAGAAAATGAGGGAAGGTAATAATGAACAAATGTACGAATGAATAAGAGGCAGATAAACACTTAAATAAACAGGGGAAAGGACCCGGTACGCTTCACAGGCTGCGGCTCATGTGTGAGGTGCTCCATTTGAAACAAATGCATGGGCGCTGGAGCGGTCGCTACATGAATAAGAAATAACTCAGAGGAAATACTGTGCCGCCTGAGGCCTATCGTGCAGGGGCAGACCGTTCTATGTCCACTAAAATCCAACTGCTCTACGAACCAGGGTACGTGCCAGCGTGTGTAGGCAACCCCACGGAAGAAAAGTTATGTTCTGCCCAACTCTGTGGTCTAGTGGTCAGAGTTCCTGGCTACAGGTCCAGAAGTTCGGGTTCGATTCCCGGCGCTACCAGATTTTCGGAGAAGTAGTGGGTCTGGAACGGGGTCCACTCAGTCTCGTGAGGTTAATTGAGGAGCTACTTGTATTTCAAGGAAATACCAGCTCCGGTCTAGAAAACCGAAATTCACGGCCGTGGGGATTCCTTGCACCAACCACTCGGCACCCTCTATCCGCTAAAATTGATACTAACTTCTCCGACAAGTGGCGGTCGTTCGGTCGGTGTAGTTCGCTTGCGGACTAAAACCACGGAGTTTATTTGTTTTTTTTCTGCCCTGAAGGCCATAGCGGTAGAATTTTTGACTTATAGAAGTACAGATTTTGATTAGCAGTACCCAGAATACGTTGTGGAAAGAAGGCATAAGCTTAGGAATGTAGGTTAGTGTAGTCATCACAACAATGCACAACAAGTGCAATATTGCTGAGTTGGGTACGCCGACATGCAGTGCAGCCAGGAACTGAAACCAGGACAGTATAGAATGTTGACTCAGTGGTGACTATACGATAAATACCTCGGGGTCGAGAGACGCGGGAGCCATATAGATACAAATTTGAGAGCAATTGGCAAGGGATGCCCTAAGGCTCTCTGACAGTGAACGCGTCGTCAGAAGACCAGCCCAGCCGAGAACCATGGACCTTCGAGAACTTCTATTCAGCACCGTCGCTTTCATTACCATAGAAAATACGTGGAATTGTCGCTCAATAAGTGCAGTGCTGTGTTAGGTTACCTATCCCCTGGGGGCCAGAGTAACGTAGTGACCATCTGGGAACCAGATATCAGTATTGTCACGTGTACTAGTGGCTATGGACGGGGTTTGGTTTGTTGACTACATTTATTGACCACTTACAGGTCGTAACTACAAATAGCTATAACATTATTACAGATCACACCACGCTGAGTCTTCGCTGGTCGTTACTTGGTAACAGCTCTCCACAATGGCTATTCCTCTCTAATGTTGTTACTAGACTTTTGTGGTAACGAATCTTAGCAATACAGATTCTTCAGCTTTCGTTGCCCGCTGCATAACACTCTACGGTTGAACCTTCAACTGCACTGTAGTCAAGTCAAAGTCAAAGTCACATTACGACTGACGGTCAGTCAGTCAGTCAGTCAGTCAGTAAGGACCAGATATTAATTATTACCGTTTGACAGTTACGGTCTTGTTTCTGTGGGGCGCCTTCTCTGACGAGAGGACGGGTCTGTCTTTTGTATATGCTGCTGGCCCTTGCCAGCGAAGTCTTACTCGGGTCCGAGTCCCTTGGGACTCGCGACCATATTTTACTGTCTCAGAATTGAGACTTCCCTTTTCGTCGCCTCCTACGACTCGCAGGGTCACGGTGGAGGTATTCGACCCCGCCTTCGAGATAACTCCTCGGCACGGACAACGCAGAAAACACAGTCTCCACTGTTGACGAGGCGTGTTTGCCGCGCCATTACATAGCAGCGGAAGTTTCTCGATTGTTGCTTGCGTATTCTTTGCCCGGGAATGTGTTTATCGAGTCGTTGCCTAACAATAAACGTCTGTTCTGACTACGCTATTCCGGATTTCGGGCTTCATGTCACAGTATGCATATAGTGAACTATTCCCTTTTCTTAATAAATCTTATTCATTCGTCGCTTCCGAAGGAATTTCTCTGCAGTTGCGGCAGGGTAGTGGCAACTACAGAAACTTTTTAAACTAACGTCCATCCCCCTTATCCATCTTTCCCAAGGGCGTAACATATCTGATTTCCTACCGGCGAATGACTGCAGGAAGTACATACATTTATGTTGAAAATGGTACCTGGTAATGATGACGTAACAGTTACGTCACGATGCAACCTCGTTTAATAGTCGGAGCAACTCAGGCGGCCGCAGTGTCAATATGTCGGTATGTTGCGAAGCAGCTCGAGAAATCGACCTGTGCTGAAGAGGTCAACGAGACTTAGGAGTATTATCGCCTAGCACTCGGACTGATGTTTTCAGCTAGGTTAGTACGGTCAGCTCTAACGAACTGACCTGCTGGGTCTTACCGAGCCATGAGTTCGATTAAACATGAATTCACGAAAAATGGATGCGGACGTGGGAAGCCGGCTTTTTCGTGAAGGTGTATCATCCAGACGGCCAGGACCTGCCAGGAATGCCTTGAAGTGCTCCGTGAGGGCGAGTGTTCGAGCTCTGTGGACCCCCTGTTAAGGTCGCTCAGAGGCCGCGCCACAGCTCAAGCGGTTAGTCGCTGGCTTCCCACCGCGGCGGCCCGGGTTCGATCCCGGCTCTGGTCAAGTGGGATTTGTGGTGGACAAAGTGGCGCTGGGACGGGTTTTCTCCGAGTACTTCGGTTTTCCCTGCCAATCTTCATTCCACCAAATTCTCCATCATCATAATCACCCGGGGCAGGTACAATAGGCCAATCAGTGGTCGCCGTGCCGAGTGGACCCAGTTGGACTCCACCCTCCACTAAGCGAAATAAAGTCGCTCAGTCTGTCCTCCCCTCCGTCCGTCCGTCCGCACGGTTGGAAAAATTCGAGAACAACCGAACGGATTTTCATTGGATAATTTTACGAAAATTTGTTCAGCCACTTCTTATAATATTTCAGTCGGACAAGTTTGATGCTGAACATCACACGAATATCCACGTGCGTTTCTGCGTGCATATCACCGAATATCTGTTGGAGTGAAAAATGTTTTGAACTAAGAGTTATAGTGAAAAATGAAATAAACATTTATGACCAATATACTTTCAGCGTTGGTCTTAAGGGTTTAAAGACAAAGAAATTCGGTAAGTACGTTTGGCACTTACCCAGTGGTAAACCATGGTCGCCTGAACGTATTGATGGTTAAAAATAAATAGAATGCTACATTCATTCATCTGTAATCTGTCAAGACGACAGGTCCACAGTCTCTTCCAAAACAGTTCCTCCACTTGATGCGATCTAGAGCTTTCTCCATCAAATGAAAATATCCTCTTCTGTCCCCAAGGTCATCCAGCATCTTCTTACGTCTTCTTCCTCGTCTTCTGGTCAGTTCTATCCGCCCCTCTATCTTACCTTCAGTAACTTCTTTTAGAAGGCAGTTACCGCGCAAGATATGACCAATCCAATTAGCCTTCCGTTTTCTTATTTCGTGTCTACATATTTACAACTTTTAATGTATTTCATTATTAAAGTACAACTTCCAAACTGTGTGAACAGCAGATTCTTAGCACTTGACTATGTATTCATTCTTTATATAGATTTGAGTGTCGTCAGCTAACAATGAATGGTTACTTGTTAGTGTTGCTGTGTTGGCCTATTATTGTTCATTATTCTGCTAGCCTAGACTTGGTTGTTTGATTTATAATTCCTTCTGCCAAAAGCGAATATATGCACCCGACATTTTCAGTGCGCAGCCGCACAGAATTCCTTGAGCGTGTTCTGGTTGGCAGTAAATCGAAGAGAAGCTACCCGTATATCTCTTAGCTGTTTCCCCGCTGGAAGTAATTGTAAGAGGTATAAACTTCGTGCACACGTTACTACTGGCGCCATGTAATGCTAGACTGTTCTATCTCCAGTCTCTGCTTGGGAGATCACACTGGTTCTCCTTCCTCTGTTTACTGGCCCTTTCGGTGTAGCGCTTAATTTTAAACTGATTCCTTTTGTTTATGTTCTTCTATGTTACTTTACAGATTTTTTTCACAAAGTTATACATACCTGGCTTGAGTCAAACTGATGATTGGAAAGATTTGAGGCTTTCCCAGCGGAGAAAATCAAGATTACTCTCTTTTGGGATTTGACGCCATGTAGGCACCAGTCTCCTGCGTTTATCCTGAAGATGGAGGCAGCAGATTCTTTCACAGTTTTGGTACATATATACCAGAGTATACGGTGTGACATCGCAAAAGGGCCCTAATCTTGGATGAGATGAGTGGTAATTTATGGATACAGCAGTTGTGTAGAGCAGATATGTCACGTATTTCTTCATGACATTACTCGTTCGAAGTGAAAATGCTTGTTGTCATTACATTAACTCCTCGGGCAGTACCGGGTTAGAGTCCCTGTTTCCTAGGGTTCTTTGTGTTGTTTCTGAATCCACCCAGGCCAATACTGCGACAGTATGTTGCAGTATGCCACGGTTATCCCAGCTGGACGCTAAATAGTCTCTGCTGTTGATACACGACCTTTAAATGTCCTACAGTCCAACCATTGATTATGGTGCTTCTGTGAAAGAATATGGTGTAATCATACCTGAAGTTTTATTTATTGATCTAGCATAAAGCCTCATGAAATTTTAACGAAATTTGTTATAAACCAATTTCATCGAAAGTACTTGATGCCAATAAGTTGAAGAGGTTTAGAAAAGAAGCCTAATTTGTACTGAGATACAAGACTTGATAAAACAGCAGTGTGCACTAAGGGGTGATGTGAAGGCGAATAATGTAATATCAAGTAGAGCGTATCTTCTGATGTTGTTAGTAACTACTTGCTCACGTACGTAATGGCAGAGCGACAACAGAAGTGAAGGCCCTACTCATTTGGTACATAAGGATGGTAGGTAAACTTGTCCCTGTGCTGAACTAATTAAGCGCTATACCATGAAGGCGTATGGAGGAGGGGCTGTATAAGTCCACCTTTTCTTCACCTCGGCACTTGTTGAAGGTGAGTGGTCAGCTTCACGTCCATGCCGCTTTGCCCCGGGGAACGAGCCCCCGGTACCCATTGGATAGGACGTTTGGTGGATCCCAGAGCCGGTCTGGACGACGCGGAGAACAGAAAATTCTTGACCTTAGTTAGTTAATTATTGGAGAGGGTGGGTTTCCCCATGCACTTAGACCAGTATTGGTCCATTGTGCTTCCCTCAATGATATTCTAGCAGTCTCTATATCCTACCGATATTGGTGCGTACCATCAGTCCCGACCGAGCCAGCGAGTTCGGCCTCCACTAGCTTGGCGGTATCTATAATGCTTCCCCCATCTATCAGAGGTGTTAAGAGACCACTTGTTGGGCGGGAAACGTCCTTGAATTTGGCTCAGTGACCTCCTTTGGAGATATGAGGTTCTTTTACGTGCCGTAAAGCTACGACACGGGACCCACGGCTTAAAGTCCCTCCCGGAGGACTTGTTCCCTGAATTTTTCCGCCCTTAAAAATTCGACGACCTCCGCCGGGTTTACTGGTACTGGAACTCTATAGTAGATGTACGTCATTTAACGTTGGGTCAGTGGCAGTAATTTGTCCTCGAAGGTAATATTGACTTTGGCTGCTGGAGCTATCGAGTCAAATATAATACAACAGTTATGAACGGCGGAACTTGGAGGGAAGGAGAGGTTTCGGAACGGGAGCGACAAATCAAAATTACAGCCACGAAGAAGACAAGAGCAGATTAAATTCAGGGAACACTTTCTGACATTCAGTTCAAAATCTTTTGTCTTCCCTTCCATGTCTGTAAATGTAAAGATTAAAATATAACCTATAGGATCGTTTTATTTACACCTGGGGCCGTGCCATGGCTCAGGCTGTTAGTCGACTGCTTCCCACCGCAGGGGTGAGGGTTCGAGCCCGGGTCTGGTCATGTGGGATTAGTGGTAGACAAAGTGGCACTGGGGCAGTTTATCACCGAGTACTTCGGATTCCCCTGCCAATTCTCTTTACATCGACTGCTTCACACATCATCATCCATCATCCGGGGAGGGTACAGCAGGGAGATAGTGGCCGCAGTACCGAGTGGACTCAGCCTCACCCCACCCCAAGAAACAAAAAAATAAAAGAAAAATATTTACATTTGGCTGTGTATGGATGGGGGCACGTGGAAGCGTATTTGGTTGAGGCACTATGTTACAAGCGGGAAGGTCGCGGGGTCGATTCCCAATGATGTCATTAGATTTTTCAGTTGACCTAATCCTTCCAGCCGCACTATGGCCCTGTAGTCGACTTAGTCTCTAACAGAAAGGAGTACCAGGAATCTTCTTGGCGGTAAAGGGCGGCCAGCGCGTAAGACTTACATCACCGCCATCTGTGAGCCGATTGTCTAGAAAATGTATGAGCCTCGACGTCCCACAACCCTATGGGCCTCCACAGCCTGTTATGTTTGTTTCATCTTTCTCTAATATTTCTGTTCAGGATACTTTTCGCTGTGAAAGAATTTTTAGCGAGTTACACGTGGGATATACGCAGAACTGGGACGTGTCGTCGGATTTTACAGAAATTCGCCGCTATCAAATTTAATGAAAATACTTTGAGCACGTCTCCACTTCCGGACATGCAGACGGAGTGAACTTAACAGGCACTGCATATGTTTGCGGAAGAGCAGAGGGTTTAATTTCTTTTTTATGACTGAACTCCATCAAAATTAAAGGAAATTTGTAAATTTTACTTACATGAAACCAGAAACCTGTAACTGCAACACGTTGATCACTGTGCGAGGTGTCAGTCTGAACTGTACGGGACAAGGGACGGGCCGACTGGTCTTGTTTTTGGCGGGATTTGTCTTATTCGGTCAGGGTGAGGTGCCTCAAGCAGTTCTCTACAATTTTCATGCACTGGACTGCAAGGTCTCTGGAACAGTTCCTTGTTGTCTTATCTGTTCAGTGTTGTTATATTCTTGTTGTGTTCTGGGTAAGGTAAAGCTATCCCTGTAACACGCCGTGGAGGCCCATAGGGTAGTGAGACTTCGGGGCTCCCACGTTTTCTAGGCAGTCGGCTCACAGATGGTGGTGACATCAGTCTTACGCGCCGGCCGCCATTTATCCCCTAGGAAGATTCCTGGTACTCATTTCTGTCAGAGGCTGAGTCGACCCTGGGGCTACAATGCGGGTGGAAGGATTAGGTCAACTGAAAAATGCAGTGACCTCATCGGGAATCGAACCCGCGATCTTCCGGCTTGTAGCATAACTTCGTTATCGGCAAATAGCTTATCTCTGACCGGAACTAGTGGGTTTAAATATCAAAAAATGGTTATGCAACAATTCCAGTTAAAAGTATAAACAGTTATTCTGGGATGTGGCACAGACTGTGGTCTGCAGCCACCTGCCCACGCAGGTTCCTCGCTTGCGGATTTTTCTACCCTGAAGATGGAGGCGGCACGTTCCTCTGAAACGTCCGTTCACACAAGATCTACACGGCGCCACATCCCAGAAGACGACATTCTTCAGTCAACCACGTGTAAACCTCAAATCTTGGAATTATGTAGTTCATTTCACCCTTCTCAGCATTCATATGGTTCCGAGGTCTGACAGTAACGTCCGGCCGAGAGCTTTGTTTGCAGTAAGCTTCTTTAGTACGACCGTCGTCTGTTCGTTAACTAACAATAATCAACAGGTGGCACATAGCATGTGATGTTATGTGACGTAGAGATAAGATGGTGATACGATCATCTGAGGGTTTGGTGAGACAACAGACCTCGAGTGGATGATATATTAAATGGATTGTGCAAGGAAGATCCATATCAGGAAGCCTTCCACGGTACAGGACTACCGTCTATATGGCGTCTCCGTTGTATGAGTTAGGACCGTCCCTACGGCACGCGATATGTTGCGCGGTCTTCCTAATACTTTTGACACTGTCGGTTGTTCCACTTTAGGAAACTAATTCTGTTTCCTTCTTCACACCTTGGGATTAAGTAAGGAACCCCACTCCTTTTGGCCATTGGCAGAGCTAGTTAGAAATTTTGCTCCGAGAAAACAGAAGCAGTGTTCCAAAACTGGGAAGGTGGAAAGTGTCTGAAATGGTAGATGTATTCAAATTTATTTTCAGTTTTGAGGTTTTCACGGCGATGACTATGAAGAAAGTCGTCTTCTGGGTTTTGGCGCCGTGTATTCTTCGTCTTGGCCGACGTTTCAGAGGAACGTATCGCCTCCATCTTCAGAGCAGGTGAATGGTTTGTGAATGCAGAGAGCAGTAGCTACTGCTACTGCTCCGAAACGTCGGCCAAGACGAAGAATACACGGCGCCCAAACCCAAGACTTTCTTCTTATTTTCAGTTGTTTATCGCCCAGCACCATACAATATCAAGATTTAAAATTGATCTTTAATTCGTCACTACACTACAAGTTTCGGCCTACTTGGCCATCATCAGGTGTATTGTAATTCGGGGGAACTATGTCTTCCGAGCTACTGCCATCCGTGTCTTCGTACTTACAGTGTAGTCAGAGCAGTTCCTCTTTCTGTACCACATGTATTGACTCTGTAATGTGTAATGACGAATTGTATTAGTACTTTCTGTTCATGAAATACTTTTAGGCCGATCATAGTGGCCGGCCGCGCTGTCTAAGGCATGAGCTCTTCGCTCTCTCGAACACTGGAGTCGTGGGTTCGAACCCAACTCAAGGCGTGGTTGTCTATGTGTGTTTATTCTGTATTTATGTTGTTCTGTGTGTAGGTAGCGGCCTTGCGCCTGGCTGATCCCCTGTCTAAGGAGTCCTACCGACTGTGTGTACGATTAAGGAACTGAAAAAGCGGCCAAGGTCCAAAGTGCTGGAGAGCCACAGAGAGAGAGAGAGAGAGAGAGAGAATACTTGCAAGTTATATATTTGTAATGCCGTTAAATGTGTACTTACTTTTGTTATGCTTGTTCTCTGTCTAGTGTGCTGTGTGGATGTTGCTACACGAACTACATTGACGTCATTTAGAAACACTGTAAACACGAAAACACGGATCGCAGTAGCGCGGAAGACACAGCAATTTCCCCGAATTCCGACGCACTTGATGATGGCCGAGCAGTCCGAAACAAGCAGCGCAATGACGAATTTAAGAAAAAGAATTTAATTTTAAATCTTGATATTGTTGCACGGTGGAAGATAAACAGCTGAAAATAAATTCTAATATCAACTGCAACAGGATGCTAACATAGAACAGTAAAAACGTACACAGTCGCCGCAGACCTTCAGACACTGTGTGTGATAATTTAAAGGAAAGAAAGTCAGTTCAATTCTGCAACGGGAGTACCTCGGGACAAGATTTTTTTCCTACTTTTCTTGCCTTTTCGGGAGCGAAGTTCATTTAAATTATAAATTATAATTCGATGCTACTTTATAAAAACGCGCTGCTTCTCCATTACAAGGACCAAGCAATTCTTCATAAAGAAATAATTGTTGTTTATTCTAACATGCATGCGAGGCCCAAAAATACGCTCTGTGGTCAAAAGGAAGGGTTTTTAATGTTAAATAAGGTTGTGATTTCGAGGGTTTATGAACCTACAGCACATCACTGTGTCACACAAACCCGTCGTTGCGTACTATTGCAGGCACCCCCCCCCCCACTTAATAGTTGCTCTTCGTAAAGCGAAATTTCCTGTTGCGTGTCACCATTTCCCATGGGCGCAATGTTATAACTTCGGGTTACACGCACGAACGACTAAAAAATGACCCCCCCCAAAAAAGAAATGGAAATCATTAGTTTTATTGAAACGAAATAAGTACGCATAATAGATTTTTCTATAACCGATGGAGACAGTTTTGTCAGGTAACATTTTTTAAACAGAACTTCCCGTCTTATCAGCCATGATTACGTTACGAACTACAAAATTGTTAAAAAGCTGCAAAATCTGTACACGATGCAGACCAGAGCACTGGCTGGGCGATATTGTGTTCGTTTGTTTCCGTTTTCGTCCTCATGCTTTCGTTTTTGTTCGTAAAGGATAACGGATGAGGGAGTTCACGTTCGGATGGTGGGGTAAGCCGAGATACTGTGCATTTCATCACGAATCTTCGTATGAGCGAAATTTCGTAAGGCAAGTCTGAGGGGGGCGAGGTTTAGGCTATCTGTACTTTCCGATAAGAACCAACCGAGCAGGGCGGACTGGCAGTAATCCTATTTAGGATGTGCAAGAGAAGGCAACACGGCAAGTACCTAGCGCAGTGTACCCACAGAAGCCATGCCATCCGTTTCACAAAACCATTGTTCCATAGCGTCACAGTATGACTGGTACAGACATTATTGATCTTTAATTTTACGTTCTCACGGCGTTGAGTATGCAGAGTTTTACGCCGTGTAGTTTGGTGAGAGCCCAATGTTTCCGATTCGAAGAGTCATCATCATCAGTAATCTGTCAGACGACAGGTCCACAGTCTCTTCCAAAACAATTCCTCCACTTAATGCGATCTAGAGCTTTCTCCTTCAAATGACAGTATCCTCTTCTGTCCCCAAGGTCATCCAGCATCTTCTTACGTCTTCTTCCTCGTCTTCTTGTCACTTCTATCCGCCCCTCTATCTTTCCTTCAATAACTTCTTTTAGAAGGCAGTTTCGTAAAATATGACCAATCCAATTAGCCTTCCGTTTTCTTATTTCTTGTAGGATATTCCTCTGCTCACTGACTCTAATTAACACTTCTTCATTTCTCACATAATCGGTCCAACTGATCTTCTCCATCCTTCTCCAACACCACATTTCGAAACTTTCCAGATGTTTCTGATCTACTGCCCTAAGTGTCCATGTTTCAGCCCCATACAGAGCTATGCTCCAAATGTAGCATTTCACTAGTTTCTTCCTCAAATTTAAGTCCAATTTGCTGGTAAAAAGATTCTATTCGAAGAGTAGGCAAAGAAAAAAAAAAGCAAATTCAGGCGATATGTTCCTCCGAAACGCCGGTTTCCGGCAGGAGGTGCTGCTTGTGGAGCCCTAGCAATACGTATTGTTAGCGTAGCAATAACATTCTCTACCCGTCTTCGGCAGGTGTTCGTTTCGAATCTTTGTCGAGACACCGGCTGTCCTCAGTTTTTTCGTGTCTTTTCCTCAGTCTTTCCAGACAAATTATGCAACAGAATCTACATTAGGCCACGGCCGCTTCCTTCCACATCCCTTCAAACTCTTCATCCACCATTCTACCCTTCAGTACTGTGTGGGCTAGACAGTGGTAAAATTGAAGTAAAGCTATCCCTGTAAGAGGCCATGAAGGCCCACAGGATTGTGAGACGTTGAGGTTCCCACATTATCTAGACAATCGGCTCACAGATGGCGGTAAGGTCGCCAGCCTTACGCGCCGGCCGCGCTTTACTCCCCAGGAAAATTATTTAATTAATTCCTGGTACTCATTTCTGTTAGAGGCTGAGTCAACCCCAGGGCCATAGTGCGGGTGGAAGGATTAGGTCAAGTGAAAAAAATTCGGTGACCTCATCGGGATTTGAACCTGCGACCTTCCGGCTTGTAGCATAGCCCCTACAATGGTAGCGCCGCAAAATAACATAGACGAAGAAGGGTACTGATATTTAGGGTTGCAGTCTTCTGGGTTGTGACACCTTGCAATTTTGGGGGCGGATATCGACGTTTCGGAGGAACTTGCCTTTATTATTAGGGTTGAAGCACGTAGGTTCAGAAATGGGCTTGGTTGTGTGGTCAAGATACAAGGATCCCCATGAGCAGTTTGTTAAGCGTACAGTTGGGGCACTATACTACAAGCAGGAAGGTCACGGGTTCGATTTCCGATGAAGTCACTGGATTTTTAATCTACCTAATCCTTCCCGTTGTATTATGGTCCTGGGGTCGGCTCAGTCTCTAACAGAAATGAGTACCAGGAATCTTCCTGGGGGTTAAAGGGCGGCTGGCGCATAAAGCTGACAACCTCACCGCCACCTGTGAGTCGATTGTTTAGAAAATGTGGGAGCCTCGACGGGCCTTCACGGTCTGTTACAGGGATAGCTTTTAAACTTTACGGTCGTTCATCACAATGTAACATCAGCACCTGTCGCTGTGTGAAAATGAACTGAATGACAATGTACAAGAGACTGCCGGACTAGTAGGAAGGTGTATCTTGTCTCAGTGGTCATTTTTTTTTACTCCAATAATTATACAATCTATCCATTAAGTGTGGATAATAAGTACATTTTGTGGTTTACATATAGAAAAGGAAAGAGAACTTGTCGTGGTGAGCATGTTCCAATGAACATGCTCAATACTTATTTTAACTGCTTAGTGATATGCAGTTAAGTGTTGAATTATTCAAATCTGGTGGGTAAATCTGAGGGTTTGAATCTGTTTAACCCTCTGATTTCTCCTTCGTCGTCGAGCAGTTTTTGTGCCAAGTCGTTCGGATGGACCTGGAGTCTGATTTTATACTTTTTGCTGTTTTTTTTTTATTTCCTCTCGTACTGTTGGTACATCTAGGTCCTTGTGTAGTACCGTGTTCGGCACATACCACGGTGCGTTAACTATTATTCGTAATACTTTGCTTTGAAATCGTTGGAGAATTTCTATGTTTGAGTTACTGGCTGATCCCCATAATGGTATCCCGTACGTCCATATCGGTTTGAGCATGGTTTTGTACAGTAAGATCTTGTTTTCTGTCGATAGCTCCGACTGCCTTCCCAGCATCCAATACATCTGTCGGAATTTTATTCCGAGTTGTTTTCTTTTGGTGTGAATGTGTTTTTTCCATGTCAGTCGTTTATCCAGGTGTATACCAAGGTATTTGGCATCTTCTGCTTGTGGTATCTGAGAGTGATTTAACGTTACTGGAGGACAGGTAGTGCGTTTCATGGTAAACGTTACATTCGTAGACTTATTTTCATTTGCCTTCATACGCCACTTTTTCAGCCAGTGTTGAATTTTATTTAGGTGGTCTTGTAAGTTCCTGGATGCGGATAGAGGATTGGTATGAGATGCCAGGATAGCTGTGTCATCTGCAAACGTCGCTGTTGTTGTCTTTCTAGTTGTTGGTAGATCTGATGTGTAGATCAAGTATAGCACTGGTCCTAAAACGCTACCTTGGGGTACGCCAGATGATATTGGGTATAGGTTTGTTAATGCCTCCTGTTGCTTTACAAAGTAGTATCTATGTGTAAGATAGGATCTCAGAATTGCGTACATTTGATGCGGAAGTTTCTGTTTCATTTTGTAGCATAGTCCTGCGTGCCAGACCTTGTCAAAGGCCTGTTCTATGTCAAGGAACACCGCTGTGCAGTAACGTTTTGTTTCGAGATCCCTGTTTATTTGGTTGACTAGTCTATGGACTTGTTCCGTAGTTGCGTGCTTGTTTCTAAATCCGAATTGGTGTTTGGGAATTATGTTTTGATCTTCTATCACTGATTTTATTCTTTTCATCAGTGGTCATAAAAGTGAAAGTTTGCTAGCAGCCCATTAGACAGTGGCTGGGGGTTGCAAGCTAGTTTTGAAGGTAGAAATCCCTTGCACTTGTCTGTCAGTTGCCACCCTCCTTGTATTCTTAGGGATTCTTGGAAATGCTTGGGGTGGTGAGGCTGTGCGGATTTTAGTGCATTACCCTTCTGAAATACAATAGTTTGTCCTTCACGAACTTTATAAACCGTTAGTTGGACAAATCCTTCTGCAATTCTCAGAATCACTTTTCCTGTAGCCTGCTAATTTAAGTCTGCGTGAGACTTCTTGTCTTCTGGTCTGTTGGAAAAATTGTTTTTACAAAAAATACTTCTACAAAAATTTTAATATTGATTTTAATACCAATTAGCTCTAAATGTTGAGGGGCCGCACTTTGTGGCTATGGGGGCCGCAAG
Organism: Cryptotermes secundus; assembly: GCF_002891405.2. NCBI lineage: Eukaryota > Metazoa > Arthropoda > Insecta > Blattodea > Kalotermitidae > Cryptotermes > Cryptotermes secundus. The sequence continues at coordinate 36,335 of NW_019734967.1, read as the reverse complement.
ATTGACACGGCTGATCTAGACAATCGGCTCAAGTTGGCGGTAAGGTTGTCAGCCTTACGCGCCGGCCGCGCTTTACTCTCCAGGAAAATTATTTAATTAATTCCTGGTACTCATTTCTGTTAGAGGCTGAGTCGACCCTAGAGCCATAGTGTGGCTGGAAGGATTAGGTCAATTGAAAAAAATCCAATTACCTCATCGGGATTTGAACCCGCGACCTTCCGGCTTGTAGCATAGTATCTCAACCAACTACGCTACCGCCTGCCCCGATTTTGTGTAGACGACATGAAAACAGATATACAAATTTGCCGACGTGACTTAGTGAGGCGCATTTCTGGGGCTCAGAATTCGAAGCTTATAATAAGAAGAATGAAGAAAATGTGGCTTGTGGCGTGAATCCTGCAAGGAGGCCACCGATCAATACGCTTACCGGCGAGGGGAGAGCATAAACAAAGCAATGTATACCGAAACTTACCAACACGTTGTATGGGTGCGTCACACATGCCATAGGCAGCCTTTGGAACAGAAATCGTGTGTACTGAGCGAGATCTCTGCAATGGCGACTGGGGTTGCCGGCTTGTATTGAAAGTAGCATAGTAAGTGTCTGATGACAACAGAATAATATCTGACATCACTATCTGATGATGATGCAGTCAAAAGAAGTTTTAGACCGAGATTATCATACACTTTATCTTAAATGTTCCGTATAAGTCCCACAATAAATACCGGTTGTTTCCCAAAACATTCTTAACTGGTTGGTTTTTGTAATGCAGACTCATTGTGTTTTCTATGAAGTAGGTTATTTAACGATGCTGTTAGTGTCGTTGCTGTGTCCATGATATGTTGAGTAATGCATGTGGAGCATACCCATATGACCTGATCTTCGATCGAACCCTGGCCACCGGGGTCGGAAGCCGTCAACTACCCGCCTGAGCTGTGGCGCGGTTTGAATAGAGCCGAATCTGAAAATATTATTTAGAAAATTTCAGGTTTCAGCGGTTAAGTTTCGTCGTATTTCATGAGTCGTCAGTAGACGTAACATTGTTCATGTATGTCTTCAGTAGCCTTGGTTTGTTTCATTTCGCCGTTCCTCATGCGTGGATGAATTCTCTCTAGAGAACGCCCTACTCAGTTGTGAACTTCAAGGGACCAGTAGCGCACGGTACAATGGTAATTAAAGATGAAACGAATTTCCTGTATTGACATTAATTACGCGGGAGTGTATGCCATCGCAGTAATTCGCTGCACACGGCCCTCTGAATTGACTTGTCATAACCACGCGCCCTTCTGTAATATCTCACAACCTAGGACAGATAAACAGGAGATGTGGGCTGAAAGGAACGCATCTGCAATGTCACTGCAGTTGGCAGTTGGTTTCTCCAAATCGGCGCAGTGTATTAAAGAAATCTGCAAATGTTATGTACGTGACTAGTCAGAGGTAACTTTAGACTTGGTCAATAGTTGAAAGAGATGGTCCTATACGATCCTTCACCAAACAAGATCTTGCCAGTAACGCGTTTCATTTATCCGCGGTTTTAGATCTGTGTGCACATGGGAAACTTCGTAACTCCGCAGCGGGAGATCCACATTTAGTGGGTGCAGGCCTGTAATGACATCCGAACCCTGTTCTGTAGCTTCCAGATTTATCATCCCGGTGCGTTTTTTTGCGGTAAAGCTATCCCTGTAACAGGCCATGGAGGTCCATAGGGTTGTGAGACGTCGAGGCTCCAACATTTTCTAGACAGTCGGCTCACAGATGGCGGTGAGGTTGTCAGCCTTAAGCGCTTGCCGTCCTTTACCCCCAGGAAGCTTCCTGGTACTCATTTCTGTTAGAAGCTGAGTCGACCCCAGGGCCATAGTGCGGCTGGAAGGAGTAGGTCAATTTAAAAATCCAATGACCACATCGGGACTCGATCCCGCGATCTTCCGGCTTGTAGCATAGTGCCTCAATCAACTATGCTACCGCGTAATGACATCATTCAAAAATACATACAAATAATAATATAAAAACTATCGCGAAAGAGGGGAGGCTAAGTATCTGCCAGGCGGCCGAAGGAACACACTTGGAAATTGACTGACAGAAAGTTCATTCCAGTGAATTCTTTCTTTAGTACGTATGAAGTTTTAAGAAAATGCAGCCCCATGACCCAGAATCACTTCCGCACACCCTGGCGTCGCTCTGTTACTCGATCGTAATTTCCACAAGATCGCACTGCACTTGGCGACGGAGCAGCTTTCAAACAGGCGGCTCGGCTGACCGTCAAACGCGGATCTCGAGATGTTGCATGCGTCAAGGTATAGGCGAAGCTAGGACGTGCATTTCTGTAACATATCCTTGCGGACAGTGCCAGAAAATTGCATCCGTGATGCAGTTGAGGAAGGGCACATGTGATTTTATTGCTGCAGACGTGCTGAATGCCATGTGGAGAGGAGAGACAAGTCCGAGGGTCAATGTACATGTTGTTCAGATAACGTGAATAAGTATAAACAGTTTCCAGGGGACTTCAGTACACAAGACATATAATTAGAACCGCATTGGTTGGAATGAAAATCACTCGTTCATCATTGTTTTGCCACTCAGAATGTTCCAGCTTTCAAACTGTCTCCGGACTTGTTGCTAAGAGACTGACACGTGATTTTGTAGTTCGAAAATAGAAATTTGGCAACCGTTGTTTCGGTGCATGACAACCGATTAATGCATACAGCGATCGCTCCTTGGCGAGACGATAGTAAACAAGAGAAAATATAGAATGCGGCATTGTGCCTTTGTTTCCTTGGTGAACCGTAAATATGTACGGCTTGTATTCATAATTTGGTCATAACAAATAAGCAGTTTTACACAAGATTGGGCTTCATATCTTGTGGAATTTGATGCCTTGTTGTCTGGTAGAAGTTTACCAGCGTTTCCGAGAAACATGCTGTTCTTCCTTTTTACCTGACGTAATTTTGGCCCTGAAGATAGAGACAGCACGTTTCTCCGAAAAGGAAAAGAAACTCCGTGGTTTTAGTCCGCAAGCGAACTATACCAACCGAGCGACCGCCGCTTGTCGGCGAAGTTAGTGCAAACTTTAGCGGATAGAGGGTGGCGCGTGGTCAGCGCGACGAATACCCACGGCCGTTAATTTCGGTTTTCTAGACCTGAGCCGCTACTTTTCCATTGAAGTACCTCCTCAATTATTCTCACGAAGCTGAGTGGACCCCGTTCCAGACAAACTACTGCTCAGAAAATCTGGTAGCCCCGGGAATCGAACCCGGACGTCTGGATGTGTAGCCAGGAACTCTGACCGCTAGACAACAGAGGTCCGAAATGTCTGTAAAATTCTACCGGACTACATTCCGTCATATTCAAGAGACCCGCATACTTCATAGCCACGTGTGTGAGAACCTCAGATCTCTCGGAAGTAGGTTCATTATTTGAAGCGTTCCCCGCAGCAGCAGGACCAGACAGCTTCGTGGTAGTGTCGGGAGAAGAGAATGATAATGACTTCGCATATATGTTTACATGTAACGACCGGATATCAGCTTCATAGGAACACTAGATCTACAAGTGCAAGAGATACTGAAACGTCCCCGATTGGGTGGTATTAGGCCCGCTGACGTTTCGGAAGCAGAATGGCAAATTAAGAACCCGCGAAATGCTGCAGAAAGCGATAACATTCAGTATAAATCTTAAGGGGGCTCACTAAGAAATTAATCTACATCATTTGAAACATAATTAATGCAGCAGTCAGACTCCGCCATTTCCAAAACTCATGGAAGTTGGCCAAGCTACTGATGGCCCTTAACCAGAGTTTAGTCGCGTAACCTTTATGGCGAAAGTAGATCCTTAGCTGAAGAGTTCTGTCTTCTGGGACACAACGCCGTGTCTCAGAAGGTACATCTCTTCATAACTACCGAAGCTAGAACCTCCGTCCTACGCAGATTCACAGCTACTGAAGTTGCTGTCTCTAGTGCGTCTGGACGGCGTGTGACAGCAATTAATAAAGATGATGAATCGCCTTGGATTCGTCGTCACGAGGGATTCCAACGGATCTAATTCGTAGGCCGTAAAAAGTAAAGCTATTCCTGTAACAGGCCGTGGAGGTCCATAAGGTTGTGAGATGTTGAGGTTCCCACATCTTCTAGACAATCGACTCATAGATGGCGGTAAGATTGTTAGCCTTACGTGCCGGCCGCCCTTTACACCCAAGAAGATTCCTGGTACTCAATTCCATTAGAGGCCATATTCCCAGGGCCATATTGCGGCCGGAAGGATTAGGTAAATTGAAAAAATGCACCTCATCGGGATTCGATCCCGCGACCTTCCGGCTTGTAGCATAGTGCCTCAACCAACTAGTATCAATGCTAATCCCTAGCGTCTATCCCTATGCTAGATGAAATCGAGAGATCGTAGGATACGCCGTTGCCATGAGAGCGGACCGGAAATTGGGTACATGTGCCCACATTCTAGTCAGTTTATGCATAACAGGAGAATTAGAATTTAAGCCTCCGTTAAGTGTCTTCTTGGACAGGCCTCTTGGTATCGCCGTCCGTTCAAAGTTAATTCTTATTAATGATAACTTTTGCGGAAGCTGTGTTTGTGTTGTTAGAGCCAGGGCTTTTTGCTTTGACGTCCTATATTCCTATATTTCAGTTTCTCAAGGGAAGTGCCTGGATAGTACCTCGATAAGACCAGAACCGCTTTCTTCCAAATCCTTTCCAATTCATAAGTCATCCTGCTATCCAATGCTGTGAGGTCTCGATACTGACAAGTTCGTAAAGTAAATCACGAAAAGTATAGGAAATAGAGGAACAGCAGTCGTGTGAGGGAACCCGTGCATGCTGAGTTCCACGCTTCGTGTTTGCCGGACTGCTGGCTAGAATTATGTGCCCGGAAGGTCCTGTAACTGGCCGTCTCGACTCAGGGTTTCCTGGTTTTCCTCTGTCTTGACGCAAGTGTTGAGATGGTTCCCTAGTTCGAAGTTGCTGCTGCGCACGCCCCTCGCTACTTAAATTCACGAAAAGCTCAAACCCCTTGTCTATGGAGGCCAACAAAATCTTTCCAAATTATGCAGTTTACTGTTAATTACAAAATCAAAATTCCGCAGCCATTATTTCGAACCGCTGTTTATAGCGTTCATCCCCCGTTACGCAGTTGCTTTCACTTTTCCCATGATTTTCCCTTTTCACTTGTTCTTCTTTTATTATTTCCTGCTCCATCACTCTTTCAGTGATTCGCAAGAGTTACTATCTAATGAAAATTAATATATTGTTTCTATGAACAACCAGGCTAGTGAGCACTGTAGAGACCATGAATAACATTCATGCAGGATGGTACTGAACCCCACCCTTCTTAAACTTGCTGGCCGAGAAGGCATTTGGACAAAGAAAACAAAAAGTTGGATCCAGTGACTAAAAAAGATTGGAGAGTCACATTTCTTTGGCTGCTGTCACGTTTAAAAATTGTGACAGCCTTGAATGTACGTTATAGAATGTTTCTATCGTCTCTTGTGGTTCTGATACTGAATGTGAATCGTTTTCTTCCTGTTCGTGCCTTTTCCTCATACACAAGTGAAACTATTGTTTCAGTTTATTTAAAATTCGTGTTTCTATCGAAATACTACTTTTTTAAAACTATTTTCGTTGTGTCATGTCTGCCCTTCTGTGATTACTGTTGCTGAAACGTTATATTTCAACATTCCCTCCCCCTCGGCGCACCCAATCTCGTCTTTCAGATATCGCCCCTCCACCCTCTGCTGTTACAGCAGTCGGTAGCGTCGGTAGTAGTGAGTAGTCGCGTTGGGCAGGGAACAGTTGCTGTCTTGTAGCCAGTTGGGCCGGTGTGCTGTTGTGCTGGGTTCTTCTGTAGTGAGACGTGCGGTTGTAATATAATTTGACATTACATTTCGTGTGTTGTCACCATTCAGGTTTGATTACATTGTAATTGTTATGATTACTGAAAGTTCGTAGATTTAAAAGCATCATTAGTTTGAATATTACTTGTTGAATGTGATTACTGTTGGAACCAAAATGGAAACTGAACTAGAAGGACAAAATGTTGCAACAGGTGTTTCTTCCCCGGACATTTCAGAAATAAATAATTTTCCCCCATTAAAGAAAACAGAACCATCGTCACAAAATAGTCGAGCCTTATTGAAGTCCATAGCCAAAACCAGATCTGGCAGTGTCAAATTGGGTTCTTTCAAATTCGGCGGAAAAAAGAAGATAAATTCCGAGGAAGATTCTAGGTTTGAAGTGAAGGAGACGAAAAAGAAGGCAAAGACCAAGAAAGAGAGGATGGGTGATAATAGCGACAGACAAGAGTCTGAGAGCAGTGCAGCGTCTACACCCTCTCCAGGCAACAAGCAGTCCATACCGAGCAAGGCTTCCTCGCTTGTTCGGAAGTTAAGTATTGGAAAGTACAAAGCGAGTGGGTCAAGGAAAGCTGTCAAATCGGCGGATACTCCCTCTTCTCAAGACGAATACCAATCTTTCTCCACCGAAGAGGAAAGCGTCGTAAGCCCATCTGTTTCATCAGCTGCAACGAGTCAGGAAGTCAGCGCAACACCCAATCAGGATGCGGCAGCACCAATTGACCAGTGGACTATCATAAAAGGCAGCAAATCCGATTCAAGCTTTGCTGACTCATCCACACCGACCACACCTGGAATTACGGACTCCTTGCCCGTATTAGAATCGACATCTCAAGAAGAAATTGATGGGATTGTCAACGGCAAAAACGGAGGTATGATCGTCAGCGAGGCATTTCTTTCGACGTCAACAAATTCTGACGTCAAGAATTTGGCCGAAGTTCGGACATGCGATTTCGAGTCGGGCAAATCTGAAGACGACCCGATTGCAAATTCAAATGGCGATGTGATACTGCCCACGCACTACTGTGATCCTGTGTCTCTCTCACCTGTTTGCAAGAAGCGACCCTTTGCAGATGAAGACAGACTTTCGAAACATGAAGCGTGGTTCATACAGTTCAACGAAGATGAAGGTTGTTCGTCGGAAGGAGATACCGACAACAGGCCCACTACCAAAGACAAGATCCTGACCATAACAACTCCCCTGATGATGAAACAGCAGGACTTTGAGGAGCACTGGAAGCAGCTCGATTCGGAGGTTGGGAACATGGAGTCACTCACAAGTGCGTTGTCGGCTGTGTCCAAGGACGTTGGGAAGCTCCCCGTATCCGTGTCGGAGAAGGTGATGAAGATGAAATATCCGTCAGAGTATACGAACATGTTGTCAGCTGTGGTGCACTACAGAATGCGCATGCTGGTAAGCGCGGTTTGCATCTGAGTCACTTCTGTACTTCCTTCACAATGTTCCTACTGCTGAACGGTTTCCACAGAATTTGGTATTTTGGCGGTTACAGTAAAAGTTGTCCAGTGAATTTAACTTAGGTTCGTACCTGCAAGATATGGGGTCGGGATAGTTCATTCGATGCAGCGATGTGCTACAGGATGTACTACCAAGTAATCAGAGTTCGAATCTCTGTAGGGGCAGCATCTTTTCCTCATACCCCCCTCGTCTAGACGGGCTCTGGGGTTCTCTTAACATCCTGTAAAATGAGTACTGAGAACTTTTCCCAGGGGGAAGAGCGGCCGCAGCTATGAAGATGTCACATCCGTCTAGTTAAGAATACGCAAATCTATATCTGTGCTCGTCAGTACGTCTTCATAGTGTAGTGCATAATTATTGAAGCATTTGCCTAGCAAATATAAAGTTACGTGAGGTCGAATCATACTTAAAAGCTGTTGGTTTGAGTTCTCACGGCGGTCACTGTTCAAATTTTCACTTGGGGAGTGACGAAAAGGAATAATAATAAAATGAGTACCGTCAGCAATCTCAGCATTTGAGGGACTGTTCATCCAATGCAAGGGCGTCCCAATTTTTCCTTCCAGGGCATCTACACTGATAAAGCCAACCTTGACTGAATTCGTGGCCATGATTTGCATGTCCAAGGTTACTTCTACTAACTGACNGTGGTGGGGGGGGGGGGGTTGTACAGGATGTATTGGAAATCTTACACGTGTCAGTGATTATAACTGTAGTCTTAGTGATACTGGAGGTGGCCGACAGCCCGAAACGAGCCTGCCAATACATTTAAACGAATTTGTGTGTGATCATGTGCAGGAAGTAACTTGGGGACTCTGCTCTGGCATGCTGATGTACGTCGTGGCAAGCAGTAGCGTAGTTTGTTGACGCACTATGCTGCAAGTCGGCAGGTCGCGGGTTCGATTCCCAATGATATCATTGGATTTTTAAATTAATATAATCCTTCCAGCCTTACTGTGGCCCTGAGGTGGACTCAGCCTCTAACAGAAATGAGTACCAGAAATCTTTTCCCGGGGGTAAAGGGCGGCCGGCGCGTAAGGCTGACAACCTCACCGCCATTATTGAGCCGATTGTCTAGAAAATGATGGAGCCTCGATGTTTTAGAAACCCATGAGCCTCTACGGCCTGTCAAGGGATAGATATTTTTACATTCAGGAGTATGCAATTTAAAAAGAAAGGTAGGTCACCAGCGTATGGCAAGATGACGGGCTCGTCAGTTTAAATAAGGTATTTCTAATCCTGTTGTAACATTCACATGACGTTTATGGTCCAGTCTGTGTCCGGATGTGTGTGT
>NW_019734967.1:4987-27614 GCF_002891405.2 Cryptotermes secundus | reverse complement strand
GTCCCCCCGAACGCCCGCCCCCCCCCCCCCCCCCCAGATGCGAACACCCATGATCGAATTTGGTTGCTACCCGCCGCTGCCTGCCATTGGATGTGCGCATGCGCTAATAATGCTCTGACAGGAAGCATTCTACCTGTTTCAGGTTTTATTTAGCGACGCTGACAGTAGCTGACACTGTCATGTAGTGTCAGGAGGCAGGATGATGAATGAATTATAAGAGACGTAGAGGGCTCGTAGGCCACTTTGATACAACCCAGAAACGTGTCTGGAATGACTAAGTAAACCCACGGTAAGCCTCAGGACAGTGGGTCTCCCTAGCGGGATTCGAACCTTACACGTCCCGAATGAAAGTCTGGAGTTTCTGAAAGCAGTTGGATGTTGTATGTAAGCTGAGGGCTCGAGTTCGTTGTATTCAGGGCCTAGTTCTTTGAGACGTGTTGGAGCCGTGTGCAGTAAATAGGGCACGTCTCCATACCTAGATCTCCGAGGAAGCCATGTTTGCGGCATTCACTGCACGCATCGGTGTGGTGCTCGAGTTTCTCAGACCCGTATAATCACAGCTGTAACACCTGCCGCTGAGAGAGGCGTGGGTGGGCATGTCGGGAAATGTACGCACAGCGTATAACAGTTCTGACGCTTCACTCTCGTTTAATCGTCTCGAAAACTGAAGGCCTTAACGGAAAACATATGTGTATTACACATAATCTGCAAGTTTTTATGCGAAACATATTTCACTCCAATGAATATGTAAGGAGTTGGGCGCGAAATGCACTCAGAAACGCGTGTCTGTCTTCCCATAATGTTCGTCATTCTAAATATGCACATTGTAGTCGTCATCGTCATCATGGGTTAAGCCATGCTTGGTCTGTTCCCCCCTCTTGAAAAGTATGTTGGTCCCTCCATCTTTACTAGGGGCGACTAGTTTTTCGTCTTCTTTTTGGGTTGCAAACATTCTCTTAGGAAACTGTNTCTTACAGCCGAATTTCGGATCCGTATGTAAGTGTATGTACCGCCATAACTTTGTGAAACTTTATCTGCCTCTCCTTCCTTGCTCTGTTACTCAGTGTTCTTCGTATTATGCCACGTTTGGTGAAATTGTGCAGTTTTGTTTTTAAATTCCTTCTCTTCATTCCTAAATAATTAAAATTGTTTACTTGTTCAATTATGTGATTATCGCTTTTTTAGTTCTCACATTAATCATTCCTTTCAGAGCCATTGCCTTTGTCTCGTTTACTTAAATCTTCAAATTATATTTTCTAGCTGTATTGTTCAGTGAATAATGCCTGTACTTGTGACTATCGTGTCCTTTGCTGAAATTCTTACTCATTATAGTCGGACGCCATAGTACCACATTTAATCGAAATCCGCTCACCGGTTTTCGTGTTGTTACATACCGGCAGACAGATATGGAAAAACGAATAGGTTATTCTTTCAATGTTTCGTTGGTGACGCGCCAAGAAACACTCCCTTGTCCGAGTAGCGGTTGATTTGATTTATGAAGTATATTCCAGGAATGGAATTGTCATGAAATGCGTTAACAACCAGTCTGTTCACATGGCGTGTGTGTCGCCTGTTGCATGCTTTGCAAAAAAAAAAAAGAAAGTAGAGCTATCCCTGTAACAGGCCGTGGAGGCCCCTAGGATTGTGAGACGTCGAGGCTCCCACATTTTCTAGACAATCGGCTGACAGATGGCGGTGAGGTTGTCAGCCTTACGAGCCGGCCGCCCTTTACCCCCCAGGAAGATTCGTGGTACTCATTTCTGTTAGAGGCTGAGTCGACCCCAGGGAAACAGTGCTGCTGAAAGGATTAGGTCAACTGAAAAATCAAGTGACATCATCGGGAATCAAATCCGCGACCTTCCGGTTTGTAGCGTAATGCCTCGACCAGCTACGCTACCGCGTGCCCCTGCATGCTTTGTGAGTAGCTGAAATATGATATTAACGGGCCTAATGAATACAGTAAGATGGTGGTTTAAAAGAATGTGGACCAATTGTTATACAAGTATAGGCTGTTGTTACCATGGTACATGAGCACTCAACTGTGTGTCGACATTATTCATGTCCTGTGTAATAATACGGTTTGTTTCTATAAGCACATTTAACCCTTTAAAGCCCGGTGGTCACTATATGTACCACCTCCTGTAACATGCTAAAACTCTCCGTTTAAAGCCAAGCCTACCTCTATAGTTTCCACTCTGCCTTGTTCTTGTGTATCAGGATATTTTGTGTTATGATTTTTCATCTGTGGTGACACGTCACAGATGATAATTTTTAGTGTGATAGCCTTCTGCCACTGTCCCACGCCTTCAATAATAATAATTATAAATTATAATTTTTATATTCGTCTCTGTCTGGTTTCTCGGATTTACGTTGAAATTTCTTTCCTTGCACGCACACGCGCGTACGCGTACACGTACCAGCACGCACACCACCAACAAATACGCGACATTAATAGAGGCGCCACATCACACGGCTTTTAATTTTTAACTTTATATATTTTTTAAATGTTGAACACAGTAGAAGTAAATAGTTTGTGCAAGAGCGAAGAATTTAGTGTGTAGCGCATGATCGTTCTGCCAGCAGTGTAACAGTTACCGTGGAACGGCATACACACCTGACGATGGTCCTCGTGACACCGAATCATGACCTGTAGCAGTGGAAGTAAGACATGATACGGGTATGGATGAACCTGGAGTCGCTCGGGTAGCTGCACTGAAGCCTGTGTTTGGAAATTGGAGACACTAGGGATAAACTTGGGGGGGGGCGGAATCCCCGCTGGTGAGAAGGGGATAAGTACGGCGGTCGTCCTTCGGGAAATTTTCTGAAAGGAAAGTTATTTGAATTTGTCACAGCGGTGACCATGGGGCGAGCTACCCCTGGGACGCTGTTGCTAATGTAGCAATGCTAATTGCACGTCCTTTCATGTTATTAAAAAGGCAACAGGTCGTGGAGGCCAATAACGTTGCGTGACGTCGAGACTCCCACATTTTGTTTATACAGTCGGCTCACAGATGGCGATAACGTTGTCATCCTTCCGCTCCTGCTGCCCATTACCTCCCCAGGAAGATAACCTCTCGACATAAAGACGTAGAATATAATAAAACAACCCCCGGCCCGATTTGTCACGACCTAAACAACGGAAAATGCCCCGGGATCGTCGGGGCTGGTGGTGGAAGTGGCCCTCACGAACTCAGAATATTACTTATATCTACGTAACATTGGAAGACCAAATCGTAGATGGGAGGACAATGTTAAAATAGGTCAGAAAGGTGGGAACTTGTGTAGTGGACTAATCTGCCTCAGAGCAGAGGCTAGCAGGCAGCTCTTGTGAACACGGTAATGAATCTTTGTCTTCCATAAAAGGTGGAGCATATTTTGAGTGCTGGTAACTAGGCAACTTCACAAGAAGGACTTGGCTTCACGGAGTCAGTTCCTGGAGGAAGCGGAAAGAGCGTACAGGTGCCCCCCCCCCCAGGCCAAGCGATTGCTGCATTCCCGAGAGCGGTCGCGTAGCTGCAGATTTTTTGTAACTCTTCTGGTTTCACAGCTTTACATTTTCATCGCGAAACCCGCATTAGAATAAACTAATGCTCTTCATATTTTCCGTTAACGGATTCTAATTTTGTTGTTTTAGACCAGCCGTGTCAAACATGCGGCCCCCATAGCCACAAAGCGGCCCGTCAACTTTTGGAGTTAATTGATATTAAAATTTTAATACAAATATTTTTTGTAAAGACAATTTTCCAACAGACCAGAAGACAAGAAGTCTCACGCAGACATAAATTAGCAGGCTGCAGGAAATTCAATGTTTTGCTATTTCTAACATAATTTCTTGTGTAATCTCTCTTTTTACACATTGAAAAGCTGTTTGATACTTGTCAAAAATGGCATTCTCTTGCTTTTTAAAACTGTAAGATATGTGAGTTTAGGTAATTATATTGAAATTATTCCTAAATAATAAATAGAATTAAATTTCCTTGTATCAAAATCTAATGTATATTTCTATTTTGAAGTGCGGCCCTGGACTGTTATTTATAGGGCTGAGGTGGCCCTCTGTACAAGTTGAGTTTGACATGCCTGTTTTAGACCAATAATACAATACTATCTTCCTTTTTTTTATATACTCCTTGCTGAAGCAGCTTCAGTCTAGACAAATCACGTGAAGTCGCGTTGATGCAAAATTTGCGTACGGCACTTTAGAGTGAGGTCTCATGTTGTAATCGCATCCAGTTGTATAACTGCAATGCTGGTGCGGTGTGCAGACGTTAGGATGTGATGCAGAAACCGTGAAACACTACCCTTTCTTTGAACGTAATCACGTGCCACTGTTTAAACACACTGCCCAGATAAAAGGACGAGTATTTACTGCGCGCGGTGTGGATGGTGCGTATACATTGCTCTTTGAACGCATAGTGTGTGTTTGAGAGCGCCATGGGTTGGAGTACACATCGCTTGGTATGTAGAACTTGCCAGAATTTTTTAGATCACTATAGTGCAAAGTGCAGTGCACTTGGCCAGATCTGCTTATCGTTCCCCGCCAGTGCAAACGTGTGCTTTGCTAGTGTGCAAATCACGCGATGATTTTCCAGCAGGCCCAGGCTTTTGTGGCATTTCCGTTCAGATCTCTCTCTCGTCCATCTGTTGCATTCCAGGTAGTACTCTCGAAAGGGAACCATTATCTTCACTTCTATTCGCCAGATTTCCTTTTCATCGGTGAAATATTTTCATAAATTCGGGTCCTCTTCCGAATGAATTCTCTTGTACTGCGGCCACTTCCGGCCTATTGTACCAGCCCCAGATGATAGGTGAGGGTGATTGTGAAGCAATTGGTGGAATGAAGATTGGCAGGGGAAACCGAAGTACTCGAAGAAAACCTGCCCCAGCGCCACTTTGTCCACCACAAATCCCACTTGACCAGACCCGGGATCGAAGCCGGGCCGCCGCGGAGGGAAGCCAGCGACTAACCGCTTGAGCTATGGCGCGGCCATGAATTTACTTACTTCAGTTTCTATACGTTCAGTATTTGTTAACCCCGTGCCCATTGTTCGGCAAATGAGCCCAATACTGTCGTGGTCAAATCGAAGAGGCAGGAAGGAGACTACTTTGGCGTAGATGGGAGTATAATATTAAAATGAATATTAAATTGAAGGATGCAAGAGAGAGTGGACTGGATTTGAACGTCTTCAGAGTGGGGTCCATTGATGGCATTGAACCATTGGCTTCCATAAACGCCGGTGAATTTCTTCGCCATGTGAGCGACTATCACTTTTTTCTCAAGAAGGCCTATGCCTTATGAAGATCTTTGCTTCAGTTGCAGTTCTTCAGCCACGTTTTAAATGTCGGTGGAATTGGAATTTTGGAGACTGAGTGAATGACGAGTTGCCACGTGTAGGATGTGACGCCGTTTGTCAGGTAAATAGATGCAACGTTTTGGATGAGAATCCTGCTGCCGGAGCAGCCGGTATAGCTTAGTTGGCTACGGGATGGACGGACGGGGTTTGATTTCCAGTAGGGGCTAGAAAATTTTCTCTTCTCCACAGCGCCGAGACCGGCTCTGGAGCCCACGCAGCCTTCGGCTTGGCTTTCTCCGGGGGTAAAGCGGGTGGGGCGTGAAGCTGACAACTTTCATCAAGTACCGAGGCCAAGAGTGGTGGAACTATACCTCCAGTCCCCCATACACCCCATGGCGTGCTCCTTAATTAGTGAAGCAAAGAGAGAACTTTACCTTACTGCCCCTCTCTTCTGGGTACACTTCTACATCGAACTTCGAGGCAACAAGTGCCTCTAAAACGTTTGTACCAATTTACCAAACTGTATAGCGTCACATTCCAAGAACCGCAATTTTAAAAATCAATAGGCTATGTATTTTATACTTCAGGGCATATCTGTCAGCTGTCAGGCGCAGCCTATCTTCTGGATCTGATACTGGCCTTTGGGTTCACTAAGTTTCTGGACCTTATTCACCGTTCGGTATTCGGAAAGTACACAGCGTTTCGGAAATTGGATATTTTCCGTCCTCAGATTTTCGGTTAGGGATGCAGCTTCCAAGTTGGGTCCGTAGGAAAAAAATGTAATGCAAATTAGTGGACCATGGACCAGTGGTGCAGTGATTGAAGTTAGATCTAGTTCCAAAACGTTGTGTTCGCAGAGAATACGGGACCATGGACAAAGTTCAGACCTTCATAAATCCCGAATGTAATGTACCATCTTCATAATTCTTTAGAATTGTCTAATACTTTCTGTTCAGCTCCTTCCATATATTACATTTTGTCAGTACTTTTCTGATTATTAAATTTTGATTGTTAGAAACAGGAGCAGAAGGCCGCCGCGAAGCATGAACATCTATACAAGATACTGGTGATTGGTGAGCTTGGTACAGGCAAAACGTCAATTATCAAGCGCTACGTCCATCAGTTCTTTTCCCAGCATTACCGAGCCACTATTGGCGTTGACTTCGCTCTGAAGGTCCTGAACTGGGACGCAAACACCATCGTAAGACTGCAGCTCTGGGACATTGCAGGTACCGTGGGGATTCATTGTTATTATCATACGACGTATCTACAGCAATTCCGTGCCAACCACATGGGTCACTTTTCTGAAAGACGCCGCGGTTAGCAAGGCCAAGGCGTTATGGGAGGTTGGGCTTAGGGGACTTCAAGGCCTTATGGGAGGCTGGGGTTAGGGGACTTGTGGACGCTTCTGGAATACTTCACAGTCTATAGCAGTTCCAGAACCTCCACTAAACACAGACATATGCAGTAACACGTTTCAGAATAAAACATAATACCATGCAGCATTAAAAATGGCGTACTGAAGTGCTTATCTGGGAGGTAAAAAACTGGGTTTGGTTGATTAGGACCATGTCAACCCACCGGTTGTTTCTCATGTGTACACTATTTAAAAATCGCGGCTACATGAAATCAAATACCACTGTTGGCAAACTGGATACAAATGGAAAACAGTGGACATCTGGAGCCTGAGGTTACCATGGGATTGCTATGCACAGAAAATATCAAATGCAAGAATACTGTGGCACAGTCAAATGAGGCATTTTAAATAACCTTGCAAATTCGAAACAATCATCTTTACTTATAGTTCTATATGGGAAAGTGTTGTTATGACGAAAAAAGAAAGTTGAGCTCGAGAGTTTGATGGATCTACACGTTTTAAGCCCTTGTGAACATGAAACAGTGGCTCTTTGTATGTCATATATGTTCTTGTTTGTGTATAAAGGTGGATGTGCCCCTTGCTAGTGCTTGAACAATTGGATTTCATTTGTATTCGGTATTCAAAAATTTGTCCGCCATAGGCCAGTGCCCGGTGAATATGAACATCCTAGCTCCAAAAATAACGTGCCGTGCATATGAGCCATAAACACAATTCTCATTTTCTTTAAAATGGCTCTAGAGATGTTGACTAAATTCCGGAAACTTGTGGAGACCATCTCCCTAAACAAAACTTTATGGAAAATAACTGTATGTGCACTAGGGGTCCAAATAGAAGATGTGGACTTTTTTTTGTGAACCAGCTCTAGTGGTTACATGGACTTCATTGTTCGGTACGTAGCAGCGAACTAGTTGCCTGGTGAGGAACAGTCAATCTCGTTTGCAGAGTAATGCAGTCAGGGTCAGCCTATGTGAGCTGTGGCAGTGTAAGGTTTTGTATTTGAGGTACTGCCCTCTAGGATATAATGCTGTATAGTCTGGTAGAAGTCCTCTGACATTTTGTAAGAATGTCAGTAGACGTTTTACCTGACTACACAGTGTTATATTCTTAATTTCCACTGTTCTTTGTTGAGAACTGTGACTGTGCGTGCTGGTATGTGTATGTGTATAGTGAACTGTAAAGTGTAGTCACGTGCTGTACCAAAGAGTCCAATAAATCCGATTACAAATCCAAAACCCATCTGTAGTCACTCCATAAAAGCATGACAGTATATTATAATAGTATCATGAACAGATGTAATTCTTCTGCCTAATGCTGCAAGTCAAAGCTTGAATTCATAGGAAATGTTGTGCCATTGCACCCATTAAAAACTAACTTCCTCACTCTGCAACCAGCTACGTTGCAGGTTAGAGATGAAGCTCCCAACTGAGAGACTGAAGATATGATGTGTTGCCTGGTTAGGGCCCTTGAACACCTCGGGGGGCAGTGGTAGAT
This sequence comes from Cryptotermes secundus, assembly GCF_002891405.2. Lineage (NCBI taxonomy): Eukaryota > Metazoa > Arthropoda > Insecta > Blattodea > Kalotermitidae > Cryptotermes > Cryptotermes secundus. Next base: position 19,454 of record NW_019734967.1, on the reverse strand, counting down.
GTGTATGGAGCAATGGTTGAATGGTTGTTAGCAGGGGAACTCACCATTTCATTTAAATGTACATAAATATCGTTTTGAGACTGTAATAAATAGCCATATCTATACCATGTATACTTTTAAGTACTTGTAATTATGACACCAACTTAACATTCATTAAGATAAATAGGTTTATGAAAAGTATCTTGATACAAAAAGTGGAAGATGCACAGATTATTTGAGGCTGTGACAATGGAAAAACAAATTCTGTTCTGCAGTAAATCCTGAATGATACCATTATATCCATGTTAATGAGTTATACAGGAATTTGTTACATAAACAGGACAGTGAATATCAATTTTTATAGTCCAGTACATGGATTATGTTTAAACATAAAAAAATCTGCATTTTGCCCATGTTTTATTTATGTTTTATTTTATATTTCCCCCCAAAATGTGCTTATTGCCCTAAACGGCATTAACTGGTTGGGCTCTGTAACAGAGATACAGTTTATATTCTGCAATGTGGTAACATAATCTTAAATATTATTTAGATGAACTTCATGTTTGAAAGAGTCAGCCAGTTAATAACTTTGTTTGCGTGCAGATCACACTGTGAGCTTATATAGGTGCATTTAGCTGTTGCTCTGGCCTCTAATCCCACCCAACCCCCTACTCTATGTCTCTCTCTCTGAACTTGTATTAATGCACAGTCTCAAATTTCAGGCCAAGAACGGTTTGGAAATATGACTCGGGTGTATTACAAGGAAGCAGTTGGAGCATTCATTGTTTTTGATGTCACGAGAGCTGCTACATTTGATGCAGTTGTTAAGTGGAAGCAGGACCTGGATGCCAAGGTGCAGCTACCAGATGGCTCTGCCATACCGTGTGTCCTTCTGGCAAATAAGGTAAGCTTTATATCTGAGGTTCTCAGTGGTTAAGAACACTTATCTCCTGAGTTGTAACACTCTGTAGACCAATATAAGACCTTCAGAGTTTACAGAACTACATGGTGTTACAAGCCATGTTACTGTTCTCAAAGTAAGCTTTCATCACTGTATGTACAAGAGTGTGTTATATCACAATATTTGGGCAGTGTGTGTCTCATCTGTTGAAATTGGAGCAAATGTCATGAATGCATTTGACCTTGCAAAAGGCGTTTGAACCACCTCCTCAGCGACTTCACTGTTTTCAAGTTTTTGTACATTGTTAGTTTCCATGCCAGGAATGTGCGATTTGTAGCCAATGGTCATTTACTGATGATTCTATCCTGGCACAAACACAGATAGATAATGATTTATAGTAAAGAGCTAGAAATATAATATACACATGATTATCCTTGCTAATAAAGGGAGAAACACCAGAAACTATAAAAAATACGAATCAATACGAAGACACATCCAACATTACAACACCTGCAGCCAGAAAGGGAACACACATCACGAGACACGGTATACACGGAGTGTGATAGGAATGACTCCCATAGTGGAGGAACCATGCGTGGGTTTGAATTAGGACACATAAGATGAATAATCTTAACAAGTTTTAGGGTATTAAAATTTATTATAGTTGACGAATACTTTTTAAAAACTTTTAAAATAATTTTACAATGATACATAATGGCAAGCAATGCAATAGATTAGTGTAAATAAAGCACATGATGATGGCACTATGTTGCCAAAACATGTCGTGAAGTAACAGGTGAAATTGAGTGCACTACAAGACGGACACTGCATACCACATCATGGACGAAAATCGGTGCAACAGGACGCTAAAATACAACATTATAAAAAAATATTGCTAAATGAAGTTCTGATGTGATGGGAGGCCATGGTAACTGTTTGGAATGCAGAAATTAGAAAAGTTCATAGCATCTGATCTGTTCATTTATCTCAAAAACTATTAGATATATGGACAACATTTTTGAACATAACTGTGTGTGTCATCTTTGCCTGCTTCATGTTCTCTTTGGATGTTCTTATTTGTGATATATATTTAGTAAGTTGCACTCCAGATATATGTTGAAACGCATGTGAAGTGTCTGGCATTGCTATGTGATTTAAATGGAAATTAAAATGATTAGGTAATTCTTTGTCAATTTCCCTAACATCCAATTTCATTCAAATCTGTCTAGCAGTTCTGTAATTGTTTGATATGTATAGAGAGACAGATCTTAGTGATCTTAGCAAGTACTCTGGAGGTTTGTGAACATGCTGAAAAAGGAAGATGGGTAACCCACTAACCAGATAAGTAGTGTATGGATAATCAGGAATTTATTGTAACAATAAGTTAAGGAAAAGTAATTGGAAGCAAAATTTGGTTGAATATAAACATTTTTTTAACAAGTAAGTACCTCTTGCTGTGTCCATGTACACTTGATGGAATTCAGACCTGTATGTTATGTGCAAAATCTAAAGCTTCAAGTTGATGTTTTGATCCATAGAAATAACTGCCTGCTCTTGATTTATTTACTGTAAGAATATATGTTGAAATCTGATTTTCAGTGTGATCAACCAAAAGAAGGGCTTGTAAATAATCCTTCTAAGATGGATGAATACTGTAAGGAACGAGGTTTCACTGCCTGGTTTGAAACTTCTGCAAAAGATAATATCAATATTGAGGATGCTGCAAAATGCTTAGTATCAAAGGTGAGTAAACGGTGTAATTCCTTATAATATTATATTTTAGCTTCCCGTTGCATTGAGGCATTATTCTTATTATCAAAGTGCACGTCAATAATGCAACAATATAAAAGACATCAAGAATATGTCACTCGCTAAAAATGTATTTTAATACTTTATGATGTTAAAATCATTAAAATGTCAAAAGGACACTAAAAGTATATTTTATACATTAAAAGTGATTATCTTAATACACAAGAGAATTGTATCAGCAGTTACGAGGGTAGAGTTTGTTAGTGACAGGATATATATTATCACGTGTTGGGTATGTCACGCAACAAATAACTATGCGTGGGTCTCGGATTCAGCGAATCTTTATTGGACACTCACACTTACACACTTTACAACCATTAGCACCTGCAGTATGACAATTACTGCTTACACAATATCTCAGCCAATACTTCTGTAGCTCCAACTATCTTCAGTGGCAGCTTCCTGAAGACTGACTTCTTGTCGAAGCTGGGCTATTTATACCTCGGCAGTTGCTATAGTGTGAGCCTTTGTTATAACCGTGGAAACTCATCTCTATGCAGTGCTCACTGTTAGAATTAGAGTATCACTATTGTTACTTCCTATGCAACGGTCTGTTCTAGTGTTTCCATAGAAGTGACTCTTCTGGATTCCAAACACGTTACAATATAATACTAAAAGGTCGCTGGTGTGATATTGTTACGAATGTTCATGCCCCAACAGAAGATAAAATTGATGACATAAAGGACAGGTTCTATGAAGAATTTCAACACGTATTTGATAAATTCCTGAAGTACCCTATGAAAATTTTGTTAGGAGATTTCAATGCCAAAGTAGGGAGGGAAGACATTTTTAAACCAATAATTGGGAATGAGAGTTTGCATGAAATTAGTATGATAATGGAGTTAGAGTACTAAACTTTGCCACATCAAGAAATCTTACTGTCAAAAATACAATGTTCCTGCATTAAAACATCCATAAATTTACTTCGACATCTGATGGGAAGATACACAATCAAACAGACCATATTTTGATAGATAGGAGACGGCACTCAAGTATCCTTGATGTCTGATCATTCAGGGCAGCAGATTGTGATACTGACCACTACCTGGTGGTGACAAAGGTTAGGGAAAGACTGGCAGTGAGCAAACAAACAACGCACAGAGTTCATATGGAGAGGTTCAATCTCAAGAAATTAAATGAGGTAGAGGGTAAAGAGCAGTATTGTGTTGAAATCTCAAATAGGTTTGCAGCTTTGGAAAACTTGGACACTGAGGTGGATGTTAATAAAGCTTGGGAAACTATTAGGGAAAATATAAGAATTTCTGCCAAGGAGAGTCTAGGTTATTATGAATCGAAGGAGCATAAGCCATGGTTTGGTGAAGGATGCTCAAAATTATTAGACCAAAGAAAATGAGCTGAATTGCAATAGTTGCAGGATCCAAGTGAAATAAATAGGGATAATATGAACAATATAAGACATGAAACCAGCAGGCATTTTAGGAATAAAAAGAGGGAATATCTGAAAGATAAAATTGATGAGCTTGCAATGAACATTAAGAACAAGAACATTAGAGACCTATATAGAGGACTTCAAAAGGGGTTACCAGCCTAGCAGTAACTTAGTGAAGGATGAGAATGGTGATCTGCTTGCAGAGTCCCACAACATTTTGAATAGGTGGAAGAACTTCTCTCAATTATTGAATGTACATAGTCAGTGATGTTAGGCAGACAGAAATCCATACAGCTCAGCTGTTAGTACCTGATCCCAGCCCTTTTGAGGTTGAAAGTGCTATTGCAAAATTGAAACAGCATAAATCGCCAGGTAGTGATCAAATTCCGGCAGAACTTATCCAAGCAGGAGGCGAAATATTATGTTCTAAGATCCACAAGCTAATTAATTCTATTTGGCATAAGGAAAAATTTCCTGATCAGTGGAAGGAGTCTATTATTGTACCAGTTCACAAGAAGGGTGATAAAACTAACTGTAGTAATTATAGGGGGATATCACTGCTATCAACTTCATACAAAATTTTATCCAATGTTCTTCTCTCAAGGTCAAGTTCATACAAGGATGAAATTATTTGGGATCATCAGTGTGAGTTTTGATGAAACAGATCAACTACAGATCAGATCTTTTGCATTTGTCAGATAATGGAGAAAAAATGGGAGTACAATGAGACAGTATATCAGCTATCTGTAGACTTCAGGAAACCTGTAATGTAGTCAAGAGGGAAGTATTGTACAATATTCCGATAGAGTTTGAGATACCCATGAAACTAGTTAGGCTGATTAAAATGTGTTTAAACGAAACATATAGTAAAGTCCATATAGGTAAACATTTGTCTGATAAATTTCCTATCCAGAATGGTCTAAAACAAGGAGATGCTTTATCGCCACTCCTTTTCAACTTTGCCTTAGAATATGCTGTTAGGAATGTCCAGGAAAACCAGATGGGACTGAAATTAAATGGGACACATCAGCTGTTGGTCTATGACGATGATGTGAATCTACTGGGTGACAATATAAATGCCATAAAGAAAAACACACGAACTTTAATTGATGCAAGTAAGGAGGTTGGTCTAGAGGTAAACACAGAGAAAACTAAGTATATGTTGCTGTCTCTTCACCAAAATACAGGANGGGGAATATTTGGACCGAAGAGAGATGAAGGGACAGGAAGTTGGAGAAAACTGCATAATGAGGAGCTTCATAACTTGTACTCTTCTCCAAGTATAATTAGAATGATCAAGTCAAGGAGGATGAGGTGGGCAAGGCATGTAGCACGAATGGGGGAGACGAATGCATATAGGATATTGGTGGGGAAGCCAGAAGGAAAGAACCACTGGGAAGACCAAGGCATATGTGCGTTGAAAACNTGTACGTGGGTGAACAAGATGAAAATGGATCTTAAGGAGAGAATAGGATGGTACAGATTGGATTGATGTAGCTCAGGATAGGGACCAGTGGAGGGCTCTTGTGAATGAGGTAATGAACTTTCGGGTTCCATAAAATCCTGGGAAATTCTTGAGTAGCTGCAGAATCAGCAGCTCCTCAAGAAGGGCTCAGCTCCACGAGTAAGTAAGTAAGTAAGTAAGTAAGTAAAAGTGTTTATCAAAATTTCTAAAATATCTCTTGTTTTTCATATATCTTTTCTAGTTTACGACATGTTTTGGCTGCACATGGGCCATCATCAGGTGATTTTCTTTTTGGGGAGACCACTGCACTGTTCACTTGTCCACCATGCTCCCATGCACGTCAATGTTTAGTTCTATCTCATGACTAGAATGCTGTTGTTGCACTCTTTTGCAGCTATCATAGTTTTTTGTGTCGTATTCCTCTTGTGTATGTGTCACTACTGTGGTCTTTCTGTATACAGGCCTTGCAGCGAGTGGTTTTATCATTAATTCACCAAATTGGGTTATTTTTAATGTGACTTCTAAGGACGAATTTTCTCAATTTGTGCTTTGTATCAAATATTATTAGACTGATCAAATTAACTGTTTTCATGTCACAATAACTTGCCAAAATTTCAGATTTGTATTCTGTTCTCATTTGTTTGTGTTTTTTATAACAAAATAGACACATCTGCCATCTAGAATTACAGCAATAAAATAGGAGAAATGTGAACGAATGATTGGTTGCTGAATATGTTACCAGTGACACAGGAAGTGTTAAGAGGATGAGGTGGGGTGGGATGCTTAGCACACATGGAAGAGATGTGAAATACAAAATTTTGATCAGAGAACCTGAAGGGAAGAGACCACTTTCAAGACTAAGCATAAGTAGGAGGATAATGTTAAAATGGATCTGAAGAAATGGGTGTGAGGTTTTGAAATGGATTTTTCTTCCTTAGGATAAAGCCTTCATTGTTCACTCTTACTACACACACTAGAAGAAAACTGAATGTTTGTAAATTGTTCAGTATATGCTCCAGACTGATAACAGAGCAACAATAAGGCAGATCCCATTGTAATGAATCTAAACTCAAAGATTTTCTTTTGTTTTTTCCCACTTAATTGTGAGTGTGTTCAGGAGATTATGATTAATTCATTAATGGGCAATTTCAACTCATAACATCCCTTTTGTTTAATTATTTCAAAAGCAAATGTTTACAGAAACTATTGACATAAGATGTGGTATCATTTTCTTCTACAGCTCTTGTTTGAAACATTTTTCTCTCTGATAAATATTGAGAAAGATATATGCAGAAATGCATTTAGGTTTTCTTGTAATGTAGTTGTTAAAATTTGTCTGATTGAAATGAAAATTGACATGGCATAATAATATTTTGTAAAATTCTCTGGCCTTAGACTTCAAGAGACTCATTCCTCATTTGACTTCTGCTATTCATATGGATGAAATACTGGGCTTAACAGGTGCTCCGCAGGGTTGGAAATGTGTCTAAAATTGGGAAGATATCATAAAATATATGTTTCAGTCTCTGGTATGGAGATTTTGGTTTTCAAAGACTGTACTCTTGTATTTCTTTGCAAAAGAAAGATAATGGTTTGTTACACTTTGGATGACTAAGTACCTGGAGTTTGTCCCATCATCTGCTGTTCTGGAAGATCACAACATTTTGGAAACTAGGTGTACTTCTGTCCTTGGGTGAAAAGGTGGGGAGGCATGTACTCAGTTTGGTCCACCAGATAGAGCTAATTTTTCCAATCTACTGATTGAGATTATCTCTTTCTAATTGACCCTGTTTAGTAGGTGCCTCCCATCTTTTCACCTAAGGATGGAGGCAGATTATTTTTTTTAATATTATGTTCTTTTAGAATACTGGATGATGGCCAAGTGCAGAAACTCATGAATCCTGAGCAGAAGAAAGAAGGCTTATTTTTACTGTACTCTTTACAGATTTTGCAGAATAATAAGATGATAAACAGCAATGAATCTTCAAATGATCTCGAGAGATTTACTCTTGATGGAAGAAACCAGAGAGAACAGAAGAGCAAGACATGTGGTTGCTGACAGAGTTCTTGATGTGTATAATAGAACACTTTCATGTGCTTCGTGTTGATTACAAGGGCAGTCTGCTCGAATGAATGTGTATGGAGATCCGTTTGGATTACTGTATTGCTGGTTGTTGCCATATTTATTGCTAGAGGTCAGTAGTGTAAGTTGAATAGCAGCTAAACTTTCCACCAATAGGGGCCATGACTTCAAGATGATGTCAGATTAGAAAAGTGATTAAATATCTAAGTATTGTGCTGTTGTATAACATTTACTAAATGTGTTACTGGAAGACATAAATACAGAATAAGCACTCAGTTTGTTTGAAATGTGGTGAATGTTGAGAAGACAAAATGCCGAATACTGCTTATGCTGTGGTGTTCAGTAGTTTCATGGGTTTTTGGCGACTGTCCAACAGCAGTGTGGGGGTGGTGCAGGTGCATATTTATCAGATGTGTACTCTCCTAATTCACCAGCAAATGCAGTTTTTTTAGTATATATTTTTGTTAATTGGTGTACCCACTTCAGAGAAGCCTTTTGTTTTGGAACCCTCTAATGTCTTTTCTTTCAAGGTTAAAGATTGGTCATTGCTTTACTGCACAGCTGTGCTTTTGTGCCTTGAAACTAAGACTAAGTATGATGGAAATGTGTTGTCAACAGTAATTTAGTATCAGACTTCACACAATTTGTTACAAACTAAATGTTTTATATTCAACATTTAACTTAGTTATACTTCTGCAAGATTGCATGATACATATTTGTACTGTTTTAAAAATGTTGTTACAGAATAATTACAATTTCAGCTTAGTAAAGATGTGACTAATTCTTTAGGATCTAAATCAATATATGCTTCAGATAGATTTCTTATATGTACGTTTTTAGTTGTCTTTCCTGTGTTGAATTGAAAAAAAAAGTAGTCTTCTTTGTCTGCAATAAAAAATATGAATTACAAAAACATAATGTAAACAAAATATGGTCGCTTGGATGGTATGCTACAGAATATAGCTGTAAGTTATACACCACATGCATTTTTAGTGTATAAATGATTTGTAATTTTCTTAATATTTGCCTTGCTTTACATCACTGTGCAATTTGATAACTGTGGCCATATTTCCTTGTGTATATCGTATTTTTATAAGTATGTTTGTAATGTATTTAGATATTAAATTATGAATTTCCCTAGTGCCATGCTCTTACTGACTTGCCCATACACACACAATTCTGCAGCCACGTGGTGTATGTGTTGCACATCCTACCTCAGATATGATGAATGGTTTTTTGGACATCATCCATTGTTCTAATTTTTATTCAAAACTATGTTTCAGAAACTGAACCCAGTTGATAAGATCTAGTGCCTGTCTCCCAACACCAGACTCAACACAAGATATGGTATATAAACTAAGCACAATGGAAGGTGTGGGAGATGAGGTAAAAATATAAGACATGTTGAGCAACATGCACGAAACCTTGCATCTGTGCTCATGCACAATGTTTTGGCCAGAGTCTGATTGGCTGGAACATTATGCATGGCCATAGGTGCAAGGTCTTGTTCATGCAGGCTGACATGTCTTTCTAGTGTTTATCTTCAACTACCACAGATGGTTTCTGTTGTGCTCTGTTTATAAATTGTTGCATGATAGTGACTAGGCACAGGGTTTGGATTGATAATTGGATATATTAGCCACTGAATCATTTGATTGACAATTAATGGCACAGTTTACAAGTATGCATCGTCGTGTCACAACCTCTGACATGACTGTTCCTTTGTTCATGGCTGGCTCTGCGATCACAGACATTTTGCTAGTTTTTGAGCTCTGATAATGGGACTCTTCTGTTAGCTCACAGGCTGTCTATATGTTGCTTTGTTCTGGACCAGTGAAAAAAACAGCCCCACAGTTCCTTGACTGTCGGGCATTTACATGGCTGCCAGGGATTGGTTGTGAAGCATGTACATGGCTGTTGGGAATTGGGGCTTGACATAACCTAGCAGTGGACACTGTGATATTTCTCCGATCCCAAGATACCAACTTCCAGGCATCATATCACAAGTGTTGTGCCTTGTGTTGCGCCTGCTGTCTGGTGATAGGGACTAGCTCTGCTTTCAATCATGTGAAAAAAAGGTTACATCCAACGATACCATGGTAATTTATGGGTCAGGTTGGGATAGTACTCGCTTTGGCTGCTGAAAGCATCACACTGCTCCTCCCTCTATTATCTCGCTCCAGTACGCATCACCTACCAGTCTAGAGCGTCCAGAGATCAGGAGTTATGTTCTTAGGGGGGTGAGACTGACTACACTTGGTTCTGTGGCCACTTCTGACCTATTGTACCAGCCCCAGATGAGAGAGGATGGTGCAATTTTGGGAATGATGGCCAGGGGATCCGAAGTACTTGGAGAAAACCGGCTCCAGGGCAAGGGGGGGGGGGGGGGCGATGACGACGGCGCCAGCGACGCCCAACCCCGCCACCTGCGACCCACGACCCTGTGAGGCTCACCTAGTCTCCTACCAAATGGGTGCCGGGAGTAAAGGAACTGGGGCGTGAAGCTGATCACTCATTTTCATCTAGTGCCAAAGTGCCATATATTCATGGTGTGGTAATTAATTAAGGCCAGGGATAAATTTAGAGGCAGGCGGTAGCATAGTCGGTTGAGCTACTATGCTATGAGCTGGAGGGTCGCGGGTTCGAGTCCCGATGAGGTCACTGGATTTTTCAATTGTTCCAATCTCACCCTGTGATAGGGCTGCGCCATAGCTCAAGCGGTTAGTCGCTGGCTTCCCACCGCGGCGGCCCGGGTTCGATCCCGGGTCTGGTCAAGTGGGATTCTTGGTGGAGAAAGTGGCGCTGGAGCTGTTTTTTTCCGAGTACTTCGGTTTCCCCCGCCAATCTTCATTCCACCAAATTCTCCATCATAATCACCCGGGGCAGGTACAATAGGCCAAACAGTGGCCGCCGTGCCGAGTGGACCCAGTTGGACTCCACCCCCCACTTAGCGAAAATGGCCCTGTGGTCGACTAAACCTCTAACAGAAATGAGTACCACGAATCTTCCTGAAGGTACAAGACAGGCGGCCGGCGCGTAAGCCTGACAACCTCACCACCGTCTGAGCTGATTGTTTGGAAAATTTGGGAACCTCGACGTCTCACAACCCTATGGGTTTCCACGGCCCGTTACAGGAATAGCTTTAGTTTAGCCTTTTTACGGTTCATATATCCGCACCAAAATACGTACATTGAATACTCAAGAGAATAGACACGATATACTGAAACAGTAGAACTACTTCACGCAACGTATTAATGCTCGCCTGTTCCTTGCTGTGGAAATCCTGTGTAAGGACAATGATAAAACAGCACGCCTATAAAGTGTTTTGTATAACCTATGTAGAAGGAAATATATACCGTGGAATATGAATTAATTATGTATTTATTCTAGCTCAACTGACGGCTTTGCCAGTACCATCGAATGGTATGACGGTTGCCGTCTGATGAGTTTGCAATGTTAAATATAAAACTATGATCTATTCTGAAGCACAGGCGGGAAGTTGCCTTAATGGTTAAAAGGGAAAACATAAATTTTGAAGGCTCCTCAGATCACTGACTCTTCCTCTCTGCTTCCAAACAAATTCAGCCAGCACACAGTACGTTATCATTATAAGCAGGGTTTTGTTTCTGCTCGCTATCTTGTTTCCTCCTTTAACCTTTTCATCACAGTATTCTTCTCTGCCCTTTCGCACCTCTTCCTTTCCACTGAATTCATGAGGCCTCTGTTTTAATTATTTGTTTCTGTCAGCGTGATCATGCACGAGCAGACACCCTGAGTTATTAAGAGGATCTGGAGCCAGAGCCTGGTTCACAGCACCAAGCTTTACCCCAGGGGTGGGAGGCTCGAAATCTATGATACCATGTCTTGTTTATGTGTAGGTAAGAATGAAGAGACATTACTTTATAATTGACTTGCAAAGTTCGGGTTATCCACCTCAGTGTGAAACTCTGAGAAGCAGAATCAGTATCAGGATTGAATGTGGGTAGGGGTATTTATCTATTTTGTTTACTGATTTAATTTTTGTTACATTGTTATTCACTTCTGTTGTTATAGGTGTATTCCTTCTCTTGGTTTTGCCATATAATGCTACCTGTACTGAACTGGTGAAAATGAACATAAGATTTTCAATAGTAATTGCATTTCTTTAAGATATATTATTAATTTTTGCTATATAATCATATCCAATAGTGAACTGGAAGATGAATAGATACCAGATTTTCAGTATTCATTACATTTTTTTGTAAGATACATTACTTTTGCCATATAAACCTTTCCATTACTGAACTTGAAGATGAATAGATACCAGATTTTCAGTATTCATTACATTTTTTTAAGATATGTTACTTATTCCATAAAATCCTTTCCATTACTGAACTGGAATTTGAATAGATACCAAATTTTCAGTATCCATTATATTTCTTTAAGATATGTTATTATTTCTGCCATAGTATTCTGCCCAGTACTGAACTGGTGAAGATGAATATATCAGATTTCCTTATATCATTAAATTTAGTCTTAATCTTGTTGACAAGAGTGTATTTCACATTCTCGAATTCCATCATTCTAATGAAAATAATAATAAATGGGAACATGAGTATTGTTGCTTACAATACATGATTTATAATAATTAAATGTAACCAAAAATCTGTTCTGTATAGCTTTTGAGTGTAAGTTATGAGGAAATTATGGGGTTTAATATATGTATCTCTGACGGAAACAGAATTTTCTTGCAAGTTTCCCCACCTTCAGCTTTCCTAAATACAAGTATTCATGTATGTCACAGTTCACAATGTTCAGTGCCTTTGGTTAAAGAGGTGTTTCATGGGAAAGAAAGATTATGACTTTCCAGGCATTGGTGAGAAAACTTCTCCAGATAAATAATTTACAACCTAATCTCTTGTTCTCTAGAGCTGCAGAGGCTCTTATTCCGTTTTTTTTTTTTTTTGGAAAGGGTGGGGGACCAAGTTTAATAGCACTTCACTCAAATCCAACAAAAGGATATGGGTTAAGTGATATTGAATTTACTTATGGAGCTGAGCTCTTCTTGAGAACTCACCAAATGTTCAGCCTCTCAAAAATTTTCCAGCCTTTTATGGAGCCCAAAGTTTCATTACTGTGTTCACAAGAGCCCTCCACTGGTCCCTATCCTGAGCCAGATAAATCCAATCCATACCATACCATCCTATCTCTCTAGGATATATTTTAATATTGTCCACCCACCTGCACCTTGCTCTTCCCAGTAGTCTCTTTCCCTCTGACTTTCCCACCAATATCCTATATGCATTCCTCGCCTCCCCCATTCGTGCTCCATTCCCTGCCAACCTCATCCTCCTTGACTAGTGACATTGAACACAGTTCAGAAATAGAGATAGGTTAGGGGGAAAACCTCTGCAGTACAAGAGATCTGGTTGTAAAAAAATTTATTGCCATTCTAGCGAACAAAGACTTGGAGGGAGGGGGCATCAAAATAGTTGCTATGTTAGCATACCTTCTTACCGATTGTGCTCTCGGCCCTGTCGGTCATTTTAAATTTAGTTACTGTAGGATCTGTAGAGATGGCAGCAGCACTGAACGGTGGTGTCATGGCGGACATGTTGCCCACCAATAACATGGGAGTTTCACGGGGCTGCCCAGTACCTCTTACCCTATCCTATAAAATGAATTCTTCAGAGGCNCAAAACTCCGTTCGTTCGAATCCGGGTGCTCGGACGCCCGTCACGCCGCGCCCTCGGAGGCCTGCTGGCGACCAGCCGTCATCGGCCTCCCTCGACTGCCGGCCGTCTGCCGGTGGCGTGCGAGGCGTACCGCCCTCGAGCGGTTCGCTCCCTCCACTCCTCGCTCACTCTCTCTCCTCTCTCCCTCTCTCACGTTAATGATCCTTCCGCAGGTTCACCTACGGAAACATTAATCTTTGAGTATGTGCAAGATTTTTTGCGCTTAGGACTATAGGTCAGTTGGTGCTAGGTTTACTATCATGAAGGGATCCGCTGTATGTGGACTATTATTAAACAAACTTCTGCGAACGTCAAACATAAAGGATTACTAAGCGACCGGTGTTTAATATGGTGGTAAGCCTGAGCTGGCCGGACCATATTTAAATGACCGCTGTCGAAACTCGTTTAAATGTCCATTCCTGGTAGGGCGCTTAAACAATTTTAAGTATTGTGTTCAAAATAGCCGTCTTAACACAGTTTTTATGAGAAATGGAATTAGCTTTGTTTGTATCAGCTAAGAAAATAGTGTCGCATATTACAATGAAAGATCAGAAAAATTTAATACAAGAAGTTATACTCTGTTTTTCCAATGTTTCTTTTAATTTTGATGCGTGCTGAAAAATTGGTGTCCCAGTTCTTCACAGTTATTCTGAATTATAAATTCGTTTCTGTTTGTAACACTTGACAAATTTTAGCAGTCCCTGATGCTATAAAACAGATGGAAGCAATAAAATCATTTGGTTCTCTGCTGGAAAACCTTACATCTTTGTTACACTCTTCAGATTTTCGAATCTTTTAAATAATGACTGAAGAATGAAAGCATGGCTATTCAAGATATGGCTAGAGGGGTCCCTTCTTCAGTGCTAAAACCTTCCGTTATAGCTGCAAGAGATTATTGCCCTTTCTATGGGCGTGAGCACACAGATCGTGGCTGAGTTACAGAGAGCGATCTGTTTCTGTGAGTTCGTAGTGAAATCATTTCATTTCAGCCTATATATACATCAAGCAGATAACAAAAAAGGTATGTATTTAGATTATTACTATATATTTTTAACACATTAATCTGCAGAATCTGCAATAAACGTACAGGCTCGTGGATGAGTTTGGGCATAACTCATACGTATAC
>NW_019734967.1:0-1105 GCF_002891405.2 Cryptotermes secundus | reverse complement strand
AAAAAAACCTGAACACTCGAGACTATAACCTCATAGGAAGTCACTGAATGTCAACCGAGGCTTCCTATCACGCATCTATTTAAGCATTTAAGCCGAAGGTAAATCAGCGTGAGTTAACAAGAAAAAATGAAATAAAAACTTAGCGCCATCTGTGGAATAAAACCTGAACAGTCGAGACTAAAACATAATGAAAAGCCACGAAGTGTCAGCCCAACCTTGATATCACGCAGCTATTTAAGCACTTGGGACCAAGCACGAGTTAACAAGACAAAATGAAATAAGAACTTAGCGCCATCTGTGGAGTATAACCTGAACACTCTAAACTAAAACCTCATGGAAAGCCACGAAGTGTCAGCCCAACCTTGATATCACGCAGCTACACATACACGCGTGACCACAAAGCAGTTGATGTGACGTAACAAAACCGCATTTCAAAACTAGAACAAGAATACATAATTTTGCTAACGCTATGCAATATTGTTGCTGGAGAAAACTGCATAATGAGGAGCTTCATAACTTGTACTCTTCTCCAAGTATAATTAGTATGATCAAGTCAAGGAGGATGAGGTGGGTATGTCATGTATTACAGCTATTTTATCACCACGAATAGCGCTATTAGACAGGATGGGCGTGGGCTCAACAGCCAGTATATGAAGATGAGAAATCCTGTGTCATGTTCTATGGGAATATACTGTGACATATAAACCCACTGCTAACAGCTGTTGCTAAGGAACAGCTCTGCGGACATGCTGTTTCTCCAGCAATGAGAGAACACTGAATAATGGAAGAGACATTTTCTCTGCGGTCCGAGCCAGGGTTATATAATGAGGACTAGCAGTTCAGAATAAGGGCTGGGGAGAACTAGCAGCAATTTAGTAATCAGCCTGGACAGAGAGAGGATTTGTATATAGTGAAAAAGGAATAATTTTCAGTGACATGCTATATGTGCATACCTACACTTGACCCAGGCCAAGCACACTCATGAGCGACAAAGTCATCTTCTCATCAGAGAGGATGTTATATAATGACTATGACCGCAAGGATTCTGTTGAGTCTCAACGGGCTTGACATCAAAACAAAGTGACTGGTGGTAAACCGCCACTCA
>NW_019734966.1:741561-741824 GCF_002891405.2 Cryptotermes secundus | reverse complement strand
TACCATGCTTTAAGAAAGGCAGTATTACGGAAATATCTAGCTACCAGCCCGTTTCCTTGTTGACAGGGTTTTCTAAAATATTCAAGATACTAATATATAACACAATAATTCAGCATTAACAAACAATAATGTTATTGTAGATAATCAGTTTGGTTTCAGAAAGGGTGTGTCGACGCAAAAAGCTATTTTTACAGTTACTGATTATATTTATAAAGCATGGAACAATAAGGAGATGGTTGTGGGAATTTTTTGTTACCTCACTA
>NW_019734966.1:724454-740582 GCF_002891405.2 Cryptotermes secundus | reverse complement strand
GGCCAGATTTGTGGCAGTCGGGTGACTGGTTTTTCCATCATGACAATGCCCCTGCTCACACAGCCCTGTCTGTACGACAATTCTTGACCAAAAATGGTATGACCCCTGTTCCTCACCCTCCATACTCACCCGACCTTGCCCCATGCGACTTTTTTTTGTTTCCTCGAATGAAAAGAGACATGAAAGGAAAAAATGACGGAGGCGCTGTCAAGCATCTCAAAAGATGAATTTAGACAATGTTTTGAAAAATGGAATAAAAGACTAGACAAGTGTATTAGTGTAAGTGGAGAGTACTTTGAGGGGGATTGAAGGTTTGTGCTTAAAATTTGAATAAATAAGTTAAAAAAAATAAGTTTGGTTTCTTTGGGGTACCCCCTCGTAAGTAGGCAAGTGTTGAAAATGGCTTATTGTGCTTACTGTCAAGGTCAACTTAAATATGGTGTTATTTTCTGGTGCTCTTCTTCGTCATCAATGAAAAGAGTTTTTGTGGCTCAGAAAAGAGCAATTAGAGCAATGTTAATGATGAGGCCTAGAAGTTCTTGTAGAGAGGTTTTCAGAGAACTAGGGATAATTACAGTTCCCTGTTTGTTTATATATGCCGTGGTCATGTTTGTAATTGAAAACGAAAATAATTATCCTACAAATAATAGTGTACATAAAATTAACACTAGAGTACAAAATAGACTACACATCAGGTCAGCTAGACTATCCATTATACAAAAGGGAGTGCGTTATACATTGTTACGAGCCCCACACTCCGGCTGAACTTATTTCAATTCAATTCAATTTTATTTCATCCATGAATCATTATACATGATATGGGACAAGTCAAAGATTAATATTAATACTAATACTAAATAGTAATAAGAATATAATAATACAGAAATGGTATGCCAATTTATAATAAATGATGATGATGATGATGATGATAATAATAATAATAATAATATAGTAATACAGAGATAATAATATGACAGTATAATTAGTCTTGAAAACAGTTTCTGTGGTCTTAAGTCCTCCATATGTCCTATTGTACCTTTACTGGTGGTAATGCCTGTGGAGATTTGATGGAATGAGGAAAGCCTCGGGGATCTGGCAACACTGCCTTGGGAGACGCTTGGCAGCCCTGTATCCGCGGCCAACCCCTTACCGCCTGCGGGGGGGGCAAGCAGGAGCAGCAGGAGGGAAGGAGGGAACGTGTAGCGGTAGCCAGAGTAGGCAGCTTAGACGGCTTAGGCAGTGGTTAAGTGGTTAACGAGCGGTAACGAGCGTCGCGGTGTTGAAAGTAATTTTGTGAATTCAATTTGTAAGACGTTAAATTTAGTTCTTGGTTAGTAATATAACAGCGTTTGGAGATTATACAAATGAATTCCCGCCGTGTGAAAAATAGTATAAGTGCTCTTGAAAGGGATATTACTAATTATGAAGCGTTTTTGTCAAAAGTGATCAGAGGTAAAGTAGATAAATCTACTGCATGCAAGCCCGGCCATAATGGCCCAAGGTCTCTTCGTGGAAGATCAGTTACTCCACCTGCTTCTGCTTCATTAGAAATAAAATCACGTACTCGTAAAGATAATATTCAGCCTTTAAATACTGCAGACCACGTGCTGTCTGAAGAAGTTTTTGAAAATAATAACACAACAGTTGAAGTTAGAGTGACAACCAAGGCATCTACTGTAGGTAAGAGTAGGAAAAGACCAAGGGCCAGTGTATTAAATACTGCTCCTGAAACTGATCGAACTGTGGCAAGAGGTGAAATACAGAAGCAGTCAGATGTATTGTTTCAGCCTCCAGATCCCTCAAACTTTGAAAGGAATGTTCAGCATGAGAAGAAAAGTCATTTCCGTTCCAATCATAGACCCCTTCCTTGGGCACTCGTATTGAAGGATAAGAATAGTCCATGCATTATCCACAATGCAAAGCCTAAGGACGGTGAAGGTGTTAAACAAGAAAAATTACGTCGTAATCCCAGAAGACCCACACATAGCTTTAAGCGTTCAAACAAACACAAAGTTCCTGAATATTCTTTAAGCAGCAGCCTAAGTGATGATGCTTTAGATGGTCAGCAGTCACCTAATTATGTCAGTAAAAGCGTACAGTGCTGCTTGCCTGAAATTATAGTTGCTGATAACAATCAGAATGATTTCCTCCCTTCTAAGCTGCCGTCAAAATATAATGCCAGCGATGGTGGTGGTGATTTTTCCAGGTTCAATCCAGTAAGAACTTTAAATTTCTTGGTCAAGGAATTGCGTGGAAAATTGCAGAAAAGAGGTAAGTGAATTATATTTTTATCTGTTAGTATATAATTTCTATACATATTCTTTTCATGTACATAAAAGTTTAATGAAATAATAATAATAATTGTATGTTAATATAACGTGTCATAAACTCACTGTTCAGTAGAAGTTGTGTCTGTTTGCTTATGATACTCGGTAGATATCATGCCATCCTTTTGGAAGGCTGTTTCATTGTCACAGTGGACAAGAGATTAGGACCTTTCAGGCCCTTATAGAATTCTGTATCTAGTCTTGTTTCTCCCACTTGTCTGAACATATGTTATTGTCACTTGTGCTACAGATAAATGAATTGTTCAGCTACAACTCATAAGAAAAGCTAATGTTAAAATTTAAGGTTTCTTGTGTAAGGTGTGTAAAAATCAGATTTTATGAATTGTGTATGTTTTTGTGTGTGTTTGGAGGGGTGAATGGTTATTTCCAGTGACAAGTCTGTAATATGACAGTGAGTAGGACAAAGTCAAAAGTTTATTAGAAACATCGTTTTAGTGTCAGACAGTCAAAGAAAAGTAAGCATGTACTAGTGGAAATGTAGTTTATCATCAATATACCTAAAGATGAAAGTATAATAGTGTGAATGTATGAATATGTAGGAGTAGCAATAAATGAAAGGGTCATATTACAAGCAGCAATGCTGGTATGTAACAAATATACAAAAAGAAGTCGATGAAGAAATATCACACTGAATTGGAGACAACTGTCAAATGAGTTTCACATATCTTTGTGACTGTTATTATCAAGTAAGAAGAATAGCTGTGGAGAATGTTATGACTGCTCAGTAAATGAAATAGACAATTATGAAGCATCCGTTAGCATCATTCTGTCTGTCTGTACACTTTGAGATATGAATGGTAGAGTCCCCAGATGATGAGCCTAGAAGTATCCCAAACTTTTCCCTGCCCAAGGGAAAGGGATGTACTTGTAGTAAAGTCTTTTAGCAAAGGCAACAGGAGGTCATTGCCCGTTGTTAGGATATTTTACAACAAAAAATATACCTGAAGTTATTAAAAAAGAAGGTACTATTGTAACATGCTAAGTGAACTCTTAAATTATGATTGTTTTAACTTTTGTCTATTTTCTTTTAGTATGCATATTTTGGGTGGAGGGGTGTAAGGTTTATTCAGCCGTTATGTTTTATCGGTAATGAAATTTTTGTTTTCAGAGAAAGATGACAGTCTGCAGAGAATTATCACCGGCATGGAAGATGCTGTCATGAGGATTTCATCAGGAATAAATTGTGAGGAGGTGAATCAGACCAGTGATATTCCTACAAGAGATGAAAAAGTCACTACAAAGCCATATCAGATTGGTTTTGTTCCAGTAAAAACAGCAGATGCTTCGCATACGAAACCTGTTGTCATTCCTGGAATGAAAGTTATGGAACATAGTTTGTTCAGGCAGTTTGAACATTGTTTTCCACCGCTGCATGGACAGTATACAAACCAGGCAGACTTACGGTCATTTAAACCAATAGAGCCTGCAAAAGAAATTATTTCTGACACACAGACAGAACAAACACAACTTGAAGTTAAATGTGCAAGACTGGAAGTTGAATGTAACCAGCTGAAAAAGGAGAGAGATTCTCTAAATGAGTAAATAGTACATTGCTTAGTAATTATATATAAAATTATTTTCACCTTTGAAAAACATTACTTACTATACGGAATGAAATGAATATTGTGCACAGGCTCTCCATACTGTTATTCCTTCTTTAAAAAAAAGAGTCATTAATGTTGTACAACGTATGTTCTGTGACATTAGTTTTTAAGACACTTGTCACCATCAGATGATCAAATCATGGGCACCTTGTAATTACAATAGGTATTCAAAATAGCCTTTGTCCAATTCAAGGCAGATGGCAGTGTGGTGCAAGACATTCCCTTGAACATGCCTTAACATGTTGATGTTGACCATTGTCACAGCTGTGTGAAGTCTTGCAATGAGATCTTTGGGAGACCTGGGAGGGACTGCATAAGCATGCTCCTTTAAGTGTACCCACAGGAAAAGATGCATTAGAGTTACATCCAGTGACCAAAGAGGCCATGTAGTCAGCCCTCAAAGGTTACATTACCTTCCTGGATAAGTTGCATTCAACCACTTCTGAATAGCTTTCCTATAGTGTGCTGGAGTACTCATGCTGAGACCACAACCTCTGGCTTGCCGCTAGGAGCACATACCTTAGTAAAACAGTTTCCAGATATTCATGATATTGTTAAACAGTGAGCCTGTCAGGTAGCAGAAGGGGCCCACAACAGTGCCCCTGAAATTACCCTCCCAAGTGCTGGCACTGAAACCCATGTTTGCAGATTGCATGGGAATTATCCCATATACAGAGGTAACTGTTGTGGGCGTTGATCACACCCTAATGCATGAAACATGCTTCATTTTCCTAGATAATGTTATGTAGGGAGAGTTCATGCATAGTGTGGTGATGTCATAGACATTCGGAAAACTGCATCCACAGGGGATGATCATTTGGAAACAGATGTGCTCTGCAAGTAAGTGATATGGTACTTTGAGGACCCTGAGTTGTGATAGTCTCACTTCCTGTGAGATCACGTGAGCTTCTCCATGGCTGCAGTTATGACATCTTCATTGGCTGGTTGTGGCTGGCAGAAATTGTGGCCTGTATGATGTTAAAAATACAGCGTTGCTCTTATGATAGCAACAATTTAATAATAATTCAATTCAATTCAATTCAATGCTTTATTTATTTACGTGCCGAACTCAACAGCGGAGGCCAATTACAGAGTCAGCACGGAAAATATAAAACAACAAACAACAGACAATAATAAAAATCAAGACAATACACACATAGATAATAACAGGTCAAAAACGTTAAGTATTTGGAAAATTAAAAACAATTAACAGCAAAAAACTAATTGCATACTTAGCTCAAAAGCCAGTGACAAGTTAAAAAGCAGTGCAAATAGTAAAAAACAACCAAAAGTAAAAAAATTATCAAACTAAACAATTCAAACTTAAACTATATTTACTAAAAATGTCTACAAGTTCGCAAACAAAATTTGCAGCAACAACACATCTAGCTGTGGGACAGCGACTGAAAGAACAGCTAAATGTAGAAAAATTTCGAATGTTCCGAGAAGGAACCCGCAAACCGACCGCATCAAGGACAGAGGAGCAATATGTTGTGCCTCTAAAAACATTTATTAAAAACAAAGCATCAATATGACGCCGTCTGACATCCAAGGTTTGCAGATTTAGTTTATCCAAAATACTAAAATAATGATAATCTATATCTTTAAAAAATCTATTATGACAGAGAGCTGCAAATTTTCTTTGTATACGCTCAAGTTTGTTGGAGTCAGTATTCGTTATCGAATTCCAAACAACAGAAGCGTACTCCAGTTTGGATCTGATTAAAGCAGTATACAGCATCAAAAGACTGTCTAAGGTAGAGAAGGAAAACGTAATGGTGCGAATTAATCCTAGTAATTTCATAGTTTGTGAAAATAAAATATCTACATGTTGATGAAAGTGAAGCTTTGAATCGATAAGTACTCCAAGATCCTTAATACTATCAGTTCGCAAAATAAAAAAATTTCCGAGTCTGTATTGATATTTCAAAACAGTAGTTTTCCTGGAAAAGGAAATAACATTGGTTTTACTAAGGTTCGGTTTCATTAAGTTTACCGAACACCAATCTTGTACCCGTTCAATATCCGACTGTAGAAGAAGACAGTCATTAAGTGTTTTGATAGCTCTATAAACTTTAAAATCATCAGCAAAAAGTAAACAACTGGAGTGATTAATGACTTCAGGCAAATCATTAATAAAAATATTAAAAAGCAGAGGCCCTAAAACAGAACCTTGAGGAACGCCAGAAAGAACAATAAAAGGAGTAGAAAATAGGCCTAAAAAACGAACACAAGACTCTCTGTCTGTTAAATAACTGCGTAACCAGTTTACATAACCAGAAGATAATCCATAATTGTTGAGCTTATAAAGAAGCAAGGTATGGGATACAGTATCAAATGCATTACTAAAATCAAAATAAATAGAGTCAACTTGGCCTTGCGTACAAACTAAGGGGGAAACAAAGTCGAGAAAAGTGACTAAATTAGTAGTGGTAGATTTAGATTTTATAAAACCATGCTGAAAAGGGCTAAGTTTAGATTTAAAAAATTGATAAATGTGGTCATGTATAATAAATTCAAATACTTTAGAAAAATTGTTAAGAATAGCAATAGGCCTATAATTTCTAACTGAAGAAGTTTTACCTTTTTTAAAAACGGGAACAATGATTGCTTGCTTCCACAATTTGGGGAAAGAATTCTGAGACAGGCTAAGATTAAAGATATATCTAAGTACAGGTACTAAAATTTCAGAACAGCCCTTAATGACAAAATTCGGTATACCATCAGTACCAACCGATTTCGTCGGTCGCAGCCGTTTTATAGCGTTTTGTACATCACGATTGGAAATATAAGCTAAGGGTAAATTATCCGTACAAAGTTTATCAAGAGAAAGTGTGTCAATACCAAGAGTACTTCTATTAAAAACCGACTGAAAGTGTTTAGAAAAGGACTCAACAATATCGTGAGGTTCATTTAAAAGAACACCATCATCATCAAGATAAGTTAAATCATTATACTTTTTCCTATGTTGAGACACATACTTCCAAAATTGTTGCGGATTAGATTTTAAATTTTGGTCGACAGATAAGAGCCAAAGATGTTTATCGGACTTTATTGTTCTTTTTACTAGTTTCCGATAAAAAGAAAATCTATCATATAAACGATCAGTCTTGTGCTTCTTGTAGCGTCTATAAAAATAATTCTTCCTTTTAACATAAGCTATAAGCCTACCAGAAAACCAGATAGGGTATTTACGCTTCTTAACCCAACCAGAAGGAACAGCTAGGTTAATGGCTTGCATTACAGCAATATTTAGTTGATCAACGGCAGCATCAACAGACGTTTCATTGTACAGCGCAGACCAATCATAGGTGAATAGGGCATTATAAAGTAATGCATAGTCCCCTGCAGAATATAATTTACAAGGAGTACTAAAATTTTGGTTACTTTGCCGAAGTGGAATTTTACAATCAATAATAAAAGGGGGGTGAAAAGGGTCAGGATGAACAAGTCCTTGATCAACAGAAATCAATGAAAAGTTACCAAAATTCGAAAATACAAGATCAAGCAAATTAAGTCCATTAACCGGATGATTATATTGACTAAAACCAAGATAACAAACGGCTGAGTAAATCACATCTCCACGAAGTTTGGTATAAAAATGACTGGTTGGTGAAGGAAAACCATTATCCCAATCATAGCCAGGAACATTAAAATCACCAAGCAAAAGTACCCGATAATTTAAAGTATCTAAAGAATTTTCTAAAAAATTGAAATAATTATTAATAATATCAACCTTAATATCAGGTGCAAAATAGTGATTGCCAATGAGCAAGTTACGGCCATCAGATAATGTAGCCTCAACCCAAACAGATTCGTGAAAAAATTCAAGGTCGGGTCTGCGTTTGATGCCGAAAACAGTGTCTGAAACAGCCGTCAAAACACCACCACCACGCAACTTGTCAATGCAGTCTCTATCAGAACGATATACAGTATACGTTCCAGGAAAAAAATCTTGAGTGGAAAAAGATTCATTTAACCACGTTTCAGTTAAACATATAATTTCATAATCAAAGGAGCACACAGTGTTAAATATTTCAGTAGATTTGGTGCGAAGACCTCTTACATTTTGATAAAAAATTTCTAAATTGCCATTGCCCACGCGTAAACTACCACAATGAGGGGTAAAGGGGGAGGCAGCCATTACATATTACTTCCGTAGCTGCCTCCACTAGCCTCCTCACCTATTAAGATCATGTCATTATTGTTGATGGTCCGGGAGGGCGGAGAGGTGACTGGACTGCCTAGATCCACCTGACTACAAGCCTTAGAAATTGATCGGCCACCAGTAACAGGGGTACTGGGGGAGTACATCTGATCAGGTTTAAGTTTACCGTAAAAGGGGGCAATCAAGCACCCTGTAGGCCAAACACCAGTATTATTGATAAGTGGAAATTCATCTTCAAGAACTAAAACATGATAAGAAGAATAAGTATTAAATTTAGTTTTCAGTCTGGTGCAAATCAATTTCTTTAAGCTCAATTGCTCCTTTAAAGACTTTTCAACGTCAGCAGCTGAAACCTCTGGACAGAATCTGGAAACAAAGAGAGCTTTGGTTCTTTCTTTTTTAACAACAATAGGCAAGGACGCAGAGTTTCGTACCCCTATAAGGGGTTGACATATAGGTTTGATTGTATTATTCACAGAGACTGCGATAGGTTTCTTTTTACGGACAACAGGCACAAATCCCTTGGAATAATAATAATAATAATAATAATAAAGTATTTTGAGTTCTAAAAGGAGAAAAAACACAATTTAGGTATTTGAGATCAGCGTGCTGAGGAGAATATTTGGGACCGGGACAGAATAACAGGAGGATATAGAGAGTTGCAGAATGAACAGCTTCACCAAATGTTATCCGGGTGATGAAGATTGTGTTAGGTAGGACATGCAGAATGGATGGACATGTGAGAAATGGCCACAGAATTTTAGTTGAAAATCTTGAAGGGAAGAAGCTGTTTGGGAGACTAGATGTAGATTGTAGAATATTATTAAAATGGACTTTATGTAGCATAATACATCCTCCATATATTATTCAAGACATTTTTATTTCATGTATTTGAAAAAATGGGGAATAATGCTTTATGCAGTGTAATACCTTTATTGTTGGTAACTAGATCTGTGTGTACTGTATACTGATGAATATGAAGAGATTATGTATGTTGATGTAAAAACTGCATCAAACACATTTTGAGAAGTGAACTGAAACTTTCACCCATTTGTTTTTGACATAATAAAATGTGTGTTCCATTTTTTGCTCTCAATTTGTTACAGGAAAATATCAAGTGCAAAAGAGGAGGTAGAAGGAATGGCTAAAAAAGAAAAAGATTACCTTACAACCATCAGCTGCCTTAGGACAAATCTGGAAAATATGATGAAAAAAACTGAAGAGCATGCAAGCACTGTAGCTGAGTTGGCTGCAAGGAATGCCCAATTGAAAGAGGAAAATAAGGTAACCATAACAACCAGTACATAGCAAATATTTGGATAATTGTTAAAAAGAATGAACAGGTTAGTCTGGCGATAATCTCAACTTGTGTTAAAGGGGTGCTCAGTTTGAATCTCAGCCAAGGTACCTGCTATCCTGACTGAAGTTTTTGATGGGTTTCCTCAATCCATGCAGGAAAACACCAGGATAATATCTCAGTTAGGCCACAGTACACTTCCTTCCAAATCTTTCTCAGTTCATCAAATAGGAAATTGTTAGTTTTATCCAGATCATCAGAAATTAAACACTAATCCACATAAATTTGAAATTGTTGCAAAATGGTTTGGGAACTTTGATGACTAAAATTCTGTTTCATCTTGTCGAACTACTTGAGCCATTGATGCATCATTACCTCTCCGGCTTCTGTGTATTTGACACGTTGAAATACTTTGGTTGAAAAATCTAAAGAGGTGACACTTTGGAGCCTAAATATAGACAGAAGGATAATATTGTCATGTATTCAAGGTTAGTGTGACTAATGATAATGGGTTCTGGGTTTGATGATTGGGTTTATTGGCACTTATTTATGAGGGTTGTACTGAAAGTCATGAGCAACAATTTTTTGTAAAGTAACATGCTTTATTATTGACAAACCAAATATACCACCTCAATCTACAGACCTTTCTTTATTTTTCCACATGATCGCCACTTTGTACACATTTCTCCCAGCATTCTGGGAGTTTGAAAATTCCCCTTCTGTAAAATTCCGTTCCAGCCATCCAAAGACACTGACGTAGTGCTTTCTGAATTGCCTCCCTTGTCTCAAAACGTCCACGCAGCTGATACTTCACAAATCCAAAAAGATGGTAGTCGGAGGGTGCCAGATCAGGGCTATAGGAGGGGCGTGGAAGAACTTCCCACCTCATCTTTGCAATTGCTTCCAATGTGAGGCGAGCGTTGTGGGGGTGAGCATTGTCATGCAGGATGATGATGTTTCATCCCGGACGTTTATCGTGCAATGCACGACGGAGCTTGTGCAGCATCTGGACATAACGAGCAGCATTGATGGTTTGCCCAGGTTCCAGGAATTCGGCCAGAATAAAGCCCTCTGCATCCCAGAGGAGCCCAGATTAGAGCAAATAGCAAACAGTCATGCTGAAATGGTTAGCATGTTCGCTTCATATTTGAGAGGCCCCACATTTAGAGGTCAGGTATACTGATTGAAGTTTTTCTTGATTTTCTCCAGCCTTCCCAGGCGTATCATGCTATTGGAGGGGGACACAATTCTTTGATGCTCCTGCAAAGTAATCTTGCTGCTCATTTTTAATGGCATGTCATATGTCCTTAGCCCTTTCTGTGCCCCTACATTCTGTTGAGTATTTTTGTAATGGTTCTTAGCAGTCGGACTCTTAATATTTCAGCATGTTAACTTTTTTTTTATTGCTAGTGCGGTTGGATTAAGTGCCTAGTACTGCGGCCACTTCTGGCCTATTGTACCAGCCCCAGATGATAGGTGAGGATGATTGTGGAGCAATTGGTGGAATGAAGACTGGCAGGGGAAACCTAAGTACTCTGAGAAAACCTGCTCCAGCACCAGTTTGTCCACCACAAATCCCACCTGTCCAGACCCGGGATCGAACCCGGGCCGCTGCTGTGGGAAGCCAGCACCTAACCGCTTGAGCTATGTCGTGGCTCAGCTTGTTAACTTAGTATGAAATGTGAATGAATATGACATTAGTTTTTGTTTCAGGCATTGCTTCCATTGCATGATGCTGAAGCTGTTCTAGCAAGGCGCCTTGAAGACCTTCGCAAGAAGGAAGAAAATCTCCAGCAGCATCTCCAGATAATGAAGCTTGAGCATGAGAAATTTGATATCCTTATGGCCAGAAAGAATAGGGAAGTGAAAAAACTGAAACAAGAACTCAGGTAAATGAACAAATCTATCCATTTCCTTTGTCCATTCATATCAGCTTTTGCCCCAATGAAACAGCAGCTTAATACTTCTGAAATTTTTTTTTATCCTGCAGGATTGGCTTATATCCAAACGTTTTTTGATTGAGTACTTTAGTTGCTCATTTTCTTTCAAAATTCAGTTTTATTTGTTCATGGTTGATAGTCTTCTATTCCAGAGCAAGGCATTTTTGACTAAGAGACTGTATCCACCTCAGCTTGAAACTTATTAAAAGGTGGATTAATGTCGTGACACAATGGCTGAAAGCCAGAAGATGCAGTCGTTGCTAGCTAACAGCCAATAAACACTTGGGCCATTGCTATGCAACAGTTAGTAAACAACAACAACAACAACACGGTATTTTCTATGCAGTCCATTCCGAGGCTATATAATGACCAATGGAACAGATCCTATTACCAGTCCAAACCCTTTGTCTATTCACTAACATGTGACAGTGAGTTAATCCTAGAATATAGCTTCATGAAATCAATGGTAAATTGCAAGTAATAATACAGGAATCCTGTCTGTTATATTCCATCTGATTTCATAGAAATTCATGCCATATTAGAAGAAGTAAAAATACAGGTTACGGTGGAATTTTCTACACATTGCATTAATGAGCCAGTTTTATGCTCATGAAATAATGATCTTAACCATATCACTGAAGAAATTCCTGAAAGTTTCTGACAAGTTAAAACGATATTTATTGTATTGCTGTCAACACACCACTCTTTCCTCCAGCTGGAGCTGCTGTGTAGGAAGACATGTTTTGGCATGTGTGCCATCTTCATGTTCAGATTTTAGTCACAATTATTGCAACATGTGTTTGGCATAAGTTGTCATACAAGTCGAGTGGATGCACTGGTGCATTATACATTGAATACTGTAATGGTTGGCTTTGTATCTACTGGTTAACATAGCAGTTATTGTGCTGAAGTTATACACATTGAATGTTTTATGTGAATGAGCAGCATTGTCTGTGAACTTCATATGTTTCCTTGTTCTGTTGTTCTTGGGTGGCTTGGCCTGAGTTCCTGTTGATGCTGTTATTTGTGCAGAGTGAGGGTGTGTGTTTGTTGGTTTCACAGTTATTCTTACTCGATAGGCCAGTTTCCTTTAACACATCTGAAAAGTTCCTATGTTCATAGAAGTATTTTTTTATATGCAATAAGTATACTTAAATGTCTGTTGTTGCTGGATTGTGCAGTACCTAGGAAGTGGCTTTCTGTGTGAGAGTATTATGGCTGGGCGATGTTGGAAGTAGAGGAAGGGCAAGCCTAACTGTTAATTGTGTGGGAAGTACATTTGTATGTGTAGAGTTTCAAACATTTTGTTGGTTGTGTCATTAATTTGTGTTCCCAGTTGGCTGTTACTATATATATGTAGTGCCTTCCTGACATGTTCGTACATGGTTGGTCCTTTACTGCCATTTTAAAGATGGGCAAGGTTTATTCTGTGGTCCCATATCTGTGTCCTATATGCTGGGGATACTTTGAGTTGTGTGGGGAAGGTAATAAAATGAGATTAAAATAATTATGGACCCCATTCTGTAGAGGCCTTCTCCAAAGGTACATTTCCCAGTGGAGTCTAAACCTAATGCATTCCTGTTTCTTTCCCCATAAGCTCTACTATTGTGACTAATGGCATTAGTTGTACATCACAAATGGGTGTATTATTTTTTCTGAAAAATTAATAAGAGGCATATGCAGATAGAGTTTCCTCAGATGCAGTGAGTTGAAGTCATCAGTAAATTGAAAATATTGCTATGAGAATCCTATCTGTTGGTGCTACCTGATTTCCTTGAAAACCATTCCCTATTCAAAGTAAAAGGCTGTTCACTCATTTGTGACTTGCAACATGACTTATATGCATGTAGTGTGTTAACACTCAACAGTCTTTTCAAAGGTGGCAAAAGTTAGGGAGAGGCTGGCAGTAAATAGACAGACAATGCACAGATTTCATATGGAGAGGTTCAATCTCAAGAAATTAAAAGACATAGAGGGTAAAGAGCAGTATCAGATTGAAATCTCACATAGGTCCACAGCTTGGGAAACTATCAGAATATCATATGTCAGCCAGAGAGAGTCTAGGTTATTATGAATTGGAGAAAATAAGCCATGGTTTGATGAAAGATACTCAAAATTGTTAGATCAATGGAAACAAGCAAAATTGCAGTGATCACAGGATCCAAACAAAAAAAATGGGGATAATCTAGACAATATAAGATGTGAAGCCAGCAGGAATTTCAGGAATAAAAAGAGGGAATATCTGAAAGACAAAATTGATCAGCTTGCAATGAACAGTAAGAACAAGAACATGTAGAGATCTGTATTATAAAGTAATAAATGACTTAGGAGAGATTACCAATCTACAAGTAACTTAGTGATGGATGAGAAAGGTGATCTGCTTGCAATTCCTACAATATTTTGAATAGGTGGAAGAACTACTTCTCTCAGTTATTTAATGTACGTAGGGTCAGTGATGTTAGGCAGATATAAATACATAGAGCTGAGTCATTAGTACCTGATCCTAGCTGTTTTGGGTTGAATTCCTATTGCAAAGTTGAAAAAGTATAAATTGCCAGGTAGTGATCAAATTCTGGCAGAACTGATTCAAGCAGGGGGTGAAATATTATGTTCTGAGATCCATAAGCTAATTAATTCTATTTGGAATATGGGAGACTTGTCTGATCACTGGAAGATGTCTATTATTGTACCAAATCACAAGAGGGGTAATAAAATGACTGATGTAATTATCATGGGATATCACTGCTATCAACTTCCTATAACATTTTATCTGACATTCTTCTGTTAAGGTTAAGTCCATATATAGATGAAATTATTGGGGATCACCAGTGTGGGTTTCAACCTAACAGATCAAGAACTGATCAGATCTTTTGCATTCATCAAATATTGGAGAAAAAATGGGAGTACAATGAGACAGTACATCAGCTGTCCATAGACTTCAAGAAAGTCTATGATTCAGTTAGGAAGGGAAGTTAGGTTGATTAGAATGTGTTTAAATGAAGCTTATAGTAAAATCCATATAAGTAAACTTTTGTATGATAAATTTCTTATCCAAAATGGTCTAAAACAAGGAGATGCTTTATTGCCGTTGCTTTTCAACTTTGCTGTAGAATATGCCATTAGGAAGGTCCAGGAAAATCAGGTGGAATGAAATTAAATTGGACATGTAAGCTGTTGTTCTGTGCTGATGTATGAATGTATAAAGGATGGGCCTTCTCGGCCCTTGCACCGTGACCTACAGTGGTCTGTTGTGCTTTATGCTGATATAAGTAAATCTACTGGATGATAACATAGATAGCATAAAGAAAAACACCAACTTTTTAATTGACACTAGTGAGGAGATTGGCCCAGAAGTAAATGCAGAGAAAACTAAATATATGTTGATATCTTGTCCCCAGAATGCAGTGAAAAATCATGACACAAAGATAGCTAATAGATCCCTTGAAAATATGGCACAGTTGTGTGTATTTCATTTAGGAGGAACTTTAAGGGAAATTGAATTTGTGTAATGCTTCTTACAATTCAGTCCAGAAACTTTTGTCTTCTTGTCTTCTGTGTAAAAATATAAAAAACTAGTATATTCAAAACTATAAATTTGCCTGTGGCTCTGTATGGGTGTGAAACTTGTTCACTGACATTAAAGGAAACAAAGACTGAGGGTGTTGAGAATATTTGGGCCAAAGAGAGATGAAGTGACAGGAGGTTGGAAAAAACTGCATAATGAGGAGCTTCATAACTTGGACTCTTCCCCAAGTATAATTAGAATGATCAAGTCATGGAGGATGAACTGGACAGGGCATGTAGCATGAATGGGAGAGAGGAGGAATCCATATAGGATTTTTGTGGAAAAGTCAGAAGAAAAGAGACCAGTAAGAATAGCAAGACATAGTTGGATGAATAGCATTAAAACAGATCTTATGTAGGATATTGTTGAATGGGCTGGATTGATCTGGCTTGGGATAGGGACCAGTGGAGGTCTCTTGTGAACACGTTAATGAACCTTTGGGTTGTATAAAATGTTGGGAAATTCTTTAGTAGCTAAACAACTGGCAGCTTCTCAAGAAGGGAGCTCCATGGAGTTAGTTAGTTAACCTAGATTTGGGTAATTTCAGAGCTTTCACCAACTGTTACAAAGTCTGACTTTGCATCCCACTTCTTCCATCTGTGCAAAGACAGTTAATATTCACTTGTCTTCTCATCTTTATTGTGACTACATGTTTTGGCCTAACTGGCCATTGTCACATGTACAGACTGTTGTAATGAAGGAATCTGCTGCTCACTGTTGTACTGTTCTGCTTTTCTTATGTAGTTGCCTCAGACTAATTCTAGTTTATGTAAGTTAATGAGCTGATGCCATGCATGTGTTTGGTTTATCTGTAATATGTCATTGGTTGTATTAGAGTTTTATTTTAAGGCACATATTAATATATGTTCAGTCTCTGTATTATGGCTGACCACCAAACAGCAAGCTACCACTCCAACAAAAACATTCAGGGCAGCCATACACAAAACCAAAGATGAATCAACAAACCATGAAAACCATAAGTAACATCAGATATGCAGGGGCTGAATATACATAAATACTTGTATGTACCTTAAAATGAAACTCTAATATAACCAATGACATATTACAGATAAACCAAACACATGCATGGCATCAGCTCATTAACTTACATAAACTAGAATTAGTCTGAGGCAACTACATAAGAAAAGCAGAACAGTACAACAGTGAGCAGCAGATTCCTTCATTACAACAGTCTGTACATGTGAC
>NW_019734966.1:693255-722340 GCF_002891405.2 Cryptotermes secundus | reverse complement strand
GCTGAGGGGTGGGAGGGGAGCGCTGACTCCCCCACCGCGTCACTGCTGGTGTGGGGGGGGGCTCAGATTTCGCAACATGTCACAATATAGTGACAAAAAAGATGAGGAAACAAGTGAATATTAACTGCCATTGCAGAGGTGGAAAAAGTGGAACACAAAGTCAGATCTACACAGTGCAACAACATGCTGCAATATAATAATATTAACTGTAACAGCATGTTTATATACAGAATCTCCCAGAATTAAGTACAAAAAATTAAAGATTTAGTATTGTTGCCCAAAACAGTGAAAATAGTTTATATAAACATGGGTCCTAACAAGATAGAAGAAATATGTTAGAGGAGAGGGGAGGGGAAGAAAAGAGAGAAGGATAGGCTAAAGGAAGAGGAGAGAAGAGGGAAAGTGTGAGACAGGAGCGAACAGAGAGAGAAAAACAAGAGGAGAGAAGCAGCAAGATAGAGTGGAAGATAAGAGAGAAGTGGAAGAGGGGAGAAGAGAAAGGGAAAGTGAACTAAAACTGAGATGCTATAATCCACGTTGATTACGACACAGTTTGTCAATCTCTATGGATAGACCCCCCCCCCCACGCACACACATCTTAGAAATGACATGGAAAGTTGCCTGATGGGGCACCTCAAGGTCAGTAGATACATACCCAGCAAGGTGCTGCTGCAGAGTGCGCCTCAGAAGAACGCTAAGACAGAAAGAAAGTCTGTTTGTCCTCTGTGTGTTGTTCCTGTACATCCTGGAGGCTGATACATGTAGTGTCATATTGTCAAGGACCACGAAACATAATGTGATTTCTTTCTGAGACATTTCTGAAATACAGATATTAGCATACTTTTCCTGTTTTGATAATATAAATGGAGGCTTATGAGATCACCTTGCTCTCTGTGTTTGTGTATCCTCTGCTTCTGTTGTGAAGCAGTGAATACATGTGTAACAGTAGAAGAATTGTTGACATGTTGTTTTGTGTGTAGTCCATGCCATATCAAAGAAAAGCAGGCAGTTTTTACTTTATTGCTAGTGGGGTGGGACTAAGTCGTTTGTACTGCGGCCACGTTTGGCCTATTGTACCCGCCCCAGATGATAGGTGAGGGTGATTGTGGAGCAATCGGTGGAATGAAGATTGGCAGGGAAAACCGAAGTACTCTGAGAAAACCTGTCCCAGTGCCACTTTGTCCACCACACATCCCACTTGACCAGGCACAGGCTCAAACCCGGGCAGCTGCGGTGGGAAGCCAGTGACTAACTGCTTGAGCTATGGCATGGCCAAGCAGGCAGTTAGTTCTTCCCAGAACATCTTGATTTTTCTTCAGACATTGCAGAAAAACCAATCCTGTAGTGAACTGGGACAAAGCAGTTGAAGCTGCTTCTCTGGAATTTTTATGCAGGGACAGGAAACAGCGTTATCCATGTGGTGTGAAGAGTGGAAACTGAGTGACTGGTTTGGATGGGGGAGGTATTCATTGTAATGAGGACATCATGTGTTACCTGAGAGGAGAACATAGTTTGAGGGTGTTTGAGAACAGATTGCGAAGGAAAATATTGAGGCCTGAGAGAGGGGATGGTAATTAATAGGAGGGTGAAGAAAAGTTTATAAATTGGTACTGTAGACCAAATTTTATTCAGGTGATAGAATCAAGGTGGATAGGAGGTGAGTGAAATCTAGCATGGATGAGGATGAAACATAAGTAAAACATTTTTGGTAGAAATTTAAAAGGAAGAGAATCTTTAAGGGACATAGGCATGAATATAAGGACAACAACCAGATAAATATTAAGGAAATATATTGTGATGGTGTCAACTGGATTCATGTGGCCCAGGCTAATGTTCAGTGGCCTACTATTGTGAATGTGGGACAGAAAGACTACATTCTGTGAAAGGTGGAGTGTTTCTTGACCAGCTGTGCAGCTGTTAGTTACCATAGCAGAATCTCATGGTTATGTTACTTCCCCAGTAACCTAAGATCATGTTTTTAATTCCCTTTGTGCCTCCTGTCTGTGACTTGAAGGGCCAGGAAGCCTTGGCTGAAAAGACAACTTGTACTTATCTTTTATCAACATATAAATTTGATTCTCACTTTGGAGAAGCTTTCCGCTAAATGTTGAGGGTAGTTTAAAATTGTATTAGCTGAATTTTTTAAGGTTGCTGTCACCTCAGCATAGGTCTACTTTACAGTGATTGGGTTGTACAAATACTTAAGGGCTAATGTTCTAGTTTAATGCAGAGTAATCAGAACTGTGTCAGTAACCTGCCTAAATCATTCCTCCACCCACATCACTGATCTGAACATACTACCATGCAGGCAAGAATTTAGTTGGGAGATAACATAGATGCCATAAAGAAAAACAAAAAACTCTGACTGAAGCTAGTAAGGAGGTTGGTCTAAAAGTAAGTGCAGAGAACTCTAAGCATGTGTTGCTGTCTCAAAATGTAGGGAAAAATCATAACATAAAGATAAGTAATAGATTCTGAAAATGTGGCCCAGTTCAGATATTTTGGAATGACAGTAACAGATCAAAATTTAATTCAGGAGGAAATTAAGAGGAGATTGAATTTGGTTAATGCTTCCTACCATTTAGTCCACAGCCTTTTGTCTTCTTGCCTGCTCTCTCAAAACAACAATTAAAATATTCAGAACTAGTTTTGTCTATAGTTTTGTATGGGTTTGAAACTTGGTTTCTGACATTAAGGGAAGAACATAGACTTAGTGTATCTTAGAACAGGGCACTGAAGAGAATATTTGGACCAAAGAGGGATAAAGTGACAAAGAGGTTGGAGAAAACTGCATAACGAGCAGCTTCATAACTCTTACTCTTCACCAAGTATAAATAGAATGACCAAGGAGAGGAGTGTGAAATGGGCAGGGCATATAGCACAAATGGTTCAGAAGAGGAAGGTTGGAAAACTGTTAAATGTGGAGTGCTGCAGGGATCAATATTGGGTCCCTTGCTGTTTCTGTTGTATATTAATGATTTATCAAACCCTGTGATTTCAGTCCGCAAGTGAACCATACCTACTGAGCGACTGAAGCTTGTCAGTGAAGTTTAGTGTCAACTATGTTGCGGATAGAAAACTAAAGTGTTAAAATTTGAAACAATTAATTATGGAAATATGCCAATGAAATTGCAGTATAAAAATGAGGTATTATATGATGCAATGAATATCAAACTTTTGGGACTTGAAATAGATAAATTTTTAAACTGGAAAAAACACATTAAATTAATGTTACCCAGATTGGGCAAGGCATGCTTTGCATTAAGAAATATGAAATTGTGCAGTAATATTGAAACATTTAGGATTATATATCATGCATATTTTTGTTCAGTCATGAAGTATGGGATAGTTTTCTGGGGTAACTCACCAGATGCTAAGAAGATTTTTCTCTTACTGAAGAGAACTGTTAGGGTGATGATGGGATTGAAACAAAGAGATACATGCAGGCCAGTATTCAAAAACTAAACATATTAACATTGGCCTCCCAATATACGAATATATTATCTTTGATAATTTTTATGACAAGTAATCTTAAGTATTTTATTTTTCAATTCAATTCAGTTTATTTTTTGTTCATCAACTCTACATTTGGCAATGGCACCACCAGATATAGAACACGTCCAAGCCCTAGTTACAATAAAATCAATCCAGAGGACAACGTCATTAAGATATTACGTTGCAATAACTGATGATACAATGCTATAACTAAACACAGCATGCATATAACACTCGGACTGCAACTTATCATCATAACAAAATACATATCAACATTGTCAATAACAGAGCAAAATCATATCCAAA
Source organism: Cryptotermes secundus (assembly GCF_002891405.2). Taxonomy (NCBI): domain Eukaryota; kingdom Metazoa; phylum Arthropoda; class Insecta; order Blattodea; family Kalotermitidae; genus Cryptotermes; species Cryptotermes secundus. The sequence continues at coordinate 718,539 of NW_019734966.1, read as the reverse complement.
GAGTTATGGGCATCTTACAATAAAAATTTAAAAAATGACTAGTGTAGTTTTATTTATCAGTGATTAGCACAAACATCCCTTATTTTCCATTCATAACACTCACCTAAAAAATAAAAAGAGCCCACCTACAATTAAATAATTAAATACAACATGCATGTAACTTGCACTGCAACTTATTATCACAATAAAATACATATTAACATTGTCTATTACAGAGTAAAATCATAACTAAAAAAGTATAGGTATCCTACAATAGAAGTTATAAAAATGACTAGTGTTGATTCACTTATCTATAATTAACACAATCATCTCTTGTTTCCCATTCATAATACTCATCTAGAGAGTAAAAAGAGCCCACTTGCAAAAATTTTTTAAGGGAATATTTGAATTTAAATCTTTCATAAAAATTTTTATACTATGTGGTAATTTGTTAAATATTATAATTCCAGTGTAAGATACTCCCTTTTGAGGCCTGGTTGATTTATAAGTTGGATAATGTAGTTCATATCTTTGTCTAGTATAAATGTTATGAATATCTGAATTTGCTACATACTTGTCTATGTTTTTAACTATGAAGACCGATACTGAAGATATATACTGTGAATAAAATGGAAGAATGTTTAATTTCTTAAATAAAGGCCGACAAGTGTCCCTATTTCCTGCTTTCATTATTACCCTAATTATTCTTTTCTGAATTTTAAATATCTGTGTACTATATGTTGAATTTCCCCAGAATATTATGCCGTATGACATTATAGAATGAACGTAGGCATTATACATCATCAATAAGCTCTCTAGAGACAATATTGAGACTAAAACTCTTATAGCATAACAAGGTGAGCTCAATTTGCTGGCTGTTTGTTTGATATGTTCCTTCCATGTTAAAGTACTATCAACTGTCAGCCCAAGGAATTTCAAGGTATTCGTATTATTAATTGGGATATCACCATGTTTAATATTTAAGCTTATTAGTGCATTTGGTTTTGTTAAAAACTGGACACAACTCGTTTTATTTAGATTCAAAATTAGCGAGTTTATAGAGAACCATTTATTGATTGATTCAAGAGTTTCTTTTAGGGCGATTTCAAGTTCTTTAAGATTTGACTTGCAGCACAATATGCTGGTGTCATCAGCAAGTAAAATTGATTTTGATTCTTTATTTATTGTATTTGGCAAATCATTTATATATATCAAAAAGAGCAATGGCCCCAGAACAGAGCCCTGAGGGACTCCGTTTTTCACTTTGCCACTCCGAAATTCCACTAGTAATATTGCTACTTAGTACTGTTCTTTGCTGTGTATCCCTCAAATAAGTTTTAATTAACTTTCTTGCTTTACCATTAAAACCATAGAACTCTAGCTTAGCAAGAAGTATTGTGTGATTTACACAATCAAATGCTTTGGTCAGGTCACAGAACAGGCCTCCCACAACAAGTTTATTATTTGTTGCTGTTAGAATAGTATTTATTAAATCATAGATGGCTGATTCAGTGGACAATTTAGTTCGAAAACCATGTTGTTCATGTGTCAGTGTATTATTAGTGTCTAGATGATGTTGAAATCTATTATGTATGATTCTTTCAGAAATCTTAGAAAAAGATGTCAGTAAAGATGCAGTGCACTGCAAGACGGTTTAAATAAATCATGGACTTAAATCAGTGCAACAGGACGCTAAAATATAACGTCAGTAAAGATATCGGCCTATAATTTGCTATATCAGTTCTATCACCTTTTTTAAAAATAGGATGTATTTGAGAATATTTTAATCTTAAGGGGAAGACACCAAGATTCAATACTTTATTACACATATATATTAATGGTGCCAAAATGAATGGTAAACTTATTTTGAAGATATATTGTGGGATTTCATCATATCCATATGAATATTTCCATTTTAATATTTCACTATGTCTTTAACTTCTTTATTAGTTACTGGTGACATATATATATATATATATCTGGAAAGGGGTGTTTAAACATGGTAGTAAGGAATTTAAGGGCTTCATTCCTCTCTTTAGTAGAACTATTTTTTATTTGTGGTAGTGGATATATAAAATAATTATTAATGTAACTAGACATTTTTGTATATTATTACATAACCTACCTTCTATATTTATGCTTGCTATTGGATTTTTTTTTCCCCAATTTAGTATTAATTATAGTTCTGATGACACTCCAAGTAGTTTTTATTTTATTATCGGAATTTAAAATTAATTTATTATAATAAAGTTGTTTTGCTTTCTTTATAACCTCTGTTAAGATTCTGCAATAATTCTTGTAATATCTTGCTAATTCCGGATGATCCAAATTTCTGCTAAGCAAATATAGCCCTCTCTTACGAATGCATGACGTTTTTATGCCTATTGTTAGCCAGGGTTGTTTGGTATGGTGAATATTAATTTTTTGTAAGGAAAACTGTTATGAAATATTCTTAAGAATGTGTTTAAAAAATTGTTGAACATTATATTTACATCTTCATTTCTATTAAATACGTCAGCCCAATATTCATAACTGAGGTTATTTTTAAATTCTTTTATGGAGTTTTCATTTATTGATCTTCTAGTGACAGAAGAACTGAAAGAATTTAAAAATGGTGTTATTCTTAATATGAGCAATTGGGCATCATGATCTGAAAGCCCATTAGATAATGGAGTTACTGTAAATGTTGTGTATATGTTTCTGTTTATGAATATATTGTCAATTGCTGTAGCTGAGGTCTTTGTTACTCTAATAGGGAAATCTATTATACTGCTTAAGTGATATGATGCTAAAAGAGATACTAACCTAATTTTGTTATTACCCATATCATCTAAATAATTTATATTTATGTCGCCACATAAAATAATGTTTTTAATCTTAGTGTAGATTCTGTTTAGTATTGCTTCTAAAATATTGAGAAAATGGATATAATTTCCTGAGGGAGCTCTATATACAGTTAAAATACAAATATTGTCATTGGGATGATATAACTTCAATGCACACACTTCAATTAATTGTTCAATACAAAATTCTTCTAAGTTAATAGGCCCATATTGATAATATTGCTGGATAAATATTTCTCCACCACCATTTTTCTTGTTTTCCTACAATAGTGTGCGCCAAGATTATAATTGGTTAAAGAGATCTGTATGATTTCATCTCTATTTAGATGGTGCTCTGTTATACAAAGAATGTATGGTGATTGAGAGTCCCGTTGACTAAGTAGCTCATCCATTTTATTACCTAATCCTCTTATATTTTGATGATAAATATTTAAATCAGAAATTTTATTTACAATTTTTCCATTTAAATTAATTGGCTTGTTGCTACTACTGATGACTCTTAATTCTGGATAAAAATCATGGTTACCTCTTCCATTTACCATAAGAAATCATTATTCATTGTTAGTGGGGGTCTCTTTGTCTTCTTAGATATTTTTAATTCTTTAGTTGAAGAGTTACCCATATCTACTAAATTTTCTGAGCTATTACATTGTCTCATATCATCAGAATTATCTTTCACTTTTTTGTCTGGTTCCTCACAATTTACAATAGTGGGTGTTTTCTTTATCCCATCCTTTACTATTTCTCTGAGGACTTCCTTCATATTTCTCATTTCATCGCTTGGAAGTTGATTACTCTTATCTGTCTGTTCAATTATCCAGTTTGGACTAGTCCATTTACTCACATGTTTCCAATTCAAACCTATTATGCTACTTACTTTCTTATCAGTGAGCCTTCTAACTTCATTAGCCACTTGTTTTGCAAATTGCTGTTTTCCTAATTTATTTAAATGTAATCTATGACTCGTGAAAATTTCTCTATTATTATTCATTTCAATAATAGTAACATGTTTAAATACTTTAGTGAATTTCCTTAGTTTTCTATTGAATATGTGGATTACTCTTAACACAGGAGGTTTCCATCAGGTCATACCTGTGTGGGATATCTAATATGATAATATTTACGTTATTGAATTCCTTACAGAATTTTACAAACTGTGTTAGTGCTAGGCTTGTGTTATTTCTATACACATCATTAGGTCCTGCCTATACTACTATTACATCTTTTTTGGTCAGACTTCTTTAATTCTGATTCGTTGATGTAAGGATATCCTCAATACCCGCACCCAGTTTAATCATACCCATTACCACAAATTTATCTCCTAAGTAATCACTTGTGTTTCTTGCTGTTCCCTTACAATGGCTATCACCTATTATCATTATTTTATGCTTATTTATCTCATTTGGTCCATGGTTAGTTCTTTTGATGTTCTTAGTCTTTACAATTAAGTTAAGCTTAGATTTTTGTGAAAGCATGTTGTTATATCTCTTATTAATTCTTAGTTCCATATTCACAATCACTGGAATTGGTTTTTCTACTGTTGGTAAAATTTTTGGTTTTGTTAAGAAGTCAGTGATTATACTATTAATGATGCAATCCATAATAAGACCACAAAACATAGAGAGAATCTGCATGTATTACAGGTACATTTAGCAGTAAGGCAAAGGAGTTTATTGTATGTGTATGTTAAAATTTTAAACAGTTTGCCTCTCTATTTAAGAGATTTGGTACAAGACAGGAAACTTTTCCTAGGAAAAGTAAAAGAAATATTAATCAATAATTCGTTTTATTCAGTTGATGAATTTTTGCTTTATTGTAAGGATTTATAGTCAGAAATATGTTTATTTAGGTATATTTCATTATATTACTGTGAAATTTATATCTAGATACGTGACAGCTATAGCTCTTATTTGCATGCACATGTATACTCGTATATGAGTAGGAAGGAGAATTATTATGTATTGCTAATTATCTTGTTGGTATAATTGTATGTGTAACATTGTATCTATTTAATTTAGGTATTCAGTTTAGATTTTAACTACAGTGGAATTGATGTCTCTGCAATTCTATCTGTTATTGTCTTGTGACTGTTGTTTGACAAGTCTTATATTCAGTGCCAGTTGCACACTTATGAATACTCTGAAACGCTGATGTATGTGTGTATGTAATATACAATTTTGGTGGGAAAGCGAGAAGGAAAGAGACCAGTAGGAAGGCCAAGACATAGGTGGGAGAATAATATCAAGATGGGTCTTAGAGAGATAGGATGGGGTGGTATGGACTGGATTGATCTGCCTCAGGATAGGGACCAGTGGAAGGCTCTTGTGAACACGGTAATGAACCTTCGGGTTCCATAAAATATGCAGAAATTCTTGAGTAGCTGCATAACTGGCGGCTTCTCAGAAGGGCATAGCTTCATGGATTTAGTTAGTTTAGTTAGTTAGATGTCTAATTATAATTATACTGCCATGCCATTGTATGAGACCAGTTGAGTGACCAGTCTCTCAGTTTATATATTTTGGCATATAGACCCATTGCTATGCAACAACTCTGTAAACAGCAACCGTTTCTGGGCATTGGCTTCATAAACACATTCCCCTTGCTAGGCAGCAGATTCTTAATAATGCACCAGTTGTGCTACAATGGTGGAAGTGGGGTGGTTCTATGTGGTTCGTGCCAAGATGTTATAAGCAAGGGACAGAGTTAGTTGAGAGTGAAATCCACATGGGATGCTGTGAACAGAGGATCTGAGGGCATTAAGCTGAAGAATCTCCACTGTTAGAACTCATTGCCAAGGAGCAGCTGGTGAAGACAGGCTGGAAAAGGCTTAGTGGATATTGTGGTGATTTGTAAATTGTGGAGATTAGCAGTGGTGCTATAATTGCTTGTAGTTCGAGTCATATGTATAAGTGGTTAGTAAATCAATTCACCAATCCAGACCCTATCTATTGTCACACATACTACGTGACAGTATCTTGAATGATGTGTTTTGTCCAGATGACAAAAAGAAAAACAATATTATCAGATGTTGGATTTGAGGTTCTCTTGGAGGTAAGTGAAGAGTATGGTCCCCTGGACTGCAACACCATGTAGTTCAAAGACAGCCTGACATTTCAGAGGAACATATTGCCTCCATCTTGAGGGTTGAAGATAAGTCAGATAAGAAACCAGTGGAAGCAAGTGGCAAGCTGACTGAATTTATCTAGTAATAGTTAAATGACAGAAGTGGGCAGTATGTTCTGCTGTGTTGTTGTTATGGACATCCTACCTTTCAGGCAAGTCATGGTTTGTGAAATTTGGCCTAAGTGATTACTTTTTGCCTCCACTCCAAACATCTCTTGCCACTTTGATGCTTTTTCTTCTGTATCTCATGACATTCATTTAAGTAGGTAAGATTATCACAAAAAAAATTCCCAATAGAAATCATATGTGCTGATGTTACTTCACTACAACTGTAACACCTCTGTGTTGTAATATAGTAAGAGAAGTGTGTGGTAAAGATTCAATTTAATAAATTTGTTACATCATTCAGTGACAGTATGTCTGATTCATATTTAAGATATGTCCAGTTTGAATCTTTGCCAAAGACTAACTATCCTAAGTGATATTTCTGTGATTTTATATTTCCTGCAGGTTAATTCTGGAATTGCAACTTCAAATTGGCCACAGTGATCTCCTGGGTTCTTATAATCTCAGCTTTCACAATAACTCTACTCTTTATATTCAGTCTTTGCTGTTGCCACATGATTACAATGTTCCTGCCGAGATATATATGTTCACTTCCACTGGTTTGGAGCCTCTCAGCTTGTATTGTCAATTACAGTTGCATTGCATTTTTTGCAGGGACATTCAGGCTTTTGCATCAGAACAACTGATGAACCTTAAGTTGTATTCCACCACTCATATGGCTGCAAATGAGAACAATAAAGGAAAGCAGTCACCCTTCAGTAAAGAATCCAAGTTACACTCTCGGGGAACAGAAATTCCACTGCTTCTTAAAAAGGCTGAAGGTGGAGAAATTGAGAAGCAGCCAGTGTGTTCTTCTCCCACATCTAGTGTTCCATCATCTCTCGGTGTTTATCCTTCCTGGCAGATGATTAGCCGAATATCTTCATCATCTCTTAAGGATATAAATAAATTGTCTTCAAAGGAGGTACCTGAACTGCTTCTAGCAGAAGGGAATAACATTAAAGATAATCAAGACGGTTCTGATCTAGAAGCTAATAAGAGTTTCTCATTCAGAGAACTGAAGAGCCTAGAATTTAAAAGTTTTCTTGTGACTTCATTATCAGAGGATGTTACTTCAGAATCTAGAAGCGAAGTGACCACGATTGAACCTAAAACATGCAAAGAACTCAAAGATAAATTAAGGGATTTGTTTGAGAAAATAAAAGAACGAGCAGGAAGGGGAACTGGCATCTTCTTACCAAGTCCTCCTCATCATTACTCAGAGATCAGTGAGCCAGGTGGAATGTCCCAATGGAGTGAAGTCTCAGATGTTGAATCTGTCCAGAACTCTCATTGCTTTTCCAGCAGCAGTGCTGAGCTAAATAAAGGAAAATTTGACTTCAGCACTAGTGACCTTAGCTTTGAAATTAAATTTGGAGAAGTGGACAGTTAAAACATTGGTGCCTTTTGTCTACTCCAGTTAAACTTTGTATTCTTAAGAGTGTGTATATTTTTTATGAATATTATTATTTTATTACATACATCATACAAGTATTTCATTTATATTCTTATTTACTATTGATACACAATATCAGTAGTAAATGAGAATAAAATGAAATACTTGTATATGTATATGTGAAAAATTTGGTATTATTCAATTGCAGGCTGTTTGTTCTTGTATGCATATAACCGCCACATTAAAATTTACATTAGCATTTCAATATCTCCTAATTTTGTTCATAGTTTCATGTACCAAACATAAGGAAGACAGTTATTATGTGAATTAGAAAGCATATGTCACAGCTAACACACATTTCGGAGACAAAACCAAGAAAGGTGTGAAGCTTTGGTCAGTGACCATCAGATATACTAATATGCTACATATTTGACTGACTGTATAGCTAATAAGTATACTTAGCATAATCCACATTTGGAATAGAGTTCATAAACTCTGCTTCCACTGCTCAGACCTGATCATTTTGAATGAATATATAATTTATTCTGTAGTTCTTATACCATTCAAGCAGTGGCTGGTGATGAATGTTATTGTTTTATGTGAACTGAATGTTTCATGGGATAGGCCTATGTAAACATTGACAGTACTGTACTGGCATGTAATATGCCTGGGTAAGTAGAAACAGTGGCAGTATTGTCTTGCTATATTGTAGATTTAGGTAAGTAGAAACATTGGCAGCGTCGTGTTGCCATGAGTTAAGTACAGGCATGGATGCAGCTGGCACAGGGCTAGTTGACAGTGTATGGGGAGACACTGTCACATCATTTACAAGAACTGTTGTTTACAGCAGCCATTTTAGGTGGGTCCCATGTTACCATGGCATGGCATGTCCTCAGGTTGCAGATGGAGGAGGTTGACTCCAGAAATGGAGGGTAACTGCATATATATTGATTAAGAAGTTGCAGACAGCTGACAAGGCGTGGTCTTCCAGTTTCAGGGTTGGGCATGGGGCCAACAACTCCTCACCATAAAAAATAAGCTTTTTATGAGATGTCACAAAGGACCTCAGACCTTGACAGATTCTTTGGGTAAATGACTTAAGCTAAAGAAAATAGACATGGGATATAAGAAGCATGTATACTGCCACCAACCTTGAGGGAAGTATATTGGATAACATTTTGTATGAAGTTGATAGAAGTGATATCCCACAGTAATTGCTTCATTCAGTTTTATCACCCTTGTTGTGAACTTATACTCGTACAATAATAGATTCCTTCCACTGATCAGGCAATTTTTCCACATTGCAAATAGAATTAATTAGCTTATGGATGTTAGACTGTAATATTTCACCATCTGCTTGAATAAGTTCTGCCAGAATTTGATCAGTACCTGGCGATCTATACCTTTTCAATTTTGCAGTAGCAATTTCAACCTCAAAAAGGCTAGAATCAGGTACTAATGGTCCAGCTGTATGTGTTTCTATTTGCCTAACATTACTTGCACTATGTACTATGTACATTCAATAACTGAGAAAAGTGGTTCTGCCACCTATTCAAAATATTGCAGGAATCTGCAAGCAGATCACCATTCTCATCTTTCACTAAGTTACTTATAAGTTGTTAACTCCTCTTAAAGTCATTTATTACTTTATACAGGTCTCTATATGTTCTTACTGTTCATTGCAAGCTAATCAATTTTGTATCAGATATTCCCTCTTTTTAATCCTGACGTGCCTGCTGGTTCCACGTCTTATATTGTTCAGATATCCCCATTTATTTTGTTTGGATCCTGTAACCACTGCAGTTTAGCTTGTTTCCTTTGGTCTAATAATTTTGAGCTTCTTCATCGAACCATGGCTTATGCTTCTTCAGTTCGTAATAACCTAAACTCTCCTTGGCCGAAATTTCATATTTTCTAATAGTTTCTAATATTTTCCCCAAGCCACACACTATGTCATCAATAATATACGAGGGTGGACCCAAAAATAACCGGAATTTATTTTTGTTATTTTTTATTTTTGCATTTTTATTGAACTGTATATTAGTCCCCTTCAAAGTATTGTCCATGTGCATTAATGCACTTGTCCCAACGCTTTTGCCACTGCTCAAAACAGTGCTGGAATTCTTGAGGCTGGATACTGTTCAAAGCCTTTAGCGTGTTTTCTTTGACTTCATCCACATCACGGAATCGCTTTCCTTTCAGACTTCTCTTCATCCGTGGAAACAAAAAAAAGTCCGACGGAGCCAGGTCGGGTGAGTAAGGTGGATGAGGCACAATCACCATGTTGTTGCTTGTCAAAAACTGTCGGACCGTCAAAGCTGTGTGGGCTGGAGCATTGTCGTGGTGAAGCAACCAGTTCCCATTTCTCCACATTTCGGACCGTTTTCGTCGCACACTCTCTCGTAATCTTCGTAACACATCCAGGTAAAAATGTTGGTTCACTGTTTGTCCTGGCGGAACGAACTCTTTGTGGACAATGCCATTCACATCAAAAAAACAAATCAACATTGTTTTCACATTGGATCACACTTGACGCGCTTTCTTCGGTCGTGGTGAAGTTGGAGTTTTCCACTGGCTTGATGATTGCTTTGATTCTGGATCGTACCCGTAGCACCAAGACTCATCGCCAGTCACAATTCTTTTAAGAAATTCTGGATCGTTCTGCACTTCACTCTTCAAGTCGCGGCAAACATTCACACGGTTTTCTCTTTGGTCATCTCCGAGCAAGTGACGAACAAATTTTGCAGACACCCGTCTCATGTGCAAACCTTCGGTTAAAATTCGCTGGACCGTGCTCCAGGAGATGTTCGTTTCCTCAGAAAGTTGGTCAATGGTCTTTCGATGATCTTCATCAATTGCACGTTTGATTTTGGCAATGTTTTTGTCATTTCTTCCTGTCGAAGGACGCTCGGGGCGTGGCATGTCCTCTGTTGACATGTTGCCAGATTTGAAATGGGAAAACCACTCGTAGACCTGTGATTTCCTCAAAGCATCATCATTAAAGGCTTGCCGAAGCATCCCAACAGTCTCGGCTGCAGTTTTCCCTAACAGCAAAATTTCACGCACACTCTTTTTTCCTTCTGGTCAGCCATCTCACTAATCGCCAAAGGGTTGAAACAGGAACGCACACCACAGACAAACCACTTAACTCAGACTGGCGCCAGCTCACTAACAGTCGCGGGAGACCCCCAGCTAACACCACCTAGCAGCACAACTCGTAACTACAAAGCATGCGCACACAACAGGTCGGTTCCGGTTATTTTTGGGTCCCCCTTCGTAAGTAAGCTTTACTGAAAAGATACTGAAAGTTATTGTGATGCAGTACATACGTGTATATAATATTCACTGAGATTTAAAAACACATGATTAATAAGGATTAATCCTTATAGGACATAATAAAAAATGGTTTATTAAGATCATTGCTTAACTCAGAGAGGCATCCTGCATATGACTTATGTTAACATTTTACATTTAGTGAAATGGAGAAGATTCTTGCTACAAGATTTATATCAAGAGTGCATAATTATGCACTCTTGATATGATCATCATATAATATCATATAATCATCAGTGCCATTGAGATATATAGGAGCTGATTGGGAAGTATGTGTATTTCAAAGTCGAGTACACTTTACTACCCTTGTTCTGTTTCATACCAGAAATACTAATGAAGATTCTTTTCACATAAATCCACATCTGAATGTTTTTTTTAAGCTGAACATACATATAATTCATTATATATTTGCTATGACCTTGCATATATATGAAAAGCCTTTTTGATGAATGTTTCATGTCTAAATATTTTTTCAGCTGGGTATATTTGTCTTGAATTCAGGAGAGCATCTGTTGCCTAGTCTGACATGGCATAATTGTTGCCTAACCATTACTGTCAGCATACGCATGACAAACAGCCATAATCACATAAAAGTACAGACTCACAAGAAGACATGCCAGTATCATCTGTGATCATTGTAAATTGTTGTCTCATATGCTCTTAAGTAGGTAAAATGTGTTGCACCAGTCTTAACACTGTGTTTAAGAATTATGTTCTGTCATTAATTAATGTTTATAAATAATTTAAACTGGCCAAATCTGTTTACCCAGGTTGGATTTAAGGTGACAGCATCCTTCCTGTTCATCTTTATTATTGTCTTAGCATCAAATACTTGGACTGTTGAAGTCTCAGCTGTATCATGCGGAAATACAGTCTTGTGTTTGTCCTACAGCTATTGTTGCACTTTGTTACCAGTGGGTTAGTAAGGAGGTGCTCAATAAATGGTTAGTGCTTGCATCTGAACAGGTACAGCATGTGTGATGTGCTATGAAGGTATTTATTTTGATATACGAAAAGAGATATATTATAAAGTAGGTCACATATGCAAAGCATTTCACATTACAGGAAGACTCAGGACCACACAGGTAATAGAATGAATACCAAATTTCCAATTCACCCAGAAAGCTGTAAACAAGGACGATTCTACTTTTGTGCCTGCTGTCTTCATGTTCTTTTTGGTGTTCTCATTGAATTATTTCTCAGGAAGGTCTGTTTAAAATATTTTAACTGATGGGGAAATTATTCTGAGGTTTATTGTTACATATGTGTCCTAGGAAACTAAATAAAGCTTCCTATCATTATAATGATAGGAAGCTTTATTTAGTTTCCTAGGATAAAGTTCTGATAATTATCAGAACTTTAGCATCACTGAGGCTCAGTAGGAACCAGTTAAGCTCTATGACAGATAACTCACAGATCACTGTCACTTAGAAGACACCTGTAGAAATTTGGATTTGCTGATGACTTGACCTGTAGCAAGGCTCTTATAAAGCAGTCATTCATGTACTTTGTTATTGTGAGTCTTTTGTAGGACTCTGGTGCCAACTCTTCTGAACTCATGTCCTTAACTCTGATGATTATTAGAATGTATCAGTCAGCAAATGAAACCCCACTGAATGTACAGGATTGCTAATAGGATAAATGATGGGATGTACCACTAGGCCATTATTGTTCACAGTAGAAGGGCTGTAGGTTCTGTTCTCATTGTAAAATACAATACTAAATAAACTCAACTCAGGAGAGAAAATAAATTACAGTCGACTCTCGATTAGGCGGGGGCGGATTAACCGGTTTGCGGCTTAACCGGGGCTATTGAGGCTTTTTTGAGGCTTATATGTTGTTTAATATTCATTCACTTTTGTTTCACATGGCGAGTTGTAACACTATTTTCGCACTAGTGTGAACCGAGCTCTGCATTCTTTGGTCCCGTTATGCTAACACAGTGTTCTAGGGTAGGGGTGAAAGAAATCAAGGATTTGTGGAAAGTTTCAAGGACAGATACATCGCCCCAGTTAGTATCTTTGTATCGATCTTCAAGTGCGTTAGCAAAATGTCAGGGTGTAAAAGGAAGCGTGGTGTGTTAAGTATTCAACAGAAAAAGGAAAATGCTGCGAAAAAGTAAATGACAATATTAAATTTTTTTAAGTGTTAATATTCGTGTTGGATGTTGTTGAAGACTATGATTGAAATAACTAATTCATACTTCAGTGTAATGTAAAAAAAGTATTAAATAGGCCATGAGATGACATAAAAATGAGGTTGAATAAATTTAAATACAGGCAGGCCTATAGTATTATGAAGGTACAGTATTACAGTACTACTTTTAATAAAATTTGTCTTAACCAGGTTTTCGATTAATCGTGATTTCCATCCCCACCATTATCCCGGATAATCAAGAGTTGACTGTATAATGTGCATGAGTAATGCAGTTCTTTAGACATTCTGAATGCATAACAAAATATATCACAATTCTTGAAAACATATAATTCTCCCAAAAGAATCTAAAGGAAATTGTAAATTAAGTTTCAGGCAATTGGTAATGAGTCTGCAGAAATTAAATGTTTTACTTTTTTCAAGGCTTTTAATTAAAGGTTTTTAGTTTTATGGCTGTACCACGACTGTTCTATTGAGAAATTTGGACCTTCAGAAAGAAGCAAAAGGCATAAGGTTATTTCATTTAGAGGTACAAGTGTATGTGTTTTAATTCTTTTGCACATTGTGTTGCAGAATTTGCTGATACAGATAAAGAGTTACAGGTGTCCATAATTGTTTCCCCTGTCCCAAAAGACAATGTCGCTCGACGTCTCATTCTGTCATGGGAAAATGCATCTCCATTGAGTGGAGATTGGATTGGTCTCTTTAACGAAGAACCTACAGATCTATCAATACCACTTTTTGTGGTACAACCACATAACCCATCTGGTTGGGCAGAAACAACGTCTCACGAAACAGCAAGTTATTCCCAGGATTTGGGGTATTCCAAGAAGTGTCTTGGCTTCTGGGCAGCATATAAGAGTGCAGGCAACAGTACACTAGCAAGTTCATGTCTTCATACTGAACCCACCTGGATGTCTGACTTGAAGACAGAACTGTCTCCATTACTGCTGAGACAGATCTTCTTACCAGGAACGCATGATGCAGGAGCATATGACAGATACAATTCTTCTTCTGCAAACAATCTAATTGTCAAGTACACTATAACACAGGTGAGCCATATGTTAAGTAACTGATATCAGACTTTAGATGTTGCAATGTATGGCTCTCCCTTAGACAAAATAATTGTTTAAGAAGGAAACGTTTAGAAGAAGCAGTTGCATCAGTTTTGTAGTTGTGCTGAATGGACTGACAAAAGCATGAGAAATTTATTCTTTCAGTCTTTTGGTTAGCAATTCTTCAGTCAGTGTGTTATTTCCACTTTCAATGAAAATTGTATTACAGATAGAAGCATCTCCATTGTATTAATGGTGTTTCTTCCATATAATAAGTTCACACACCACCAGAATAATATTGTGTTGTCTCATAGAACAAACTTCATACAAAGTATCAGATGGTTTTCAGAGGTACCGTGTTTATTCACATAATGTCCTTTTTGTCACCTGCTATTTGCACTCTAAATATGGGGGAGTGGGACCACATTATGCAGGTTTAAGAGGATTTGGTACCATACCAAGAACAGCCACAGTCTAGAACATTTATTTTCCTGTTGTATATACTCTGTTTTTTCCCTTAAATTTTTGGACTTCTGCAGCTATTTCATTTATTCTTGATGTCCCATTCCTGTGGTAATGTCTGGCACTTTCTCTTAGAAAACATAACACACAAATCAGCACTGAATATATGATATGAGAAGGAGAAAGAAAACTTTAGTATGTATTCATAAGGAAATCAAGAAACAGTATAGTTTGGGAGGCTTCAGTGTTGGTATTACTGATGGATGTGATTTGTGAAGTACATCGTTAAGATGGTTTCAGATGGCATGATGTACATATCAAGTTTCATGAAGATAGGTTTGGGCATTCAGGTAATATTGGGGTTATTACCTTGACAATCTGAGAAGCTGCAGTGTTTGTATTACTAATGGGTACCTTTTATGATTGATGCCATTAAGATCTCAGATGGCATGACATATATATCAGGTTTCATGATCAGTTCAGGAATTCAAGTAATATTAAGGGTATTACCTCAACAGCTTGAGAGGCTGTAGTAATTTTATTGCTGATGATAGGGATTTATGTAAGCCATTGAAATGGGCTCAGGTGGTGTGATATACATACCAAGTTCCATGACAATCAGTTAAGGCATTTAAGTAACATGGTTATTACTGCAACAATTTGAGAAGCTCTAATGTTGGTGTTTCTTATCAAAATGATCTTTGAAGTACATCACTGAGATGGCTTCATCTGGCATTATATACCTACAAAGTTTCATGAAAATTGGTACAGGCATTCAAGCAATATTAAGGTTTTGCCACAGCAATTTGAAATGTTGTATGTAATGTTGGTATTGCTGATTGGGGGGAAATGGAAAGGGCTTAGGTGGTATTATATATGTACCAAGTTCCAAGAAGATCAATTCAGAAATTTAAGTAACATTATATTTGCTTTCACATTAGCTTTAAAGGCTGTAATGTTGAATGTTGATGTTACCAAACAAAGAGGGTTTTTAATTGCGCTGTTGAAATGGCCTTATGTGGCATGATATACATACCTAGTTTCATGAAGGACCGATTTTAGAGTGGATTTTGATCTACATTCAGAGGACTAGAGAAATTTTCTCGTGAAAGACAGGTTTTTATTTAATGAAATTTCTGTCTTCAACAGGTTCTTCTGATGTATGAAGACCACTATTGTAAAAATACTGTACTACAGTTTATAAAAGAATATGATTACGTGATTTTATTGAAACTGTAGGAAATTATTGTCGGTGACACTTCTTTCATGTGTGCTTGTAGGAGGAGGATATACTGAGCCAGCTGGTCAATGGTGTGCGGTATCTAGATATTCGCGCAGCCTACTATAATGACAGAAATGATGTTTGGTGGGTGAATCATGGGGCAGTGCCCATCCATCCACTGCAAACTGTTTTTGATGATGTGCAAACATTTTTACAGAACACAAATGAGATTGTGATTCTTGATTTCCATGAATTCCCTGTAGGTGAGAGATATTACTTTGTGTGTTACAATTCCATACTATTCAGTGAAGGCATAATAAAACCATGCTGTAATAAATGTACAAATTTAATTTCTTCTGGAAGTAACTGATAACTGACTTCTCATTATAAGTGGCAAAATTTCTCACTTCTGAGAAATCCTTACACCTCCAAAGGCAATGTTCATCCTTACAGTTTGTACATTGGCTTATGTGTATAGTTTTTGAAGACCTGGAACACTTGACACAATAAACGTTCTATGTGTGTGTGTGCTGTCCCATTTGTACAATGAAAATACCGCAGAAAAGTTGTATGATATGTTATTTATTTTGTATTTTAATTAAATGTATTTTTATCAGTTTACACAGTATTTTGTTAACAGGATTCAATTCAGGCCTTGCTATTCATGAGAAGTTGCTTGAGTACTTGGAGCGAGAATTTGGGGATATTGCAGCTCTGTCATCATTGACATGGAATGCACAGCTGGGGGAGATCTGGTCAACAAATAGACGGCTTCTTCTGACATACAATAACAATCAGATGGTAGAAAGAAGTGACATTTTGTGGCCAGCAGTGGCTCATCAGTGGGGAGATGTACACACGCTAGATGATTTGTATACATATCTATCTGGCGTTGTGAACAAGTGAGTTGCATGATTTTGTTCATTTGGTTAATCATGTATAAGTTATTTATTATTTCAAAAAATTGTTTACAAGCCTTCTGGCCATGTACTGCAGTTCTGAAATGACCATATGTATGCAACTGTTTATTCTCATTTGGTATTGTCAAAAGGATGCAGAGTTCCAGTATTAAAGTTTATAGTTACAAGTTTCAATCGGACACACCCAGACGTATTTCCAGGACATTAATACTTTTTAATAGACATTACAATTTTATGGGAATATTCAGAAAAAAATACCCTGCAAACTGTATTTCATATACTATGGTAAATATATGTAAAATTGGTATAGATGTAGAAGTAGCTAGCCAACCTCATGGAGCAGAGTTCAAGAGAAAGTGATAGTGATTCAGCTGCTCAAAAATGTCTTACAGAACACAGAATTTCATTACAGTGGCATAAAAGCCCACCACTGGACCTTATTCTGAGCCATATGAATTCTATCCACATCTCACTTCATGAAGATACAACATTTCTACCAAACTGTGCCTTGTCTCTCAAGTGCACATATGCTGAATGTGCCACCTGATCATCTTCCTTGATTAGGCCTCCCCAATAGCATGTGGTCAAAGATACAGACTATGAAGCTTCCTGTGACACTGTTTTTTTTCCAGCTTTCTGTTATGTCCCGTCTCTCTTAAAGCGACATGAAGTTATAAACCGAATGATACTAAGCATTCCACAAGTTTAATTTGATCTTACTTTCTTTGGAATTTGTAATTTTCATTTATTACTCTCATTTCCAAATTGTTCAACTTTGCCAGTACACATTTGAATTATTTTATTAGCTGGGTGTCTATTACAATTTTGGCTTGCATTCTGATAATGAGACACCAACATAGACTTATTTTTCTCTGTATTTACTTCTAGACCAGCCTCTTTATTAGTGGATTCTAAAGGATTCTGTTGATGGTGTGTTTAACAATTAGAATTATTGGTCCAGTGATTGAGGTTATCTCTTTCTAAGGGACACAACAGAGTAGATATCTCCCTCCTCACCTCAGGACGGATACAGATTCAGTTTTTGAAACGCTCTGTTTTCTAGTTTTTAGAATATCAGACGATGGACAATGTCTGAAAACCCAGTAATTCCGAGATTCCTCATTAGTGTCTAACAGAGCTTCTCTGTTATCTTTTTTTATTTATATTTTTATGAAATAAATTAAAATCATCAGCATAGAACCGAATGTGATGTGACCCATTCACCTTCAATCATAACCAATTTCTTTGCAGTTCCCTAGTAGCATATTCTAAAGCAAAGCTAAAAAGCGATTGCAATAAAGCATCTTATTGCAGACCATTGTGAATAGGAAACTTTGTAAACCTTTGGGATTTAAATATAAACGTATGTCATAACAAAGTATGGATCCAGTCTTCTTTTACTAATTTGTTTTGTGGCACTCTCGTTCCGTGCTTCGTATAGTTGCCATTTTTGCATTGACTGTTTGTGTCTTATTGATCAGCATAAGTGAATATGAAAATTGGTGTAGTGTACATTTCCTTCTATTTCTGTAAACTTGACTGATCTTTGCTTCTCATAAAAGGAACATATTTCATTGGTTGGCCATATGATGTATTTGAATTTGCTAGAAGATGGTTTCGTATACTATACTGTCTTAGAAGCAATGAACTTAGGTCTTCAGGTGGCACAGCCACTAGGAGAAGACTGATAGGAATTTGGAATTTTGTCTTTTTTAACATGACAAGAACGACGCTTATCCTTCACTTAAAGTTACTTTTCTTTTCTTTAATTGTTTAATTCATCTCCTAGATAGCTGAAATATTTAAATTGTTATAAACCAAAGTTTTGAAAGTGTCAGTTCTTGTACTGGTTTTCTGTTCCACAGTGAACTTCATGCTACAATGGGGTTTTTTTTTCTGAATAATTTATGGACTATTCAGTTGCCCAAAAAGCACTTCCTCTTTATATAAGAACCCAAGGGTTGTTCGTAACCAACGGCTGCTTATTACTTCTTACTAGCCTCATGTCCAGTCCATTTTTATTTGTTTAATTTATTCTCCCTAATGATGCTAGAAGCTTCCTATTATACAGTTTTATCCATTTTTATGTTACTGAAAGGACACTGTATTTAACAAGTTCAAAACTACTGCATAGCAGATTGTAGCAGGTCTGTCATTGTTACGTGTTTGTGAAATATGAACAGTTATTCAAAGAAGTAACAAGGAGTTCTAAGCAGAAGTCACACAGTCTACTTTCCTGTTGCACATATGTCTAGTCCTACAGCTCTGTTATTATTATTATTCTTATTTATTTTATTTTTGTGAAGGAGTTTCATGTAAATACAGATTTTGTATTAAATTTGTCAGATATAATGTGAAAATTTCACACTGTCACCATGTTTGCTGACTTGTGAACAATATTTTATGCATAATGTAAGTACATATATGATTGATCTCTATACCAAATTTCAAATTCCTAGCTTTTTTGGTGTATTATCTCCATAAAACTGGAGTTTTTTAAAAATCTATTACCATACATCAAGTCAGGAACCTGATTTACATGACACTAATATCACCCCTCCCCTCCAACTCAAGGTTTGCAGATCTGCCATGTTACTATTTCTGGTTGTTGGAAGTTAAAAGAAAAGTGTCACAGTGCCTCCAGTGGCATAATGTTCACACCAAGTTTCATGGCAATGGTCAGTTTATTTAAGAGTTGAAGTCGGAGACAGAGAGACACACACACACACACACACACAGCTTGGTGGTTTTATATGCCGCCTTGTTTCCTTGTTGAAGAAAAGTGGGCTAAAGAAACAGGAACAGTGGAAATGATATTCATAAGTGGAGTCCCTGAATGTACAGTAACTAGCAAAATAACAAACACTACAGAAATTAACCCATAAGATGTGTTTTTATGCACTCTTAAAATATGCTACCACAGTCAGTAAGTTCGTGGACTGGACGCAAAGCGTCGTTGCAGTGCACTACAGCAGATGGCTTGGGGCAGGATATGGTGACCTGTCAGTTCACCTCTTGTCACAGCAAGAGGCAGTTATGTGCAAACAATGTGAGCAGAACGTACAGCCTGTATTGTGAACGGCAGTTAAATTGAAGTGGCGGAAATAAAATATGTGGCAGTTTGAACAACGGGCAAACATCAAATTCTTCCAAAAACTAGGCAAATCCTCTTGCGAAACGTTTGGAGTAGGAATAATTGCTGTTGCTACATGACAACACCCCTGCACATCACTCTGTTATTGTCCAAGAGGAACTGGCAAGGCAACAGGTCATCGTTTTGCCACACCCTTTGTACTCACCTGATCTCACACCATGCGATTTCTTGAAAGCAAAGCTATGTGGTCATAGATTTCAGTTGTCTGAGGAGGTCATCAATGCCACAAGAGACGCCGTAAGGGAATTTCCCGCCAATATGTTTCAGCAATGTTTTCAGCAGCTATATGAACATTGGCAGACTTGCATAGCGAACAACGGCAACTATTTTGAGGGTCAATTTGGATCTGTGTAAGTGTACGTGAATACCTTGTAATATGATGCGATAAAACCACAGTCCAAAAACTTAATGACTCTACCATGTATATGAAATGGGAAGAACTCATTTTCAGAGTGGCACCACAGATTTATGCCCAGTGTCTAAATGCAACAATGTAATTGTGTGTCCTATATTAGCCCTTTAGCACTGCATGGAGCAGATTCCTTCATTGGAAGCTAATCTTCTCTACATCCTTTTTGTTCCAAATTTTGTATACATCTGTCATCTCCATCATCTGTGCTATAGGTTCCACTCATCATCCTTGTTTTCATCACAATTATAACATCTGATGAACAGGACAGATTATGAAGTGCCCCAATATGTAATTTGCTCCATCCATTTGTTACTTCCTCTCCCTCAGACTAATTGTGAACTAAACGGCAGAAGAGATTTGCAGAATTTAATCTGATCTATAATTTCTTTCAGAATGTGTTTATTATTTCTTACTCTCATTCCCAGATATTTGAATGTCTTTGCATGTTTGAAGGATTTATTAGCTGTCCTCATATTATAGTTCTATCTAGAGAAGAGTCATAATAGCACAGGTTGTTCAAAGTAAGCTTTTCTGCATTTTCATGTATGCAGGCATCCAAATGACAGGGGATGGTCAGCAATGGCGGAGTTGACACCAACAATACTGCAGATAATTACAGATGAGTTAGGTGGACTGCGTCGTATGGCTGGTATGGTGAATGAAAATGTGACAGCTTGGTACCGTGGGACATGGGGTCAGACGGTTAACATTGTGTCTGCTGACTTCTTCCGAGGTACTGGACTGGTGGAAGCAGCCATTGATTGGAATCACATCCGTGCACAGCAACTAACATGTAATATTCCACAACAGTGAATATTAAATATGAGCTCATTGCAAAGCATTATTAAATTGTATGTCCAGCTGTTCATTCTTCAGTATTCCATAATAAATATATTTAAAAACATGAATATTGTGCCTTTTGCTCAGGGAAGATGTGAAACAACTTCAGAGATTCAGAATCCTATGAGAAATAAGGCTCTAGTTTCACAAATAAATTGAACTCACCAGGATTAATTGTGTAAGAATAATAATTCAAGTGAAGGTTAGAATTAAAGATTATTGTAGGCCTTGTCTAATAAAAATTGTAAGTATACATGAAAAGATGTTCAGGAAAGTTTAGAATCTTTAACCATAAAATGTGCATTAAAACTCCAGTCATCATTGGCCCATTGTTGACTACAGTTGTCAACAAACAGTGCTTTGTGTCACAGCTTTTCATTTGGTTACAAACTTGACCGAATTTTTGAGAATTCAAACCTACTTGCTTCAACAAGCTGATGTTAATATTGCACCGTAACTGCAATTTGAGAGGAACATGGAATTCAGGGAGGAATTACCATCAGATGTGGCTGAGCTGAATGAGTGAAATCAGTAAGATATCTGTGTTCAACAATTGCCATCCTGTGATTAGCTATGGCCAACTCATCCAAATTTGCACGTATCAGTAACATGGCGACAGAGAAGGACTTGTACATGGACACAGATTCAGGAGAGGAAATATCCATCATTGTAGAGTGATGTGTTGTTGCAGCATCAGTAGCCTTCCTCTAGCCTGAAGACAGCAAGGATGATAACAGATGCAGAAAACATCCAGTAACAAGGACAGATGATTTTTATGGTCAACAGGTCCATCAGAGAGTGATCTAATAATTAATGATATGAAGGCATATTGCCCTCAGCAAACTAGATACAACAAAACTACCCTGGTAACAGTGGTCACAAAAGAAGTTAACCTGCCAAACAGTAAAATATATCAAGCAAGCAGAATCATAAACAGAAAAAGTAGTACAATAAAATCAACAAAACATAAAATTTTAAAAGTATTCTACCAGAATATACCAGGCCTAAAAAAATGGAATGAACTAATAAGCTCCCTGTACTCAGCTATCCCACACATATTATGCATAACCGAACACCATATGAAAAGACTAGCATTAGAACACACACAGAAAATTACAGATTATGAGCCAAATACTGGAAGCAGTCAATGGAAAGGAGTGGGTATATATTAACAGGACGCAATTTAGATTCAAATTGTGTTATGTTGGTATGATTGATTGGGAATAAGTAGTGCTGCGCTCTGTGAGTCAGCATGCTGTAGTGAAATAAACAGTCACGTAGCAGCCACATAGCATCCTAGCTTGTTTACCTGATACCTCTTCATTCAAAGACAAAGAAACAAAGTTTTACAACATAATAAATTAAGAATATATTTGTTCAAAAAAAAACTAACATTCACTGTTGCTATGAGGGTCATACTGAAAGTCATAAGCAAATTTTTTTTTGTAAAGTAACATGCTTTATTATTGACAAACCAAATACACCACCTCAATCTACAGACCTTTCTTTATTTTGCCACATAATCACCACTTCTTTGTACACATTTCACCCAGCGTTCTGGGAGTTTGAAAATTCCCCTTCTGTAAAATTCCGTTCCAGCCATCCGAAGACACTGATGCACTGCTCTCTGAATTGCCTCCCTTGTCTCAAAACGTCCACGCAGCTGATCCTTCACAAATCCGGAAAGATGGTAGTCGGAGGGTGCCAGATAAGGGCTATAGGAGTTGCAGTTGCAGTTGCTTCCAATGTGAGGTGAGCGGCATGAGGGCAAGCATTGTCATGCAGGATGATGATGTTTCGGCCTGGACATTTATCGCGCAATGCCCGACGGAGCTTGTGAAGCATCTGGACATAACGAGCAGCATTGATGTTTTGGCCAGGTTCCAGGAATTTGGCCAGAATAAACCCCTCTGCACCCCAGAAGACTGTGCCCATCACCTTCGCAGCTGATAGCACTGTCTTTGCCTTTTTTTGATGGCGAATGCAAAGTGTGCCATTTCATTTCAGGCTTTAAATGGTGAAACCAGCTTTCGTAACCTGTCACAATACAGAGCAAAAAATCATCGCCTTCGTGTCGATATCTCTGCAGCAATTCTGAGGTGATGGCTTTTCGCTGACCTTTGTGGTCTTCAGTCAATAACCACGGGATGCAACAAGCACAAACTTTCCTATAGCCCAAGCTTTCAATCATCTCCTGTACTGCACTGTGCCCTATTCCAAGTTTTTGGGCTATTGTGTCCACAGTCACATGCCTGTCATCTTGAATGATCTCATCCACTCTTTCCTTGTTGCGTTCAGTTGCGGCTGTTTGAGGACGACTGCTCCGAGGCTCATCTTCAATGCTGGTGTTCCCATCTTTAAAATGTTTCACCCATCTTCGAACACTGCTCGCACCCATGTACACACTTCCATAAGCATGCTGAAGTCTCTGGTGAATTTCTGCAGCAAGGATTTCCTCTTTCACAAGATATTCGATGACAGCACGCTGGCGAAGTGACATGTGGTTGTCGGCCATTTTGTCGGGAGTGATGCTGGTCACGTGATACAAGCTATTGACATCACAAAACACTTAAGGTTAACACAACAGCTGGTTCCACCTACCACCATACTCTCTTTCCTCTGCTGTTCCCAGGTTGCATGCAAAATAAAGTTGCTCATGATTTTCGGTACGACCTACGTAATATAGAGGAGTACTGTCTAGACAAGGACATAGAAACCTGTGCTCTGAGATTAAAATCCACATTTTCAGATACATATATTTTGGCCCTATATAGAGTCCCATCTGAGAACTTCTTTGAATTTTTAAATAGACTAGAGTCCATCCTTAATATACTGCATACCCCCAAAAAATGAAGATGCGATTTGTGGTGACATAAATGTAAACTCTCTTGTTGACAATAACAGGAAAATGTGTTTAAACTCTCTGCTGCTATCATACAATCTTTCCGGTATTGTAAACTTTCCAAGAAGCATTCAAAATAATTCCATATCAGCAATTGATAATATTTTCATTGATAGTTCAAAATTAGAAATAGTTCCTGCAAATACAGGAACCATATCACAGCATGACCCTTCACTTTCTCAACCAACATCGCCATTTTGCTTCAGCCCCTCCTGGTGGCTACCACTTGACGCTGGAAAATTTGACTGTTCAGCAAGCTCAGGACATGGGCTATCTCCTATATAGAACAATATTTTGAAATTATGATTTTCTCATGGTGATAATTAAAACATAACTTCCCATCATATATTCTTACATCTGTCCAGGTTTGGAACCTCAGAATCAACAACAGCAATTGATAAGGAAAATAGACAGTCACTCAATGGCTGACATTCTTATGAAATTAAGCAGTGAAACATGTGATACTCTATTCAGTAATGTTTACATTGACACTGAATTTAATTCCTTTCTCAATACCTATTGATCTTTTGCTCAAGCTTACCTGTAATAAATAGCCCAAAACACAGCCACAATTAACACCTGGATGACAACAGGAATAAAAACCTCATGTAAGCATAAAAGGGAACTTCATCTGACCAGCAGGGACAGTCATAATCCAAAGCGAAACGCCACTACATGCTGTATCACAAAGTTTTGTCAAATGTAATTTTGGAAGCTAAACGAAATAATTGTAATAACCAAATCCTAAGATCCAATAACAAAATTAGAACCACCTGGGTAAGTGTAAAAGTAGAACCAGGCAAAAGAATTAATAAAAATGAGAATATCAGTATACAAGAAATAAATGTAGATGCTGATTCCACTGTTAATCCACAAATTATTGCTAATGTCTTTAATGAATACTTCTTTTGGTTGCTGAAAAAACTCTTCCACAAGAGAGTACTACTACTACTACTACTACTACTACTACTACTAATGATGATAATGATGATGGTATTAATCATATCAACAATAAACATAATAGCACCATTAATAGTGATCCATCACACTACCTGGCTTGTGCCTTTAACAGCTCCTTACCCAACAAAGAACTCAAATTTTCAACAACAAAGGAAATTGAAAGCCTCATTAAATCCCTTAAACCTAAAAATACATCTGAATATGATAAAATATCCATTAAATTAACAATCAAGTTTCTTCCGTCAAATGTGACACTTTTTTAAGTTTTCCACCTCGTCAGCACCTGCCTTACATGTTTCGGCTCACCACGGAGCCATCATCAGAGGCATTTATAGTAGAAAAAGAAATCACCAACACACAAAACTTCACTTTGTCCAAGATAGCCACGTTCCAGTTAATTAAAATAATTACAAATAGTTAAAAT